>NC_141993.1:36627073-36966240 GCF_049901715.1 Pseudonaja textilis
AACTTGTTTTCTACCTGCAACTTTAAAAAACAAACAAACACTGAAGCTCTCTTTTAAAAATGATCATAGCCTTCCTGACTACAGGAAGAAAGGCAAGAAAGGTCATAAAATGAAACAAAATTCACTTAACCACTGTTTTGCTTAGTGACAAAGTTTTTGGGTTCAATGTGGTTGTAAGCCGAAGACTACCTGAATTGACTAAAATGCATCTCCCATCATTCCCCTCTTTTTGATCAGACGAAAAACAACTTATGCATTTTTCTTAATTTTGAAAATATGTCTATAACCAGCCGTGCTGACAGCAATCGTTTTTGCCTTTTTTTCTCCCCCCCACCCAAAGTGGTGTATATGCAGCTGGTGGATGGCCCAAACCAATGTGCTGGTCGTGTTCAAGTCATTTATTTTGCCAACTGGAGACATGAGGTTTGCAGTGAAGGTTGGGACATAAGAGATGCTCAGGTTGTCTGCAAGACACTGCACTGTGGCAATGCTGTTGCTGCCTTGACCGATGGCTCTTTTGGTAAAGGGAACAGTGGCCCTTTGATGACTAAAGTTGATTGCTCTGGGTCGGAATATTATTTAATGTCATGCCCATATGAGTATCGTCCTGCTACATGTGGAAATTACAACGATGCTGCTGTTATATGCTCTGGTAGGTATTTTCTCCTGGCTTATGAAAATTGTCAGATATATTTTGCAAGTCATCCCTCTCCTTCAGGAAATTTTGTTTTGTTTACTCAAGTTATTTATTTTATTTTATTTATTATTTATTATTCACAGTGCATAGCTTATCATCATGCATCTTGAAACTATTGAGCATATCAGTTAGGAAGATTCAACATTTCATTGATTTAAATGGTGTTTGCAAAAAGGTTAAAAATAATTTCAAAAATAATCTCTCTTTTTTGGTAACTTTTAAAATGCGATTTAACTTTAAGCTTCATGAATTACTAGGTCTCCTTTCTTTGGCACATATATTCAGCTGCAATTTAGTTTTTCCATCAACAATTCTCTTTGTTTAGAATTGATCATATTCATTGACAATGAACTTCTGTTAATATTTAATCAGAGTTCTCTAGAGAACTCTCTTCTCTAGAGATGGATCAGAAAAAGAGTTTTGTTCAATGTAAATATCCTTAATGTGTAACTATCTAGTTCACAGAAAAAGCTCTCTGTAGTATTTTACTCCACGGGTATTGTTTGAGTCAAAATAAATGGAATCAATGGAATCACACTGAGAGCATGATAGAAGTTCCTGTCCGCAGAACTTTCTCAAATTAATATCTATTTTCAGGTTTTGCACTGTAAGCCCCAAGAGCAGCTATTTTTGGCAACAGCATGAACACCACTTTATTTTTTTTAGCTGGAATTTCAGAAAAGTCTCCGTTGATTTTTTTGAGATTCCATAGCTGCAACTATCATGTTGTTTTGAATAAGAGTAATCTTTCTAAGCAACTTTGCTTTGCTGTTCAATCAGTTGAGGCTAGAATTTTGAATTTTCTAAAAAACTAACCAGACTGGTTTTCTTTTCCTAAATCATATGAGTCTTAACCAACTTAGCAATGACTAAATTTCATTAAAATTATTGGAACAGCAAATAGTTATGACTAAGCCACGCATCATTGGTCTCAGCAAATCACGTCTGATTTTAGTTGGATTGGAGCTACTTTCTTGATAGTTTCCTTTGTTTGTTCCAAGAAATCCATGCCCCAAATCTTAGCTGAAGCATATTTTTCATATTAGTAGAAGCTTTAAAATATTATAATAAAGGATTGGCTTAGTTTCTTTCACAGGGATTTTCAGAGAGTGTCTTGTTCCCTACAGGGAACGCAGGGCTGACCCTATAAAAATATAATTCCTAATATAGAAAGCTGCAACAATTCAGATCAGTTATTTATCTATCCCACCATCATAAATTATGACTGGCAGGGATTTTCTAAAGACTCAAGCAAACGTTTTACACTGATCACTTGCTTTCTGATCTTTAAGTTAAATAATGGAGGAGAGAATCAGAAAGTTTCTGATTTAAGGCATTTCTTAACCATGGACCTATGGTCCTTTCTTAGAAGTACATCATGGCCTTGCAGTTGCTTGAAAGACGATGGTGAATCTGACAATGATGATGATTTAAACTTGTATATACAGATTCTTTTTGAGCACTCAATTTATCTCCATTTACAGATTCTGGATTGACACCAACTGGAATACCAGGTAAAGTTACAGTCAATTGTAATATTGTATTGAATATTTTGTAAAGACCAAACTCAGGGGAAGTAACATTTCCTCACAGTTTAAATTATCATTAGGGCATAAGCTCTTTTGCACTAGGTTCAGTCACAAGGATATGGTTTGGATGGTTTAAGCTTTGTAACAAGAGAAAGTTCTGCTTCCTTGCCATAGGCACATCTGTAGGATTTAGACAAGTGATAAATCATACAATACCAACAGGAGATGGTAGTAGGAAGGATAAGAAGGTGTCAAAGATAATATCAATACAGCCTACTACATGGGTAAATATCTTTAGGCCCAAGCCTAAAGTGCTGTGCTGTGGGAATTAGGTGTTCAGCAGTGAGGGCACTGGGTGGCGGGACATGGCTATCTTTGTGTCCAGTTGTTTTGGCATGCAATGGTCTCTAACAGCATCCTGAGGGAAACAGTTTATGTCCAAGATGTGAGGTGTTTATAGATATTTTCTAAGCCCTTTCTGGTTTGTGCAGTATACAGATACTCAATGGAAGTGAGGCTGCTTGCAATTGTTTTTTATGCAGCCCTAGCTATTCATTGAAGTCTGTGTTTCTATGCCAAAGCAGAGTTACTGAGGTACAAATGACAGACTCAATAATTCCTCTGTAGGACTATATTAGCAGATCCTTGGGCAATCTGAGCTTTCTGAGGTGACGCAAGGAGAACATTCTTTGTTGTGCCTTTTTAATGATGTTTTCTGAACATTCAATTTATCTCCATTTACAGCTTTTGGATCAAGCCCAATTATTGTTTAGCAGGTAAGCTTTAAATTAACTGGGATATTAATAATATATAATAATATTAAGGCTGATTATCGAACATTTTATAATGACCAAGTTCAGGGAGGCAAAATTTACACACATTTGGAATTACTTTTAGGGTTGGGAAATTCTTGAAGTCCACACATCTGAAAGCTGCCAAGGTTGAGACACAGTGTTAGACTTCTCCTTTTTTCCCCACTCAGTTCTTCCTCCTAACCCCTTAGCCAATTTCATCATTTCATCATTTCATTGATTCAACATCAATTCCACTTTTGCTTTTAGGAACTCTAAACTTTTACAGTATATCCATATTCCAGATGTGTATGTCTTAAATATTTCCCAAGTGCACTTCTAAATTTTGCAGATGTTAAACAGCATTCCCCGGGTTATTGCATGTTTCTTGGGAAAAGATACAAATCCAGCCAGGGCTATATTAAGATCCTGCTGGGCCTAAACATCTGGGTTCCTATTGGAATATCACAGACCTTCAAAATTATAAAGATATTCCATGGGACTATTTTTCAAAAAGTCCCAGATAGTAAGTGGCAGATAAGGAGTAACACTCTCTTAGATTTTTTTATTCATTTTTATTTAATTTTTATGCTTACTGATAAGATGTACAGTATGGATTTTGAATTTTTTATTTTTCTGGTTTTTGTTTTTATTAATAATATTTCTGTATGCCCCAACTATTTTATAGGTCATAGGCATAAATTCTATTGCATCTAAATAGAATATATGCCATAAACCCATCTGGAAATGATAATAAAGAGAATACTTGAAGCAGGAACTATCAAGATTTGAGAGAAAATTTTCAGGAAGGTCCTGCAAAAATGTTTTCTTATAGCAAGCCAAAATAATCTACTAATTTAGTCATTTTGCATTGACTGATCAAATATTCGACTGCAGAATTTTTTCCAACCAGTTAATCATCTTCAACTACAAACTAGTCATTCCTCAGAAAGTGTTCATATATTTGCACAATCATAGTACATAATGATTCTTGGGATGTATTGCCTTTCCATAAAATCGTAGTTTAGTGGTTTGATTAATTGTCAATATAAGCTGTGCATTTCTCCAATTTCAGTACATTGACTTCGGAAGCTTATGTTGTTTTGCATTGACTGAGGAAGCACATGAATAGCTCACAGATCTGGAATGAACCATCAGCTGACTTCACATTGATTTATTAAGGTTAGGCTGCTGATGAAGCAAATCAGTGGCCTCTGGTACTATGTAAAAGTCAACTCAATTAAAGAACATCCTGTACAATGACAGAAAAAAGGCATAGATCATGAGCCTATTATATTACTTACATTCACAATAGTACATCCTCGATGGAACTACCAAGGGACAGTAATGTGCTCCTTTATGTGAAAATTATGAATAAATGCATTGGCTTAATCAAGTAAGCAAGAATGTCTGTGCATGTTCATTACATAGTATCTAGTAAAATCAATGGTATTTCAGCTTCAAACCACCCTTCATCTGAAAAAATAGAACAATTTTTTTATCAGGAATAACACATTATATAAGTGAAAGTGCTTTAATTAAATTACAGTAGTTTTTTTAAAAAAAATCAGCATAGGTTCAGGACTTGCATGTGTACAAGTCATTTATTTCAAATATTTTCATATTGTTAACAGTTGTATCTTCAGGAAATATCAAGCTATTAAAAATAGAATACTGCAATGTATGTTTTACAGGTGGTTTAACTTGCAGATCAGACCTGTTGATCACTAAAGTGGTAGTGACGGGTAGCCAGTAAAAATACATAAAAGATAACATATGGAGCTCAGGCTGAACTATATAGTCCTTGGTGATCTCTAGCTTGGATGCTTGTTTGCGGATGTTTCCTACATGACTAGATAACATTTATCAGTGCTTGTTACTTTGGAGTTTGCTCATTGTTTATGTACAGTAGTTGTATGGGTAGAAGTGAAGTTTTCTCTTTGGTAGATTCATTTAGGATACTACTTTCTGCTTGATTATTTTTCTGGTGTTAATACCTGCTTATCTGGTTGCTGGAAAAGATGCATTCTAGTCTCTGTTAGTTTTTTTTATTGTCACTTTTGAATTGTAGCTCAGAGAGCACCAAGGACTCCACAAAGAATACAAAGCACACAGTAAGAATAGCTGAAGTAATTATCTTCAACATTTAACCTACTGAAAAATTATTCAGCAATACAATACCATTAAACATAATTGGATAGTTGGTCAAAATCTACTGTTTTCTGTACCAGCACAGAGATAATATTAACAGTCCAGTGCCTGCTTGTAGCATGAAATCCAGCTCATGTCTTTATTTAATGGTCAATTTCATCAGGAATAACTGTTAGAATAATGTCCTCATTCCCTCTACGTACTACCATACTGAGTGTACTGTCCTTTTTGATAATGTCACTAACATCATTGGCAGAAATTATTGGTTGTCCATTAATGCTTATAATCACATCATTTTCTTTCAGGCCTCCTCTGAAATAAACAAGAAAAAATTATTAGTCTTATAAAAGACTCACACCTGCTTTCTATATCAAGATACTTCAAGATATGAGAATCATAATTCAATCCAAAACACTAATATTTGGCAAATATAGTATGTAACACTGTATCCTACTCTAAATGCTTACTTTGGGAAAAGAAAGTTTCCAGTGACACTGGACAAAACAAGAGTGAACATGCATCCCTTGATAAAGAATTCATGATTACATACCTCTCATTGTAAAGTTTTGCCCACAGCAAAGAAAGAGCTGATATAATAATGGCACTTTAATTGTATGTACTACATGCAACATATACAGGATGCTATTTTAACCTTTTTTTCCTACTATGCTTCATATAGCATCTTTATTGCCTTGTTGGTTCAACTCTCTCACAATATAAGCACAAAGTAGTAACAAATCCTGTCAATGTCTGGTCTCTGTGCATTTTTAAGCCCAGGATTTACAAACAATATGAGAGCCTTTGCAGTATACCTTTAGATTCCTGTAACAGACTCCAAAGAGACCAACTACTACAAAATGTAGCTATTAACTAATGCACAATCTTATGAGCTTATCATTTGATATATGAGATAGATTAAAAATTAATTTTGAAACTGGGCCTATTTATAAAGGTCCATTTTCTGAGGCACACTGGAAAGATCTTTTATCAATTCCAAATTATGAATGCTTTTTTTTCAGAACTAATATTGATTTCATCTCTATATGTTTCTAATGGCAGTTTTAAAAATAGTCAGGTTCATTTTTAATCTCTGCTATTAACTGTCTTGAGGTTAATTGTTGAAAGACAGCATAAAAGCAACATAAATACTTAATAAGAAAATAAGTAGATTTTGGCATATTAATGACATTGATTTAAAATTGAAATAATAATTGTTCTATACACTTGTCTAATTGTTATTTAATTTATCTAATATATAATTGTTAAATTAGAGAGGGGTTAATACTTCAGTGATAATTTTTAAGAAGTAAAATATATCCAATTTCCTTTTTTAAAGAATCTTTTAAACATTTCCATGAAATAAACCTTACATGGTATCTAACAGCTGCAACTTTCATTGCCTTCTTTTACAAACTTTTCTTCTGATTGAGAAACTAAAGTTAGACCTCTAGAGCAAGAGTAATCTATCCATCAAGCTTGACTATGTTCATATTGGTGGCACTGAGGCTAATGAGAATTCAGCATTCTTTCCTCACCTCATCTTGTCCTGTCTTGTAGACAAACTCCAGCTATACCTTATGGAAAGACAAACCTACTTAACAGGCAGATACATGAATCAACCCCCGAGCACAACTATTTTATTTAGCCACAAAGATTTCACAAGGCTTGCTCATGCAAAGAGAAATACCTTACACAAGCAGTTCTTTCAAAGGAAGCATTTTTCAGGAATTACTAATTTCTTGACAGCCTACTATTTTCAGTGCTCAAGAAGATCATTAGTATGAAACGAAGAAATGAAGAAACTTCATCCTTGCTGTAGGTATGACAGCTCCAGAAAAATTAGTTTAATAAGAGTACACATTCATTAAACTTTAATGTTAGTAGGGTAAATTGTGATAATACGTTCAAGGTATGTCTGAAGCGATGAAGACTACAAAGAAGAAAAAATGAGCAGTTCTCTTTGAAGAATTAAGCCTTTGAAGAAATAAGTACAGAGATTACTTGAATAGTAATATGCTTTATGTGTCATAAGGATGTTCATATGACTGCCATATATCCACATACAGCCTTCAGTTCTGACTTAGGCAAGTTGCAAATTAGTTTTAACTCTTGTATTGCCCAGAATCATTCTGGAGTCAGGCAGCACCAAAAATGAATTAAAGTAATAAAATTTAGAACTTTGGGTTTTGGTCACTCTTGCCCAGTGGGAGGATTCAATTTTTTTTTTTTTTACTGTGGGCATGGTTTGGTGGGCGTGGCAGGGGAAGGATACTGTAAAATCTCCAGTGAGACGTGGTATTTGCCGGTTCTCCGACCACTTCTGCTCTTGCCTTATATTTCACAAAACACACAGAACATCTAACTCAGGGGTGGGGAACAATAGCCCTTTTATGACTTGTAGACTTCAACCCCCAGAATTCCTGAGTTGACCATAATGGCTCAAGAATTCTGGGAGTTGAAGTCCACAAGTCATACAGGGGCCATTATTCCCCTGATCTAACTCCTCCCATTTAGAAGCCTTAAATAGTATTATTTCTAGTGAATGGATTGATGTGGTACATGTTCAACATTATCCCGATAAATCAATAGTTGCAGACTAATAACTAATAGATACATGGTAGAGTTAAGAACTCAGTGAGCCACTCATTCGTTCTGCCTTTTTCCTTCTCTACCACATCTGCAATATGAAAATAATGTTATTGTGCAAGATAACACATATATAACACTTTAAACACTTGACAGTGCTACACAAAAATTACTATATTGTTTTTTCATCAATAGTAACTTTTCTGCATTGTATTCTCAATTCACCAGGCATGGCACAAACACTAGGTGGATAAGCATATATAACATCAGAGCTATAATAGTGTCATTAGAAGCCAAGTTGGATGCACAATGATGGGCTTCAGTTACTTTTGAGTTCTACCACTGAAACCTTTTGCAATCATAAAAGTAGCTAGCAATGACTCACTGGTTTGCAGAATTAGATGTCTAATGAAAAATGAAAAAAATGGCAACAGCTTTTTAATAATAGATTTGGCGATCTAGCAGGTTTTCTCAAATATCTCAAAGAAGATTCTGTTGATATTAATACCTCATTTATTTATTTTTCTTATCAAGGTGCTTTTCAAAGCACTTTGTTAAGAACAAAACAAGAATCCTTTAACTTACATCTCAGCTGGTGTGTCTGGAATTACTTCAATAATATAGGCTCCAGAATTAACATCAGGGAAATCTTCATATCGTTCCTTAAGTTCTTTAGCTTTACTAGAGAAAACAAAATACATCCATTGATTATTTAGTAAGAACATAATGATATGATCAAAAGATTTATAAAAGAAACAACTATGTTTATTTGCATCAGAAATAATTAAGCCATTTAGTTTCTGAAACATTAACAAATCTATTAAAACATAAACAAAATAAGAGACAGGAATCTTTCACTTGTTTACTGGAATAAACATTGCTGTCCATGAAATAAAAAATATCTTTTGCTCACAGTATGAAATAATATTTTGCCTGGAAGTTCATTATTGACTCACGCTAAGCAAGTTTGTTTCATTTCTGCAGTCTAATGAAAAAGAATCTAGAAATCAAGGTTTTCTTCAAATATACTCCCCAGAACAGAATGGGACAGCTTGCCATGGCCAACTCACCACAGGACAACAGGTCAAAATTGTTGTTGCAGGTCAACAGGTCAAAATTCAAAAATTAAGTTAATTTCAATGGAGCTGTGGCCAATAATAATAAAATAAAGAAAATGAACCCCTCAATACAAGTTACAATAATTTTGACAAAAATGTGGTCACCAATAATAAAAGTAACTGAATGAAATGATGAATACAGTGCTGAATTCTCCTGCAGCACGTTGGCCATGGTAAGTTGGCTGTGGCGAGTTGTCCTAGATGCCTCCCCGAAACTGGCTCCTGGAGTCAGGGATGGCATCCTGCCACACATCAGTACAATCATTATGCCTACAGGATCCCAAATTTGATTCCCCCAATCCAACATATAAGCACTCAAACCCAACTAGTATTTTTTTTTTTTACTAAGGTACGAGATTCTTTATTCAGAGCCACCACTACCCTCAATGGCCCTGGTTCTGAGGTTGGTAAAGGACCTGAAACATGCCTTAGATTTCACACAAAGCCAAACAAGATTTTGGTGATGTATGTCAGATCTACTGCCTTATGCAGTAGACAGATCTGTATGAATCAGATATACTGCCTTGTGGATTATGGATAAAAATGATGCTGTTACAAATGGGCCTAGCATTAAACATGAGGATTCTGAGTTCATGAGTGCCTGCCATCAAGAGGGTTGCAGTTTTAAAACCTACCCCTGACTGAGAGACATCATTCGAATGCCAATGTATTTTTTCTTAGTTACAGTTTTGCCTGTTTCAAAAAGAAGAAAAAACATTAAATTGTATTATTCCCCTTCATCTAAAACAACAAAACAAAAAATTCTAACATACTACAGATTGTGATTTGACTTAACAATAACAGAATAAACAAAGTTGGAAGGGACCTTGGAGGACTTCTGGTCCATCCCAGGGTCAAATAGGAAACCCTAGATCATTTCAGACAAATGGTTGTCCAATCTCTTCTTTAAAACCTCCCATGTTGGAGCATTCACAACTTCTGCAGGCAAGTCCTTCCACTTATTAGTTGTTCCAACTGTCAGAAAATTGACTGTATCACCTTGACTATATCACCTTACAGGTAGTTACAACCATTTGTTTAGTGATCAGTTGAAGTTACAACTACACTGAAAAAAGTGACTTACGACTAGTCCTCATACTGATGGCTATTGCAGCATCCCCATGTGATCAAACCTTGGGTTCTTGGCAACCAGCATCTATTTATCAACCTTCCCCGCTGGATTCTGACAAAGTTGATGAAGAGAAACTGGATTCATTAGAATGTGTGATTCACTTAACAACTGCAGTGACTGTGGCAAAACGATCATAAAACTGAGTGTGATTTACTACCTTCCTTAGCAACAGAAATTCTGGTCCCAATTGTGTTTGTATGTCAAGGACTATCTGTACATACACATTATATAATAATATATAGTGCTTTCGGTCCTCATTTTTGCAGTAATCTTTACATGCATTTTTGTTCATACCCAGTCTCCTTCATTTTATCATTGCACAATGTATAATTTTTCAAATGTTAATTGAGGCAGTCTGTAATATAATTTATTTTACTCTGTTCCAAGCAGATTTCACATCCCCTTCCCTTACAATTTCTACTCATTCCATTTCTTTTCCTATAGACATTTTATTATCATTATATTTTACTGCACTTCAGGAGCCCCTAGTTGATGGGAAACAGGCAACAGTATGCTGACTTTCAAGGCCTTCTTCAGATTAAATATACCCAGTTTGCATAGAATAGTATGCCCATGCTTCTGATGTATAAACACTATTAAGCAAACAAATCTGAACTTCATTGGTGTTTGTATCATACTACAAAATGGAATAGAATAGAATACTTTATTGGCCAAGTGTGATTGGACACGCAAGGAATTTGTCTTGGTGTAAAAGACTGATCACTCTTGCAAGTGCTCAGAATATGACTGAAGCTGGTAATCTAGCCTGCTCTATCTTTGTCTTATCAAAAAGCATTATTTGACAGCTTTTATTGACCAAAGCAATGATCGGCTATGAAACACAACTTTGATACTAATGAATACATCTAATAAATAGGTAAGATATAAAATCTAAATGCTACCTTACATGAACAGTACAATAAAAAAAAACAGGACACTAATAA
Source organism: Pseudonaja textilis (assembly GCF_049901715.1). Classification (NCBI taxonomy): domain Eukaryota; kingdom Metazoa; phylum Chordata; class Lepidosauria; order Squamata; family Elapidae; genus Pseudonaja; species Pseudonaja textilis. The sequence goes on from NC_141993.1 coordinate 36,638,022, forward strand.
GAAACAGATGACATGGCTTCTTCGATGATATATTGGCTTAATAAGTGGGTAGAATTTAGAAACTGACCTTTCAAAATTCAAGCCCATTGACTTTACCTGTGTCTGCCTACTATTGAAAATTTAGTACAATACCTTTGGATTGTCGGTCATGTGATTCAGTGAGGAATTTTTTAATTTTGTCTGATGGTATTGCAAAGGAGATTCCAGCAGTGACCTTCAGAGTATTAATACCAATCACTTCCCCATCCTGTAGTAATGTGAATAGTTAAGTAAACATAAACTCTTCAAACAAAGGCTCCAATTCCTATTCTGTAATCTGAACTAAAATTTTATCTGTGATTTATTTGTCAGATAGCATCTTTAGTTCTAAACCGATTTTCAACTAGAAACTGAATATAGCTTTCAAAATAAATTCTAGCTTTATTTTCAATTTGGGTGCAACTGGATGACAAGATCTAGTTTTTATACCAACTTGTTGCAGTCACAAAATGGACTATATAATCAATGTACATAGTACAAGTTTGAATGCTGAACTCCAAAGACAATACATAAAATAGAGAATGAGTGATTCAATGAATACAAAATCTATTATTTATGAGGGACATGGAGAAGAGTATTATTTTTTATAAAGTATCAAACCTCAAAATATTAAGTAAAAAAAAATACTTACCAGGTTCACCAAAGGTCCTCCAGAATTTCCATACTGTAAAATTTAGGAAAAAAATACCTTTTAAGCTTGCATTTACATTGATTTAGAAATATATTTTATGTTTTGAAATATATTTGCTTCTCAAAAAAGATGTTCACATTACTTATTCACAGCATTTCTTAACAGGAAGTAAATAGTCAAACTTAAATGGAATAAATCTAATAGAAGGTCCTTCCAGACCTGTATTACTTCTGTTTGAAAGGCAATATTAAGCTTACGATTCATTTAGATATTATGTGGTAAAAAAACATGAAACTGAGAGTTGGTAAACCCAGGGTTGTTATAAATGGAAACACTACACAGTATAATTCTGGAGTTAATTAATGTAGAATAATTGCAAAAATCCTTATGCCAAATAACTAATCCAAAATATAAAGATGAGCTGAGATTTAACAAATCTTTCCAGTACTGCCAATAATCAGTGCATTGCTCTATGACAAATCATGCTAAACTATGACACATACACAGTCATAAAAGGATTAACACCCCACAATATACCAGTAGAAGTATGCATTAAATGTAAGAGATTTATAAAAAGTCTCCTACATTGATAATGGCATCTGTTTGGATGTAGTCCATATCAGAGTTTCTAAGTCCCAGCTCTTTGCCTCCTCGCTGGGTAGTGCTAACAATCCCAGTAGTGACTGTATTTTGGAGAGAAAATGGACTTCCAATTGCAACCACAAATTCACCAGGGCGTAACTCTGCTGAACGTCCAAGGAGGAGGACTGGAAGCTTCCTCTACAAGTAGATATGAGAAAAAAAAATCAACATAAAACAATAAGATCACAGACATGGAAGCATAGCTTGGTTTACACTTGATTTAGATCTAGTGGTAAGTGAACCTAAACCCACAGGAAGAAAAAAGTGAATAACTTCAAAGTCATGAATGTAAAACAGATGGATGGGCGTAGAGACTTACAAATACAATATAAAATCCTCTTTTAAGTCTTATTTTTCTATTGGAGCCTTGAACCAAAAACCATTACGGATAGAGATACACGCACAAAATTATGAGTACAAAACTGAGAATTGAGAATGGGGATATACATAAAGAATGGAAAAATCACTCTTTTGAATATTGTTCTGCTGCTATGCCACTGTATTTGGGCCTAGAGCTGTGGATAGATGTAAAAGTTGGGTTTAGGCATTGTATGATTCTACAAATGATAGCTTGGTAATATCATTTGCTCAGAAAGAGATAACAAAGACTGAACATCAGAGTAAGTACCATTCTTAGAGAATAAGTCAACATTTTTCATCTTACCCTATGATTCTGCCCAATACATATTAAGAAAAAGAAGAAGAAAACAAATAAAACTAATTTATCCAGGAAATTAAGGAAAACAAATATATAAACTCATTCATATGCTATCCATAATAACAAATCCAATTGCTGTCCATTTGTCCCATAATGGTCTCAAACAAGTGGCATTTATCCATCCTTAGAGAATTTGAGCAACCCAAACATAATGTTATTCTATCTATTAAAGCACTGCAGCAGAAAAATTTTGTGTTGGAGATAATTTTTCTAATTTGCCAAAATTAATGTCGGATCAAACCTTAATGAAAGTAGTGCATTTCCTGATACTGTCTTATACTTACACATCCTTGGATTATTTATGGGAAGAGAAAGGCGATTTGTAATAAACAGTTGATGAGTAATATAATCATTTACAGTTGTGCTGAGTCTTCAAGTCCAGACCAGCATTGGTAAAATGTCAGTTTGGAGCCAACGGGTGATTCAACATGCCTTCTAGAAAGAGATAGCCTTCTCTTTTGTGGTATTAAAACAAAATCAACTGCAAAAAAATTCCTCCATCAGCAAAGTTTTAAAATATAGTTTTAGAAAGCAAAATATATAGAATACTGAAAGTTTCCTATGACTATTTTTTTAAATTTACCCTCAAATAATTGTGCATTAACTATTGGGCAGATATCCTATTCATATCACTCTTTGCCAATGTAAGGCATAAATCATAAGTGTATATCTAAAGCCTTTGTTAGACTAGCCTACAGAGAAAAAGAATTAGCCCATACATCATACTCTGTCGCTGGGTTTAGCCTAATGTGTCAACTTAGTTATTTCCGTTGAAAACTTAGTGTTATGAATTAGCGTAACATATATAATCCCAAGAAATAGTGGTTGAGGAAACAAATCACAGATAAGTAAGCCATAACTTATTAGACCTTAGAAAAGACATATGTAAAAAATATAAAAGCATACTTTTATTTCATGTATGAGTTAATAACGTCAACAGATTTTGAATTTATTTTTAAACAATAATGAAATAACTACCAAAACCTGCTATCTCTTTATTTTAATGTGACTCAGCTGCATATTTATTTGCCCAAGCATTTATTTGGCTAATTAAGTGGAACTACTACTCTGCCTTAATCACTTGACAGATCCTTTTCCAAATTTGTAATAGAAGTAAATCATTCTGAAATAAGTGTTGCTGCTGCTGTTGCTGTAAAAAAAGAACACTCTTCTCTGTAATCTCTATTTTTGAGAGTTTGAGTTCAGATTTGTTTTTAATGTCCCTTCAGCTTCTTAATCAAGAACGACAATAAACATCTCAGTACCAATCTGAACTATATGGTTAAAATTTTGAGTCTTATAAAACCATTGCCTGAAATGATATGCCTCCCAGCAATATACAATGGATAAAGAAAATGTTAGACATGCCAAACACAAATCTCCACCTGTGCCATGCTGAGTCAAGATGTAGCCTAGGGCAAAACATCATTTCTTTTTCTCAATCTCCTTTTTGGGATCGTTTAATAACATTTCACTATGGTATCATTCATGCAGGGCTGATGCTGTACACACTGGCAACTTATTGTTTTATGTTTGGAAAGACTAATTTACTTTTAACTTAATTAATTCCTAAACAGTGAAAATATTACTTGCAGACTCATATACAGAAAAGAACAAAGCAAACCTAGCTTGAGATTTGAAGCGATAGTAATCCCGCTAAGCAACCATTCCTAATAGTGTACAAGTACAAACAGGCTGAAGGAACATCATTTGAATTTTCCTCACAAGCAAAAACTTAAGATATATTTTGAAGCCAGATTAATAGATTAACAGATTAATCCAGCAGTCACTGGATTGAATATAAAGTAGATGTCATTGCTATTTACAGTAATGGGAGCAGTACTGTTGAGATCTTATTCCAAACTGATAGCCTCCCCACAATTTTGCTACTGAGATACACTTTTACACAAGAAAAAAATTGGCACACCATAGCACTCCTATAATATTAATAGTACTCCAGGATCCCATGATATTCTTAATAAGACATTACCATTTTGCAGAAAATTGAAATATGAGCATTCCAACTGAAAATGCAAGTCTATATTTGGACTATATAATTTTTGAAACGTTATTTATATATTCAGAGAATAGTATCAGAATAGATCGAAACATTCAGAGGCCACTCTAAGCAAAATCTCCTTTTGTATCAATAATACATCAAAATATTCCCATCTCCGCTGCAATTTCCACTGGCAATGACTTGCTTAGAGGAAGCTGAAGTAACTTTGGACAGCAATCTCTCTCTGGGCATGGGAAGCCAGCTTAGCCCTTTCTATATTAAGGCAGGAACACTGTGTTATTTCTTAAGTGGCATGCCAAAAGAAGAAATACATTTCCAACTTTAAATTTTAGAACTCTGCAATAAATTTTATTGATCAGATTCTAGGGACTTCTTGATTCTCTTCTGTTGTGTGTATAGATGGGGCTTCCTTCAGCCCGCTTCCATTGCTAGTTCACAGCCTGGGGCGTGGGGACCCTTGCTATGAAAGGTGATGATACAGGCAAGCCTGGGTCCAGTTTTTTCTGGACATTGTACTTATTCTTCACATTCACTTAATGATCAGGAATGGAAAGAAATGTGAACTTTTACCCTGCCCATTTCTCCTTTGGCCACCAATCTGCCTGCTCAGTTCATGTAGTTCGCTTGGTTTCTCTTGCTCTGTGGTTACGGTTTGGGTGACCAGAGGGAATATACTTTTTTGCCCTGTGTACACAGCCGCTGGAAATCAGTAAAGCAAACTTTACGTGTTTGTTTATAAGTATGCTAATAAATGGCAGTTATGAAGATAAATTAAGTCACATTTCAAAAATGACTTTTACAAAATATTGGAAGTACCCCAAAAAGATGTAAGCAAACCTCAGAAAGTTTCATCTCACATGTATTTACCTTATGGAGCTTTTAAGATATCTTATGAAAGCAGTCAGAAGGATAAAGTTATTCCACAGCTTCCAAAGGCATGTTTTCTTTTCTTTATTTGTATATTGTGGTCGTAGTGATTAATTAGCTTTTAAACACATCAGAAGACTTAAAGCCTCCTTCAAAGCAAAATCTGAGCAGGAAATGACTGAAGAGAGGGATTGCCAGTAAGTATACCAGTAGATGAAAACATTTGACCCTTACTGTCCTATTGGTAATAAGCCTTACATAAGCTAGTTCTCTCTGTGTGTGTTGAAAAACACATCAGTGTGGGCTTGAGAATTATGGAAGCTATAACAAGAGATCTTGATGATGTATGGAAAAAGGTCATATTGCATAAGTTACCAGTATGCATGTTTCCATTTAGATACTGCAAATAAACATGTAATTTTTTCCTTTCTGCAATTAGATTCTATTTATGAATTGACACTGTCCTAGATTTTGAACTAATGATACACAATGCACCATAAATACCATGGTAGCATTTATGACTGTAGTTGGATGATGAATTAGGTTTATTATTATGAAGAGACAAGACTTCCCTTGACAAATATTCTTCCCCCTCTTTTTGTACCACCAAAGTGAATCATAAGCTTTCTTTTTCATATATGTGATTGAAACCTAAAAAGTGAATGTCATGCCCCTATCAAGTCTGAACTTGAGGAGAAAGATGAACAGCTGACAGGGAGTGGGAGTGTGGCTCTGTTGGCTGCGGAGGAAACTGGGGAAGGGCAAAGTCTGGCTGGACAGAGCAGGGAAGAGGTAGAACAAGGGAGGGGGAGTTCAGAGGAAGACCTAGTCCCACACACCCCTCTTCATCCCAGGGCATGCAAGGAGGAACAGAGAAGAGAGCAATGTGGGTTGCGTGGCTTATGGGGGAGGAAAGGGTCCTAATTCCCATCATTAGCCACAACTGGAAATGAGAGTTTAAAAGAGATGCAAGCTGAGTGTGGCATCTGCAGGGAACAAACATGAGTTTATCTTGTGTTGACTTTGGTTATCTGTGTTCCTGGCATCCTCCGAACCAGGTTGAATTACTGCCGTTCCTTCACGTCTGGAATTCCTTCTCTTGCTCTGCCGGACTAACTACCTCATCTTGCCTTGATTGGACATATAGTTACACTTTTTGTTGACCACATTTTGGACTTGATTTTCTGCAGTCAAAGGCTGTTCCTGAGATAGTTTTTCTCTAGCCCAGAAGGTAACCAGGACATTGGGGGAAAACTTGGAGCTAACAAAGGGACTCCTACTGATTATATGATTGTGTTGCCTTTGTGCCATGCCCTGGGTCATAACAGTGAGATTCACTATGGTTTATTGCCACTAGTCAACTTTTTAAAGCCAGTCTAAATAAACCATATCTACTTATATACATTTCAGTAAATCATATAAATATAACAGCATTAGAATGATTATGTAATTCTAGTGTATACTCCAATAAAAAAATAAAGGAAATTAATGGTTCCAAATTCCTCATAATAAGAAGACAGCATGTAAACCAAATGCTTACTTAGGCTTCTTTTCATAATAAATCATTTAAACCCAGATATTTTCGGTGTACTTAGTTGACAATATTTTCTTTCATACAATATCTGTATATTTCTGGCTGCAGATATAACATTGTTATCAGGAATTACATTAACTTTGAACTGTGTGTATGTATGTATGTGTAGATAGATAGATAGATAGATAGATAGATAGATAGATAGATAGATAGATAGATAGATAGATAGATAGATAGATAGACAGATAGACAGACAGATACGGAAAGTATTCCTTTTCAAAGAAAATAAGTTATATCCGAGATTAAAACACTTTAAATTATATGAACAGAAAAGTAAAGCTTCTTTGGAATTGAATTCAGTGCCTGGTAACTACAAGCAAATTCATGTAGTTTTCTTGGCTGCAAACCAGAAATAGTTTGGCAGTAGTTTTGTTCTGGGATATTTTGCTTACAACGCTGGCATTCCTGGATGTTGCCCATAGAAATACTATCCAGTCTGGGCCTTATTTAGCTTCTAAGTCCAGCTAGGTGTTGCCACCTGCTATCAATAAAAGTGCAAGCATATAAAAGTTTTTTTATTGATACTAATTATCCCCTCCTCATCAATTCATCTAAACCAGGGGTGGGGACCTATGGTGCTTTTAGGAGTTGTGGACTTTAACTCCCACAAATTCAGGGGAGTTGAAGTACACAAGTCATAAAGTGGCCATAGTTCCCTATCTCTGAACTAAACCAAGACAGGGAAATACACCCACAGCAGAGCAATTTAAGGTACTGAATATTTCTGGGAAATTTATTTATTTGTTAATCAAGTATAAGATAACAGGTACAAGTATAAGCATGGTTATGAATACATGAAATGGGTAAGCATAAAAAGCAGTGGTGGGACTCAAAAATTTTACTACCGGTTCTGTGGGCATGGCTTGATGGGTGTGGCATGGCTTGGTGGGCGTGGCTTGGGGAGGATACTGTAAAATCTCCATTCCCTCCCCATTCCTGGGGGAAGATTATCACCGGTTCTCCGAACTACTCAAAATTTCCGCTACTGGTTCTCCAGAACTGGTCAGAACCTGCTGAATACCACCTCTCATAAAAAGAAGTATTAGGACAGGGATGCCCCCTACAGACCTCTTAGGAAAGGGGTGAATGGACAGTTTAAGATTGAATAGTACACAGTCTAAGGTTGAAGTTTTTGGGATTTGGGGAAGTAACAACAGAGTCAGGTAGAGTATTCCAGACATTGACCACTCTGTTGCTGAAGTCGTATTTCCTACAATCAAGTTTGATGTGGTTTACCTTGAGTTTGTATGCTCTTATATTGTTCTGGTTGAAGTATTCACTGATGGGTAGGACATTGCAATAGATAATTTTATGTACCACACTTGGGTCGGACTGAAGGTGGCATAGTTCTAGGTTGTCTAGGTCTAAAATTACAAGTCTGGTGGCATAAGGTGTTCTGTTACTAGTAGAGGAGTGGAGAACTCTTCTCGTGAAATATTTCTGGACTTTTTCGACTGTATTAATATCCGATATGTAGTATAATTTCTTAGAAATTGTATAATTTCTAAGATGCAAATAGTAACTCCTTATTATTTCTTATGATTAAATCTGAGTTAAGTAGTTGACAAATCCTTGTGAGGTGTCTAAAACCAGCAATATTTCTGGATGACATATACAGACCTTCTAAACCTAAAAGGTTTCCCCTAGATTAGTTACCAAGTTAATAATAAAAAAGATAGTTGGTGGTAAACTGTAAGAATTTCTTAGCTTTGTACTCAAACTATGCACATTTTTTTCTATCTTAGCAGATTCAGTGTTGGAGGTTTACTCAGTTCCATTTGTTTTGGCCTTTAATCAGCCACAATGGATTCAGAGGATATGAGCTGCATTTGTGACTGCTCTTTATCCAGTTAATTTTTGCTGAAGAAACAGAAAATCTTCATTAAGCTTTGAAATCTGACAGGGGCACTGTGCTATCCTTGCGCTATTCCACCTCTATCTCTATATAATAGCAACAGCACAGTCACTATTATAACACAATACCATGAGCCTTGTGAACTATGGTACAATAAGCAAACAGCCCAATATTCAAACACAAAAATAAAGTCATATAATGTGTGAGTCGGCATTTAGTAAAAATCTTAGTGATCCAAAACAGCAGGTCTTCCTTTGGAAAAGCTTTACTATTTGCTCCAAAGCATGAAAATTGCATTAACGTACAATTCCCATTTATACAAATATTAGATTTGGTTAAAAGTAAAAAGAATTTTGCTCAATATTTTGAATACTGAGGAGGCATTTAGGATTCTTTGTAAAATAAGTGAACAGTGACAAATATTAGATAATAAACCAAGAAATATCAATTGATAATTTCATATTGAATTGAAGAGTTATTAATATGACTAGAATTAGAGAAATCATTAGCCTTCCTTTGTTATGTTCCTGCTAAGAGTGACTGATGCTTTGTAGAGAACACTGGCTGCTTTCTTCATTTTCTTGTATCACTGATTTCTAAAAATTATCCTGTCTCTCTTTCTTCAGTAAGCATTTATAAAAAGCCTTGGTCTTTCTCCACATATTCAAATCCAATATTATAGAAAGGAGCATCCCAGAATTGTCGGAATGATGGAATGTTCATTATGATCTCATAATGCAAGCTTCACATAAATAAGGTTACAAGTGATATCATGATGCAAGTACAAAAATTTGCATTGGGTATCATTTGTCATTTGATTCCTTATCTTCCTCCACTGATGCCCATGGACAGACTATCTCAATAGCACAACTTTATGGAAAGTCCAAAGAAATCTGTTTCTAATATATGCTGATGACTTTTTCAAGGGAAAAACAAATTAATAATTAGAAACTAGTTCATTCCATCACAGCCCATAGCTCAGTTCTTTGTTAATATTTTTCCTGCTTTTTTGTAAAACATCCTATTCTCCCTCGAGCTGCTCGGATCATCCAGAGAGTGGGAGGTGCTCCAGTCTGCGTCTGTGTAGGCTGGGCTTAATCATTAGGGAACGCTCCGCCCTCTGTCACATGGTCCCTTGTAGCCTCCCAGTTTATGCCCAGCCTTTGCAGAGTTAGGCTGTGTGTTTTGATTGTGCTTCCCACTCTTTGGCTGATTCAAGCAGGATAATATTTCAGTTCAGGTTTGATTTAAGCTTATTATTCCCTTAGCCTCTGCGCATCTGGGGGTGTCTTGAGACTTAGGGGTATGCGTTTTTCGCCCCCAGGGGGCTGGGCGGGCAGCTTAGCAGCACTTAGTGCTAACACCCACCCCACCCCCCCACCCCACCCCCACCGCTCTCTGCCGTTTATTTCTTTTTTTCCTGCCTTGCTGTCCTGGTGCCTTTCTAAGGTCTGGAGCCTTTTTTATTCTGGTTTTCCCCCCACTAACGCCAATTTCAGCATCCTCACCCTCGTGGCTTGCAGGATGCACCCACCCTGAGCCGCCCGCTTTGCCTTTCACTTTCGATTTCCAGGCAGCCGCCATTTTGGGCGCCGCCTCGTGGCCGGGCGACATTTTGCAGGCCTCCTATTGCTGCGACGTTCTGCTGGCCCTAGGCTTAGGCTCCCAGGCCTAGTAGGGCTGATCTCTCTATCTCCCTCTCCCAGAGGGGAAAAAGAAAGCTGTTTTTTTTTACTCTTTACTCTGTTAATGGTTGGTGTAAGTGTTGGCTTCCGCAGCAGATCTCAGGGTGGGGAATTAGAAAAGCAGCCACTCCCTCCCTGAGGGGGGGGCAAGCTGCCTGAGGCCTTGTATTGCTGGCGTTGATTTGGCTGATTGGCTTCTCTTCCTTTTACCAACTGCCAGGTGGTTATTCAGTCTAATACAGAATATCTTCATATTTCCTTACATTGGTAATCCAATCTCATTCAATTGGCATTTTTTCTCTCTCAGATTTGCTTAGAGAGACCTAGCTTCCATCACTGTCGCTGCAGTGTGTTTTCCTGGATCCTTATCCTGGTGGGATATAATTGTACATTAAAAGTCTATATCTGTGGCAGTTTTTTTTTTTTTTAAAAAAACTTTTTTGGTCATATTTTCAGATTATTCATTGCAAATTCCAAAAGGGGGCGCGCGCCAGTTTCTGGATACCCGGCCTTACCCAGGTCGTATCCTAGGCGTGCCAACCGCCTGTACACACACACACATATATATATATATTTCTATATATTCATTTTGATATTTCTGTTGTTTTACCATGGCAGATGATAACCCTAACTCCTGCCATTCTTTGAAGGCGAAATCTAAGTCCCATCATGTGCGCAGACAGGCTAAGGAAACCTCTCAGGAGACTTCTAAGGCCTCTCAAAGGGATGCTTTAAGGCGTCATAAGGCACTAGAGAGGGAGTTCGATAGGCGCTCTAGGGTGACTCAACCATCACCCCCAGCCGCCCCTTCTACTTCCAGGCACCCACCCCCCTCCAGTTTGTTCCCCTCTCTCCAGGCACAGCTCATCCCAGGAGTCTCACGACCCTGGACCAGCTACCAGCCGGATGCCTGAAGCAACCTTCACTCCCACGGCCGCTGGACTGAGACAGGAGGACCCACCCATGATCGAGATGCCTGAGTACATGAGAACTTGGATGGAGCAGGCTATTCGACAGGGGATAGCTCAAGGCATGCAGCAGATGGCCGGATCAAGCCTTCCTCAGACGGTTCCCGCGCAAGAACCGGTGCCAACTAGGTCCATGCCCGCCCTGGACCCTGCTCCTGGTCAGGTACCCTCCCGGGGGGCCAGCCCTCTTCCAGAAAGGGAACCGGAGGAGGGAATGGAAATTTTAGACCAATACAGGGAGGAGGAGGAGCACCTTGAATGGGGATCCACCTTCCATGGGGAACCCTTTTCAGATTTAGACCCGATGGAAGCAGAGTTGTCGGAGGACGAGGGCCTTACCCCGTCCAGCCTTCCTTTGTGGGGTTATTCAAGCCCCACATGTTTAAATCCATCTTGTTTAAGGCCAAGAACACCTCGGGCCTGGCCACTCAACTTCCCCTGTCCCCCACTCCTCTGGGGAGGAACCGGAGGACGCAATGTTCAAACAGCCCGTGGTGGCCGAGGATGTGATTCCCGCTCCTCCCATTTTCCACGATCTGGTTTCCAACCAACTGGGTTTTATGGGGGCTCCTCCGGCCCCATCCACACAGGATAAGAGGTTCTTTAACCTCGAACCGGATTTCTGCTCCCTCCTCAATACCCCGGAGGTGGACGAGCCCATTGTTGGTCTCGCCTCTTCCTCCTCCCCGAGTGACCCACTGGAGGCCCTCAAACCCGAGGATAGGAGGTCTGAATTGGCCTTGCGGCGGGCTCATCTAGCCGACGCCTGGGCAATTAGATCGGCCACCGCAGCCTCCTTCTTTACCAGGTCCTCTATCCGGTGGCTCCGTCAACTGAAGGCCCACATCCCTCCATCCAATACACGGGCGCTGCAGGACATTGCCAAAATCACAGCGGCGGCAGAGTTCTCAGCGGACGCCACGTACCATTCGGTTAAATTCGCCTCCCGGGCGTTAGCATCCCAGGTCACTGCCCGCCGCCTGCTCTGGCTCAAACCATGGCAGGCGGACGTGAAGAACAAGGTCAAGCTGGCATCCGCCCCCATTAAAGGGGAGAAGCTCTTTGGGCCGGCCCTGGACCCTCTCTTGGCCGAAACTAGGGGAAAGAAGAAATTCCTTCCTCCTCTTTTTCGGAGGCCTGATTCCCGAGCCCCTCAGCCCTTTCGAAGAGGATCCTCCCGGTCCTTCTACCAGTCCCCCTTCCCCCCCCAGGTACCCGAGACCTCCCTCGTATAGAGCATCATATTCCCAGGATCATTCCGACCCGAGCGATCAAAATAGGAGGGGCGGAGGATTTAAGCGTCCCTTCAGGGGTTCCGGGGGGAGACCCTTCCGGCGCTCCAAATGAATCCTGTCTTTTTCCCCCCATTGGTGGTCGGCAGAGGCATTTCGCTGACCTGTGGGATTCTACCACTTCCGACAAATGGGTCAGGGACTCCATCAGGTTTGGACTTGCTCTGGAGTTCAACTCTCAACCTCCCGAGTTCTTCATGTCATCTCTCCCCTCTAGGGACCCCTCCAAACGCAAATTAATGGATGCGGCCATCCATCACTTACTCTCCATCCAGGCCATCCAGCCAGTTCCCCCCTCTCAGCGAGGGCAGGGTTTCTATTCCCACCTCTTTGTGGTTCCCAAGTCCTCGGGGGGATGGAGGGCTATCCTGGACCTCAAACGGCTCAACCGCTTCCTAAACCCCCGCAAATTCAAAATGCACACCCTCCAATCCATTTTGCAGGGTACCAGACAAGGAGATTGGCTATCTTCTATAGACCTCTCTGAGGCATACCTCCACATCCCAATTCGGCCTTCACACTCTAAATTCCTTAGATTCTGTTACAATCACCACCATTTTCAGTATGTGGCCCTTCCCTTTGGGTTAGCCTCAGCTCCCAGAGTTTTCACTAAGATCCTCGCGGCCCTGGCAGCTCGCTTAAGGGACTGCCCAGTCCGTGTCCACTGCTATCTGGATGATATCCTCATCCTGTCCCATTCACAATCCCAAGCAGAGCTGGACACCAAGACTACTCTCTCCGCCCTCCATGCCCATGGTTTCCTGGTCAACCAAAAAAAGAGCCAACTGGTCCCTTCTACCCGAATTGCCCACTTGGGGGCCATCATTGACACGGTGCAGGAAAAAGTGTTCCTTTCCCCGGAAAGGCTCCAGAGTATTCGAAATTCAATTCAGGCTATTCGCAGATCAAGGAGGGCTTCTCTGTTAGATTTATCTAAATTACTGGGAAAAATGGTTTCATGCATCTCTATTATTCTTTGGGCCCGTCTTCATACCAGGTCCCTGCAGTGGCTCCTGCTTCTGTTTCAAAGGTCCGGCAGAAGCAACTCAAAATCCTCCATCAAGGTACCTCCAAAGGTCCTCTCGTCTCTCCTCTGGTGGACCAACCCTGCCATCAACAGGGGTCATCTCTTCAAAGATCCCCAGCGTCTCGTCATCACCACAGACGCCAGCCTGAGCGGCTGGGGCGCTCACTTCCAGTCCCTTACAACACAGGGCAAATGGTCCCATGCAGAGCGGGCCTGCAGCATAAACTGGCTGGAGCTCCACGCCATCCACCTGGCCCTCCGCCACTTCCTGCCTCAGGTACGTGGGCGGCACGTCCTTATTCTCACGGACAACGTTACCGCCAAGGCCCATGTCAACAGGCAAGGCGGGACCCAGTCTATTCGGTTGATGAGAGAGGCCGAGAGACTCTGCCGTTGGGCAGAGCGTCACCTCCTCTCGATCAAAGCAGAACACATTTCGGGGGCCTCAAACACCCGAGCGGACTGGTTAAGCAGGGCCACCGTGGACCAGTCCGAGTGGCGCATTCATCCATCCCTTTTCAGGGAGGCGACCATGATCTTTGGTCTCCCGTTAGTGGACCTCTTTGCATCCCCCTGCAACACCCAACTACAAGGGACCATGTGACAGAGGGCGGAGCGTTCCCTAATGATTAAGCCCAGCCTACACAGACGCAGACTGGAGCACCTCCCACTCTCTGGATGATCCTCGCAGCTCGACTAGAAATGGCGTGTCAGGTAAGACCAACGCCCATTCCTAGTCACCAGTTAAAGAAAAACTGTTATAACTGTTTTTGAAATGTCACTATCACGGATTCTTACAGCAAGCCTTCATGCATTTTGACTCAGATATTTCCTATCATCCTATTTTCATTATCTGAAGGATGATGGAAAATATGCTGCAGAAAAAAATGTTAAATATATTCAACAATTATTTGAGCACATTAAAATATTCCAGTTATGGAAAATTATAAAAAGACAATGTTTCAATCATACAGCTTGTCAAATTTCTGTCACATCACACATAATTTTAATGCACTAAAAAGAATATTAACTTCAGAAAAAAATTAAAACAGTATAAAACAGTAAGAAACGCATTTTTTACATGTAGAAATATTCATTTAACTATTCAATCATATTTATTTTTTCTAATATTTCTGTTAAAAGTGAAAATATATGTCCTCTGTAAGGAACTTCTTATTGAACAATATCAATGCCCCAGACAAAGCATTTATATACCCCTTATAAAATTAAAAGGTTTTCAAACCATACAATACACATGTCCCTACTAAGAATACCTTAAAAAATAATAATGTGTCTATATATAGCTTAGTTTGTATTAACTAGAACGAAGAATTTCCTGCAGCACATTATTTCCAAAAACAATGCCTGAAATAATCCATGAAACAATGCTTAAAAGGAAACTGCTGAACTCAGCTACTGTATGTGTCTCTCAACTTATTTCCTCTGTTCCCCTTTGCCAAAATTCAGTTTCACATATCTATCATCCCGTGATCTTTGCATAGCTTAGCTGGAAAAGGTTTTCTTTCAGGCATTACTGAAAGCAGAATGTTCACTGTCCATGTGAGCTTTCTAGTCAAGCTTCATTGGCTTTCTGCCTGTACCCTGATATGTACAGTTGTGCATGTGAGATTCCCCCCTACCCCCCACAAAAAACCTTCATGCCAAATGCGCAAATATTTACAGGAAGTTCCTATCATCTGAATGATGTTGGTGAACAGCAGGGTCACATACTATAATGAATATGTGGCCAGAAGGGAGTGGGGTGAAATCCCCTCCCCCAACAATAGCTTGCCACTTTATTCACAAGAATGCTTCAAGGCCCCAGATAAGACAATGAATGTGAGTAATTGCTGCCAATGCTATAATAACAACCACTTTTATATAAAAGGGAAGTTTGGTTGGTAGAAAATACACTATATTTGCCTTTTGGTAAATAGTTGATTTGTGATAACCATAAAAGTGACTTTGTGTTAATGTCCACAGCATGCTCTCAAAATTCCAAATGTTCTGGGTCCGAATGTTTGTCTATTCTTGCCCTAACCTTTCCTTCTCTAGTGTTGTATTTTGTGATGTATAGCAAGAACGAATTAGGAATTATGCTGGTGTACTATCCAGTCCTTTGCTAATCCCTGTTTTGCTTGAATCAATAGACGTTTATAAGAATTTTGTGTGGAGGATTCCCAGAATGCTGATTCAAGAGGACCTAGATTTCCAGGCTGAAATCAGTAGTTCAGGAAGTTTTGATGCCACTATACCAATCCTGGGAACAATTTTTGTCCGAAATTACAACAGATAATAGATTAACTGATTAAATTTTTCAAGTGGCCAGGAAGACAATTAACATTTCTCTATCATGGTCTATTCTTAGACTGTAATTTATTCTCATGAATAAATAAATAAAAACTGCAATAGATTCTTTTTCATGACACCCTGCCCTATGCTCTCTGGAAAATGCAAATAAAATACAAATGATTGTACCCAAAAGTTAGCAGTTTAGAGCAGTGCCTAGGCAACTTCTTTAGACAATTGAAGCAAAATTGAAACAAGCTAGGAGAATCTATGAAACCTGTGTCCAAACCAGTAAACCAGATATTAAAGCTGATTAATCTGCTTATTTGGGGACAGTGATGATAAGTTTGTTTCCTTTTGAATGGGCATACAATAATGAATAACATCAAGCTATTATCAAACTCTCTGAATTTTTATTTCAATCTCTGCATACCCTATGACAATTCTTCTGCATATATGTCCAATAAGTTTACGCCATGCATCTAAAATGTCATTCAGCTTACATAATAATGATCAAGCTGTTTAATAACTGCTGAATATTTCTTCAAGATCTGAAATCCTGGAATAAATATTTGCGTACCTGAGTATTCCATTTCCTGAACAATGTAGGAGTGCGGAAATAAAAGCATCTTTTCAAATATGCCAAACACATGCATACCAGCAATGCATTATAAAGCTTTGAAATTGCATGAATTTAATGACAAGCCACATGAAAACCAGAATGGTTTAGAAGAAAATCAAATGTTACACTTCAGGCAACTTTGAACCTGTGCCAGAATGTGATCTTCAAAGCAAGTGAGTTATATATATTTAATTATGCATTCTGCTTCTCAAAGTCAAATTGTAGAATTAGGACATATTTGCACAGGAACAGTCTGTACGCCTACTGGACTCTTGCATTAAAGAGGAACAAAAAGGACAGTCATTGTAGTGATAGAAAGTATATTTTATATTTTAGATGGCTCCATATTAAAAAGCCACAATGCACTGCTCTGCTTGCCTTGGTCTCAGAGAAATAATCTCCTGGTCTACCAGAAGTCCTTTTGACATATCGTCTGAAGAGCATTCTGAAAGTATGTATTCAAATCCAAAATAAGGAATGTATAACCATGAGGACTACTGTCTGTGTTTCCTTCTTGTCTACTGGTCTACTGTTCAAGTATTTCCCATTAGAAGCCTGTACCATAATAACTACTTAGTTCATGTATAATACTTGTTTGTTTTGTTTGTAAAATACGATATAAGGAGGGGACTTTTAATTAAATATTTTAGCACATATATGATTTGTATTTTCGTCAATATGTCAATGGGAAGAATAAATTAATGCCAGGATAGCAATTTTCTAACTCCTTAAACCATAGGTCCCCAATCCCCAGTTCGTGGACTGGCAGCTGTTTGTGGCACCAATCCACACAAACAAGTGAAGTCCCATCCCTGGGATGCTGGTAGCACACAAAACTATGGCCCCTCTGGTCCATGGAACAACCTCTCTCCATGGAACCGGTCCATGGTACCCAAAAGGTTGGGGGCCTCTGTCTTAAGCCATTCCTCTTCTAGTTGGGAAAAAACAGATAAGAAGGACCTAAATAATTAGTTCTTAAATTTATTTACATATTTCCTGGTTTTCAATAAGGGGATATGACTACAGATACATAGGAAAATAACTGCCTTTTTAGAATTACTTTTAACAATATGTGGCTATTCTTAATAGATACACCTGAAATATTTTGCTTAATATAAACTCACCTGAGTATCTATTTTTATTAGTGCAATATCTGCTTTCTCATCGATATCTTTAATTTTAGCATCATATGTCACACCATTCTTCAGTTCCACTTTCACTCTGTTCTTATTGGTAACCACATGAGCATTTGTAACAATCAGTCCATCTTCAGAAACAATGAATCCTGAGCCGCTGGCAGCAGGAACTTCCCTTTTTGTAAAAGGCAATCTAAAAGACAATGCCAATATCAAAAAGTAAATTAATTTCTGAAGATGACAACATCCATATGAATCTTTTATATTTGTAAATTATTCTGCCAATTTCTGTCATTATTTATATATTCAGAATTTCAAAACACAGTTCAGTATGTACCAAAGGTCGTTTTTTAAAAGGCAACTGGACTTTGTTTTTCCTTAAGGACATTTTGCTTCTCATCCAAGAAGCTTCTTCAGTTCTTCAGTTCAAAAGCACCTTTGGAATAACCATGACCTGGATGACTGAGAATCTCCATAGAGTCAGTATATTTTTCCAAAAGGTGAACAGTATTTAAGAATATCATAAAATGTTAATTCAAAATAATGTTATCTTTAAAATCCATATAATCAGTAGGACCAACATGTAGTTTCAATATCTTGTTTACCTGCGAAACAATTCTATATGAACCACAGCTGGTGCTATCTTCTCCACCACATCTGCAATAAAATTGTATTTATACCGCAAACTGTTGGGATCTTCCTGACCTAGAGAGAAAGAAAGAGAGAAAAACAGTTGTCATAAAGTATCATCATGACCTAAAGAAAGGCACACAAAATTACAAATTGCCTATTTTAAAGGGAGGAAAAAATTGTATTCTCAAGAAGCTGATTAGTAGAAGTATGAAGATTATTTTAAAAATTGTAGTAACGTTCATAATAAAGTACTATATAGCAGACGGGATAGTTTAGGTTCCTGTTCAAAGCATAGTTTTGCCCAAACAAACTACCAAACAACCATTCATTTAGCAAGAATGGCACTGAAAAAAGTGACTTACAAATTGTCCTCACACTTATGACCATCACAGCATCCCCATAGTCAAATGATCAAAATTTAAACATTTGGCAACCAGCACGTATTTATGACAGTTGTGGTATTCTGGAGTCATGTGATCACCATTTCCTACCTTTTCAGTCAGCTTCTGACAAGCAAAGTCAATGAGGTAAGTTGGATTCACTTAACGATTTCATGATTCACTTAACAACTGCAGTGATTCATTTAACAGTCATCCAAAAAAGGTTGTAAAATTGGGCACAACTCATTTAAAACCATCTTGTTTAATAACATAAATTGTGGTGTCAACTGTATTTATAAGTCAAGGACTACCTGTATAAACACTATGTATGAATTAAGTGCTTCTCCATGCATCATCATCATCATTCTCACCTGTCTACCCAGTAATAATGAGGCCATTTTTTATGTAGGCCATTTTTCAGGACTTTTCTACTTGGTGTAATATTCAGCAAAGGCATCTCAGTTTCAGAGGACCTCTTTATTAGTGTAACATTAAAATATCTTATACTCCTCTTGAACAATGAGTATAGTTTGCAGGGTACAGTTAAAGTCAAATGTTTTGAATGAAAAATATATATTTTAACTTGAAATTACCTTCACTGGAAGCACCCTAACACTATTTCCATTTTATTGGAAGCATTTTGAACTTGAAATGCTTCCGGTGAGATTAAAAAGAGCCAGTCTGATCCATTTTGATTTTGAAATGTTTAGCAATCCTATATGAATCCACAAATTGGCTCTCTTAACAAGACACTTGTGATTACATTTCTGTCCACTCTCTCCCTTGAGAGAAATTGGAAAAGAAACAATATGTCTTATTGGTGCAGATACAGATTGTTTCTTCTGCTGCTCACAATTGCTTATTGTATTTTCTTAATTTCCCAGGAAACTCTGCATGTTGAGACTATGGGAAACCTAGAGAAACTCAGAAACAGGCAATTCTGCTGCCAAATCTACGATTTCCAAAGATTTTCCACATAAAGCCACATAAAGTTCCACAAGGCAGTTTCAAGGGTTTCTTTCTGGCATAAGGGCAGAAAGTTATCACAGAATAAAACCAAAAGTAGTAAAACTGAAAAAAGAAACAGCAGAAAAAACTACAGATAACATCAAATGGGCTCCCCCATGTTAATCTATCGGAATCCAATGGCTTCAATAATTAAATGTTTATCTTGTGCAAAATAACTTGAATGGGGGAAAAGATGCTTCTTTAGAGCTATACTGATTTCCTTGTGCTTCCAAATCCAATCTATCAATCTAATTAGTGACTGAATACCTTCATAGCCAGCACATGTAAGAACCTTCCTAGTCTTTCAAAAACCTATTTTTATTTATTTTTTATTTATTTATTTTGACTTGTCAATCAGTTACACGATAATAGGTATAAGTATAAACATGAGTAAGAATACAGGAAATAGGTATGAATAAATGGGGATAATAGGTAGGCACGATGGTGCACTTATTCACGCCCCTTAAAAAACTTCTTAGGAATGGGGTGAGATCAATAGTGGATAGTTGAGGTTAAAGGAGTCGGGGTTTGAAGATGTAACAACAGTCAGGAAGTGCATTTCAGGCATTGACCACTGTTGCTGAAGTCGTACTTTCTGCAATTGAGTTTGCAGCAATTTACATTGAGTTTGTATCTGTTGTGTGCTCTTGTATTGTTGTGGTTGAAGCTGACGTAGTCATTGACTGGTAGGACATTGTAGCAGATAATTTTGTGCACTACGGATACCTCTTTGATAGTATTAATGTTGGTGATGTTCTCTGCGAACATCCAAGTAATGTCAGTAATCAGATCCTTTTCATATTATTTTCATAATATTCCAAGGGACCAGTATCTAGGCATAAAAAGTTCAGTCACAGCTGCTGTACAAGATGATTAACAAAAAATGCAAGACAGCCAAGGAAAAAGAAAGCTTATCAAACTTCTACAAGGCCAACATTCCTTGCATCATATAGAGGAAGAGCAGAATGTTCTGATAATGCTAGCTTCATTAATTCTTTTGCTATTTGTCCTTTATTGGAACGCACAAAAATTGTTTAAAATATTCATGATCGGTGGGGTCTCCTGCCAGTAAATCCCAATCAAATTAAACACAGCTGCCAGATTCTGAACCAGATGCAATAGAACAATGTCTCTCATTTCACATAAAGGATATTTGCATGAGAATCTAATACCCACTTAGGTGATTAGCCAAACAGTAACCAACACAATACAGGACGTCGTCGACTTGCAGCAGTTTGTTTAGTGACTGTGCAAAGTTATGATGGCACTGAAAAAAGTGACTTTATGACCATTTTTCGCATTACGACTGCTGAAGCATCCCGATGGTCATGTAATCAAAATTCAGATGCTTGGCAAGTGACTCATATTTATGACTTTTGCAGTGTCTTGTCCCAGGGTCATATGATCACCTTTTGTGACCTTCTGACTAACATGAGGAAGTCTACAAGTCAATTGGGCAGTCAGATTCACTGAACAACCATTTTACTAATTTAACTACAGTGATTAACTGAATAACTGTGGCGAGAAAGGCAAAGCTCATTTAACAAATGTCTTGCTTAGCAACAGAAATTTTGGGCTCAATTGTGGTCATACGTCGAGGACTACTTGTAGCACAATGTCTACTCTTCAGTGCTGAAGACATAGCAAGTAACAGTCTTATCAAAATCTAAGGGGCACCATACCTGTGTTTAACTGCCAGAAACACTCTACTGCAAATACGTCCAACCTTGGTAACTTTAAGACTTGCAGACTTCCTCATGCTGGCTAGAGAATTTGAGTCCACAAGTCTTAAAGTTGCCAAGATTGAACACTCCTGTTCTAACTATAAGATTGAAGAACCTCCAAGTCATCTACTCCAGATGGCAGCATTCCATTAGAGCCATTAGAATCATGTTTCAAGTACTTTCTCTACCTCTTCCTCATTTCATGGACATCAGTTTGATAGACATAACATTCCTCTTCATAGATCTTCAGAGCAATCTCAAAAATGTGAAGTCATAATTGATGACCAACAATTCAGAATATCAGATACCTGATATTCTGAATTGTTGTCAGAAGGGCTGCCGATTATATGACGAGGATTCAGAGACAGAAGTTCAGGAACAAACTGAGGATATTCATGGTTATGTTTTCAGCCTTTTTATTTATGACAGACTTCTTATAAAATACTATATTTGTTTCTACCCATTATTTTTGTCAGAACTGTCTGACTGATTAATTCTATCTAAACATACATTTCTTAGTTTCCTCACTGATAAGTTTGCAAGCTGGAAAAAAAAGAGAGAAAAATTACAGAGTATTGGTAATAGAAAAAAGATAGATTATAATAAATCAAAATTTACTATTGATGTTTTAGAAGAAAATTGTCTACATCTTTGGATATTAAAGCTTTAAGTTCAATGTTATATAGGGCAGGGGTTGCCAACCTTTTGTACCACTAAACTCATAATTTTAAATCCCAGGAAACACTAACCGGTTCTGTGTGCGCAACCTAATTTGTGGGTGTGGCTTGGCAGTCATGTGACTGGCTGGGCATGGCTGGTATGTAAATATTATAAATATTTATATAAATATTGATTTTTTTATTAAAAAGAGCAACTTTTACCCAAAATCAGTCAAAGCAGGCAGGCAGATTGAGTTGCTCACAGAATCACAGATTCATTCAGAGATCTATCTATCTGCTATTGGCTAGCTCAGTCTGTCACATAAAATTTGCTTGCAAGCAAACTCATAAAATTTGCTAGCAAGCAAACTCACAAAATTAACTCACAACACACCATGTATGAAAATATTGAATTTTTTATTTTAAAAAAGAGTAACTTTACCCCAAATCAGGCAAAGCAGGCAGGCAGATTGAGTTGCTCAAAGAATCATTCAGTAATCTATCTATCTGCCATCAGCTCGCTCAGTGTCTCAAATTTGCTTGCTGTGAGTCTGGCCTAAGGGAGATTCAGCTGTGCTTAAAAGCCGAAGACCTAAAGACTAGCTAGAAAACAAGAAATCCAACCATAGGGGACACATATATTTAAACTAGCAGACATTTGTGTGTATGTTTATATATGGGCAAACTTAAATATTTATTACTGTGAACTCTGCAGATGCCAATCATATGAACCTACTTTTGAACATGAGACAGATTTCCTATTTGACATTTCCTTATTTAGGTTTATATTAGATACGATATATTACGGGGCCTCTTATACAAGATGGTCAATAAATGTTAACTGCCAGGATCCTGACTTCCTAATAATTGTTACAGAATCCCTCCACCATCACCACAAATCAAATTAAAAACTAGTATTGACTATGAAAATTTAGCCTAAATATGTCAGCATTTGATAGTCTCCAATAACCAAAATGAGCAGTCATTTAATTGTATTCAATCCAAGCCCTTTTTTAAATCACAAATATAAGGGCGCTAGAGAGGTGTCAACGGATACATATACAGAGAAAACCTCTTTACATAAACAGGAACCCCCCCCCCACAGGATTACTTTAGTGTATCGCTATGGTGGTGGTGGTGGTGGGATAGCCGGACTAACAGCAGAGAAAGACCGACAAAGGAAGATTGGCAGCAACTGATCATGGCAGCAAAAGCAAATGACTCAGCAGCCTTTTGGAGATCTGTTGTAGCTTGTGTTACAATTGCTTGAAAAGTTGTTCTGTTTTTATTTTTGCTATTTTATCTTTGGGGCTACTTAATGTGTGTGTTTCTCTTTTGTTCTCCATATTTAAATTACACTTTTGTGTTCTGTTTTTAATTCTATTTATGATTATAAACTCTGCTGATGAGCATGCTTTCCCTTCATGGTACTTTCCTGATTTGTGGTATACATTATAACTAAGCTTCCTTATTGTGGTTTTGAATAACTCTCAAAGAGTTATTCCAGAGAAATTTTATTCTCTTAATTTCTCACACAACTTCCTTTTTACCAATTCCCTTATTTTAGAGAAGTTTCCTCTTTTGAAATCTAATGTGTTGAATTACTTGCTATTTTTATATATATTTATATTTATATATTTATATATATCTTCATGCTGCGATTGGTCTAGATCAGGGGTGTCAAACACAAGGCCTGTAAGCCGGTTCCAGCCCACAATGTGGTCAGACCCGGCCCATGAGGTCATTCTGGTAAATATAAGGGCATGGCCCGTGTTGCTTTGGCCCGGTGTGAAGAGGAAACATTGGGCCAAGTGGCTTCGGCCTGGTCTAGCCAATGCAAAGAAGAAACATGCCAGCAGTTAGGGGAGTGGCATCAACCTGGCCACGCCCACCCAGTTGACCATGCCCAGTGAGTGGCATCAAGGTGGCTATGCCACCCAATGGGCCACACCCACCCAGTTGGCCACATCCACCCAACCGCCCAAGGTCAACCATAGCCCTGATACGGCTGGTCTAGAGTGCCAGTTAGAGTGAAATCTCTAATCTAGACCACAACTATTTAAGACATTTACAAATATAACCTACTCTTTGTTGTCAGAACACAAATTGCTATAATAAATGCAAGGAAAATTAGGTTACACATTACTCCATCACTCTAAATATCCGTTGGATTTAATTTTTCGCTTCAATAATAATGAAGAACTATTTCATTGTGGATACATAATCTGTTTTTATTAATTTCTATATGTACCTATGTGCCTCAAAAAATTGTAGGTTTTTCTGGATGATTTATAATTGCTGTAGTACATGAATCATTTGATATAAAGATACGGCAATTATCTCTTGCATCCACAATGAAAAGTTTAAAAGTTCTGAAGCTGAATGAGACAAACCATATATTCTATTTGGGATTGCCAAATTGAGATGCTGCCAGGATTAGGTTGCTGTCCCTTTTCTTTTCTGCTGTTTGCTTTTAAAATATATTGTTCTGCATTACATTTTTCAAGAAAACAGTGATTTTAAAAATTCAAAAGTAATACAATTATTTAAATGCAAACGATGATTCACCAAGGCCATAAATATACAGGGAAAGCTGATAGGAACATAATTATATAATGACTCAAATTATGCTTATCCAGATTAAGTTTACTGATATGGTTCTCAACAAGAATGAAGTGGTATGTTAACTTATATAAAACAATCTAATTTAGTTATGCCAATAACTTTAAAAGTAAAATTTATAGCTCTGTTTGAATGATAGGCAAATAGAATTTATGAATTAATTTGATTCTGTTGGAAAGGTAACTTCTGAGAAAATAAATTATGCTTATAGGAAATATTCCTGAACCATCATTATTAAAGCAAATTAAGAACTCTACTCGCTTAAAAA
The DNA here is from genome assembly GCF_049901715.1 of Pseudonaja textilis. NCBI lineage: Eukaryota > Metazoa > Chordata > Lepidosauria > Squamata > Elapidae > Pseudonaja > Pseudonaja textilis. The sequence goes on from NC_141993.1 coordinate 36,662,701, forward strand.
AAAATAAAGTATATGACCAGACTGCAATGTCCTGAAAGTATTCTTTTTAAATGTTTATCATTCTGATATTCTCTTCTTAGTTCAGTATTTCTTAGCCATCTGATCTTTTCTTACAACTTGTTCACTTCATATATACATACTTTTCTTCCTATTCTACAATTCCACTTAAGAAATTCTAATGGATGAGATAGTATCAGAATCTGAATCAGAAATTCAGAGTTTCTAGTCTCATTTCTGGTTAGACTGGTTCTTTTTAAACATTTATTTTTTTACAAAATAGAAGATGAAGTCATAATGTTAGTTCCATAAATTCTCATACAGGAATAGCTTGGTTTTAAACAGGAAACCATCTCCTTGCTAAATTGTAAACCACAGTCTATGATGTATGAAACAGCCAACTATTTTCATGATTATACAGACAAATGGCCATTTTGGGGGCTTCAGTGTTGCCAAACTGCTTTAATGACAAATATTGCAACTTATTTCTAGGTGATAATGTTGTGAAGGATCACAACATCTTCAACTAGAAATAAGCTATTTCTCACTAAAGAAAGGGAGTCTAGAGATAGATGTAGGAAATACAATAGTTCTAGAAGCCATTCTCAGTAGATTGTAACATGTTTTCTACCTTCCTCTTCCTAATGATAAAACTACCAGGAAGTTACATCAGTAGAAGTATTTTAAAAGCATTTACTGATCTTCAGAATCAACCAAGAAGAAAGCTTTCTAATGAGACAGTAAAGAATAAATAAAGCAGGTAGTCTAGAGCCAAAAGACTAAATAACCTAGGGCTGACATATATTTATAGCATGATGAAAAATTGGATTTACAGCAAATAACTTTGAAACCAAACATGTCTATGAGGTTTTATTCAGATGCTTAATATGAAACATACAGTCTTCAGAAATCATGGGTGATAAGCATATTCAAAGATAAGCTTAAATATTATCCATATTTTAACACAGAAGTGGAAATGATGTGTGGATTCTGGGCTTCTGGGAGGTCTACTTCAGTGACATCAGAAAAGCTATCACGGCTCTATGATTAAGAGAAACCAGGATAAGTGGGGTCAACCTATCAGTTGGGAAGGTCACAGTGAAAAAAGTCTTTATAAGTTGGTCAATGTAGTGGCTCAAAGTTTTGAAGACACAATTAAGTGAACTGTTGTTAAATGTTTTTCAGCTGAGTACTTGAAGGACTCCAGATTTAGAAGCCTACACAGATAGCAATTAGGTACTGTGTGTCTTTAAATACAAGTTATGCTTCCCCCCCAAAAAAATAAAGCTGTCATATGAAATTATTGAACTGTAAAGGCAAGATGCAGCCTGTATACAATCGCTTAACCCTTTTTAAACCATTAAAATGTATTGTTAAACCACTAAAAATCAATGAATCGAAGTGTCTTTTATTTTTTGGGGGGGAGGGAAACCCCCATAAGCTCTCAAACTGTCGCTTGTGACTCTTCCAAAACATCACGAGCAACCAGGCTGAGAGTCAGACCTGGCTGGAGAGCATTGTCAAAACATACTCTAAGTTTAGCTTCTATAGGTTTTCCAAGCAAACTAGGAACAAGTTTGAACAGTGCTCTCATTCTGTCAGAGCAAGCAGCAGTTAACTCTACCACAAAGTTTGAGAGCCCCTGTGATATATCAATCACAATGTAATAAGTTGCTTTGTTCACAGGTTCAAAACACGGGTTTCAGAAACAGGGAAAAAAAGGTAAAAAAGCCACCTACAGAACATCAAATCATAATTTAATGTGTCATCTGACATGAGTAAAAAATTAGCTCTTTATTTAGCTCACTTTTAACAGAAATATGTATTTGTACCTATCAATTAAAATGAATACTAATCAATACTAATTTAAATTTTTGACATTTATCTCTTAGAAAACAGGATGCAACTATTCAATTCAGTAAGTGGGAATTTGATAAGACTTAATAGTCAGCACATTAGACATGCTTGTTGTGGATATAAAGAACCAGTTGTCTGTTGGAATTTTCATTGAATAAAAAGTCTGCTGTTCTAAATACCTCAAATATTAATTTTTTCCTTCCATTCATTCATGTCTGATTCTTGGAACTGCTTGGACAAGACCCTGCAGTTTACTTGGCAAAGTTTTTCAGAAGTGGTTTGCCATTGCCTCCTTCCTAGAGTTGAAAGAAAGTCACTAATCCAAGTTCACTCAGCTGGCTAAGGCAGCACAAGAACCCACAATATTTTGGTTTCTAGCCTGATGTTTTAATCAACATCCTTATACAAACTGATTCGCAAAATGCTACGAATGTAATGGAAAATGGAATTCTTATAAATTAAATATAAATTAAACTTTGTTAATTGTAGAAGGTCAATTTTCAAAACAATAGATTCTAGCAAACTAAATTTACAATATTTTATTACTTTGAACAAAAGTTTTCAAACTGTGGGTTGAAACCACCTGCAATTTAGGAGGCAATGCAATTATTAAAAAAATAAGTTCAGTACTGCAGAAGCAGAATGACAGCCCCTGTTAAAGCTTAATCCAAGCACCAGTCTTCACTTTGCCTGCACAAATATTAGTGGAAAATTACAGCATGCAAAATCCAAGAACTTGCAATACTTCAATATAAGATGAAAATGTAATTTATAACATATAAATTATATAATTACTTCTTGCCCAATCCTAATCCCCTCCCACACAAAACCATTATTTTTGGTCACTGTAGGAGACATTACACAAATTCATTTATCATCTCTAGTATCGTCAAAATACCTCAAAGTTTGGAATTCCTAATTCGAACCATTTTCCAAACAATTGGCCACACATTACTGACAAGCACATTTGAAGCTTATTTCTACCTCTTATATTTTCCCCCCTAAACTGCCATTATGACTCTTTGGGGAGAGGGGGAAATCAATCACTCTGTGACGTTAGTTAGTTACATGTTATAAAATTGAACTTTTTAAAATTCTCCATCTGATCAAAGAATACTGACCCACCTGCCCCCAAGACTATGTAAATGGACAAAAAGCAAAGGGCTCTCAGTTTTTAGCAACTTATGTACTTCAGTAATTATTACTATATTATTCTGATAACAATGTACAATCACAGATGTATTTAAGACCTTGTTTGCATTTTGTTGCTCAAGGCAAATTGATTTTTCAATAAGCCAAATGCCTATTCAAGCTCCTATCCTGTTTGAGTGGTTAGAACTGTCTTCAATCCAAATTTTGTTGCAGAGAATCTAGTCTGGCATTCTCTGATGACATTCTCATATATAATTTATTTGTTGCAATTTGCCCTCTAAAATATTTTAGCATCATTAGCAACCAGCTTATCAATAATTAAGTGCAGAGTTAAAAATGCACCAAAATAAGAGAGGGAAAAGGAGGAACAGTAGTATAATTCTCTTTGTGGCTCATCATTGAAGGTCTGGAATTAATAACCAGTCTCAAGGGTAAAAATCAGTCTTCATCTGGCTCCAAAGCTCTATTTTGTGCAGCTATGTTATTATGTTAACCATAGGAAAAATCTTAAGAAATTGTTCCAGGATGTTCATCATGGTATCTGATTTTATCTTCATAGGAACTGTAAGTTCAATTCAAAATGTTATTAATTTTATTTAAAAAAACAAGTAAGTTATGATTGCTCCAAATTTGTTTGTGGATTTTCTTCTTCCTTAACTTTTAATAACATCAATGACATTGCTCCCAAAAACATTTAGCACCAAGTACTCTATCACACAAAGCAGAATCAAAATCATAATAATTTTAATTTCTCATGTTGATTTTATATTTTATCCCCTCAATGTTTATAAACATGACTAGCTGGATACTCATGCTTTGCAACATAACTATGTGATTGAGCTTTGCAGGAGAAATTTGGTTCACAATCCATTGGCTCAGCGGTGGTCGGTGATTGAAACACAAAAGGCTTTCCTTTCCTTTCCTTCTTTCCTCTTTTCCCTTCTCTTCCTCATTTCCTTTTTTTCTCCTTTCCTTTCTCCTATCCATCCATCCATCCATCCATCCATCCATCCATCCATCCAGCAAAAGTGTTGTAAAATACAATCCTCCAACTTTTGTCCCAAAGGTGCTTTTTTCAAGAGACAACTGAACTTTCTGGTTTTTCTGTGAGGGTATTTTGCTTCTCATCTAAGGAGCTCCTTCAACTCTGACTGGATAGTGGGTAATAAAAATACTACAACCTTTGATGCCAAAGTAGCTTCCTGTTTGGAAGTGTAGTTTGCATCTTTTTAGAGAATCGTTGAGGCAACATGGAGGTTTGTCTGTGTCCTTGGGTCACCTGAGTGGTGCAAATGGCTGTGGAGTTACTAAGGTAAAAGAATGCGAGGCAACTGGCAGTTGGAACAGAGTTCTTTTCAGGTGGGGAAGGGAGAGTAGAACTCCTTAGCATCAGAGAATGTTAATTACTGTATTAAGAAATACTAATGATCTAATGGTCATTTTGAAAAATCCTTTCTAGTGAGCACCCAGAAGCCAAGAGGAATATACATGCCAAATTTTGAGATTGTAGGCTTTACAGTTCTGGAAATTTCATAATGCTGCGTGAGTGGTATTTCATTTTTATATATATAAATATAGATTGGAAAATATATCACAATCCCCATGGAGTTACTTTTTCTTTTAGGAACAAAAGTGGTAGTTCATCCTAATCAAGGATAATTTGAAATGGCTTTTCAAATGTTAGCAAAATGGCTAACAAATCTATTTTTCTGTATAAATCAAATGATTACACTTAATTTTCTGGCTTGTATAAAATAAGAAATAGAAATGTGATGTGCAATTTTTGCCTCTTTTCACCAACAAGCACCTCGCCACCAGTTTATTTGGCTATTGCATCTTTCTTTGCCACTTTGCGGAAGATGTAATGAATTCTAATTGGCTAACAACTGTTAGTTGTTCTTAGTTCAACTGAGTGGAATAAGAAAATTGCAAATTGTACCCAAAGTCTCCTGACCATGAGAGCTAGTAAGCAGTGGAACAGCAGTGGACTGGTGGGTGCTCCATCAATGAAGGCTTTCAAGCAAAGGTTGGGCATTTGTTTCAGGATTCCGGCCTTGGGTAAAGAGTTGGCCTACATCCTTTTCAACTTTATGATACCATAAAGTATCTAGCTTGTAAAATGAATTATAATACAAGAGTAATACCTAGTCATTCTGAACATTGTTTCACTGATGGCTTGCCAAAGTTCAGTTTCCTTTTTTATATATCAGTGGTGTTACTATTGACATTACAGTTCTAACAACATTAAATTATAATGATGCTAATATTTTCATTGTTTTCCTTTGATTTATAGTTCAGACAGGTTTATCAGCTGATTACTGAAGACTGGTCAGAGGTCTGGTTAGACATATCAAGACTTGAAAAATATGTGTTTGTAGTTCCAAAAACAATTTACCTCCTGATCTAAATATCTGCCCAATACGTTCAAACAAGATTAGTCAAAAGAACAAATAGGATACTGTGAATACTCAGCTAGAATACATAAATTTGACTAAAAATTGTATATTAATATATTGAGATTATCATCCCACCATTCTACATTTTAAGAGGAATAAAAACGTTTATGCTAGTCTTTATGCTTGAACTATTTTAAATTTAAAAGCATACAGTAGTTCCATGCCATTCCAATAAAAAATAAGGAGCAGTTCAGGAAGCCATTATAGATGAAAAGATATTTTAACTCAGGTAAGAGATTCCATTTGTTGTAGTAGTTAAGTAGCCTGGGAGACTGGGAGTTCTAGTCCTGCCTTACAGTAGGTGCAAAGCCAGCTGTATGACCTTAGGCCAGTGTCTCTCAACTCAAGGAAGGATATAATCGCAAGAAAACTGTAGGGGTATTTCCTGGCAATCTTCAAGAATCAGACATAATTGAATGGAAGACAAACAGTTAAAAGAAATATGTATAGAAATGGAAACAAGATAGGCAAGAAAGTATATCAACAAAAAGGTATTAAAAGTCAAAAAGGCTTACAAAAAGGTTTACAAGGGAGAAGATAAAACCAACCAAAAGATTTGGAGAGTGTTTCAATAATAAGACAGAGAAAAATCAGAAAACTGTAAGAGAACAAAATAGGAAAGACTGCTTGGAAGAGATGGTAGGATGACATGGGGTTGACCTCTTCAACTAGTAATTGGCTTCAGATTTCTCTCCAGAGGGGAACTCTGATCCAATACAGCTAAGAAGTGACACAAAAAGGAAATGGCAAATTAAAAAAAATAGTTAGCGAACTACATAAACCAGTTCACATCCCCAAGACCAGATCAATCACATTTAAGAGGATTTATCAAGAATATGTTTTGTCAAAACAACCTGCTTTTGACAGACCAGGAATGCAGTGCACCCATTCCAGAATCAGACAGAGTGCTATGCAGATTTAGTATTAGAAGAGAAGTCTTTAAGGCTACTTGGTAACTATCATTTAGAGTACAGTATAGACTTGTTCAATATTGTACAGATGAAAATTCAAGAAACGATGGTCTAAACTGTAAGGAAACAGATCCAACTGGATATTAATGGTAAAAATATTAATGGTAAAATTTGTTCAACAATGGAGCAGACTGCTTCAGAAGATTGATTCTCCTTTGCTGGGAATATTACAGACATCAGTCAAGAATGCTGTATAAATTGATTCTTATATTGGGCAGGTGATTTGACTAAATTAAAAATCAGGAGTGTCAAACTGGTGGCCTGCGAGCTGGATGTGTCATACGCAGGCCATGTCCATCCCAGTTCTGCGAAGGGAAACAACATTGCACTACATCACGTGACAATGTGATACATCACGTGATAACGTGACACAGCAAGTGTGACACCTGTGGACTAGATAATTATATATTACTATATTACAGCCCTTACATTCTGTTTTAAATCCTGACTCAACCTATTTTTTTAGCAAAGTCTTCAATAGAGAGCCTTATATAGTTAATAACTCTAACTAATTTTTTCTGCAGTTATTTTTGCTGCATCAGGATAGGATCTGTTTTTCTAGTCTTTTCCTACTGACACTTAGACAAAGCACTAGCCAAAGGAAATGCACTCCTATATTCTCCAAACGTTCCTAATTAGCAGATAGCCAAAACATACACTTTCCAATCAAAGGAGCAAAATAGTCCAGGAAAAATAAAAAGTATGGAAACCTGATCATCTAGAAATTGGGTAACTGGGTCAAACGTTTATTTCAAAAATATCATTCTTCTCAGCTTCATCAAGTACAATAATTTACATTGTAGCTGATAAGGACAAGATGAAAATTAGCAACACATTGAAGAATTTGAAAAATATTGAAAATGTTATGGCTAATAGAAATCAACTTTTGAAAGTAATACATAATATAGTGTATAAGGAAAGGGAGGATTTCTATCAACAATCCTATTGTCTGCTTTGTACCTACTTTTTTTGTTCATTTCTCCTATCTTCAAGGAAAATTTCTAAACAATACTGATTTTTAAAGAGAAGGCCAAAAAAAAAAAGTTTCATTTTCTGTTTCGTTAATATCATAAATTTTTAAGTCCAAATCCAGAACTTAATTTACATTGATGCAGCAGCCCTAGTTTTCTCACTCTAATATGCAAAAAAGACCCAAAAATATTGAAGTGGGCTTGTGTTTCTGCCTTCTTGCTGGTATCTTCAAATATATATCTCAAATATTTAGCTAATAAGAAATCCTGATTATCTGTGGGAAGTTAGCTAAGTAAAATTCATTCCTGATGAGTGGTTTAAGTGGGTTTTTTCCTGATGCCTGACATGTTGAAAAGAGACAGAAAAAAACCAAAGAAGAAATACAAGGGGTTAGGGTTTTCAGCAAATAAAAATTGTGTGAATTATGTGGGGACCAAAATACCTGTAGGAGCACATTTTGTGATATTATTTGCAATGTCAACTTCCAATGGGGTCTTATGATGGACTGATGCTCTCTAAAGAGAAGCACCATAGCTGAAAATGCTGGCTAGAAAGGCAGATTCTGATGAGTGCAATGAAGGACAATAAAATGAGGCCTCCAGAAACAAGAAACTCAGTAGTGGATGACAGGATCCACCATTGGTCAGCCATGGAAGGTCTGCTGGATAGTAGAACATGCTGGATAAGCAGAACAAGGAGAAGATTGCTTCTTGTGAAATGCAATTCCTGAGCAAACGGATTCTTTCATTATTGTCTTTGTAAAAAAAAAAAGCTCTGGGAAGTAGATTAACTGTAAATTTCTATACATCATCATTAAATTGAATAGGGTTAAGGTTAGGGTTAAGACGAATGAGTATTAAGGAATTAGTGAGTATTAAGAAAAGTATTAACTCTAAGACCATCCACACAATTTTGTGGCTAAGCAGGATGAGAATTCAGGTCCCCTTTGACTAGTGCATCAGACTGTTTCTTGCTGCCATTTTTCAGAATCTTTTACAAAGAATCAGCATTTTTTAAAATTAAAGTTGAATTTCTAACCATCTTGTGACAAAATGTAGCATGCTAAATGGATTACATTTTGATAAAACAATGATAGTGTTGCTAAGAAATGATCCACATATCTGTTATAGCTATATAGCAAACCCTAAATCTACTGTTGAACTCAGGGTTACGTTTTCCCTTAATTTGCCATAAATTGCTAGAGTCAAGGACATTTAGTAATTAAAAAATCTATATTAATAATACTAAAGCTACACCAGTATAAGAGGAAGTCACATAAACTCATATTTAGAGTGCACCATTCAATTCTAGGCTAAAATGATTAAAGTATAGAATTTGAGACTTAAATTTTTAAAGTCTATAAAAAGAAGATTGCATATATTACTGGATAGTCTAAGAATGTATATGAAATCAGGTGTCAACTATGCAGGAAAGGGTTGTGTAAACAAGCCAATTTGGACCCTACCAATTACCTATAAAATAGAAAGAATGGGATAGTTTGAAATGCAAGGACCACATATGAACTTTCTCCCTGTTACCGTTTTCTATTCCAAGCTATATTATTTTATTATTATTTTTCTTCTTCATGAGATTTACATAAGCATAATGGAGGCATCAAAAAGACTGGAAAATTATATTTTCAGTGGAAAAACATAGGAAAAGGATTGAACTTCCCCTCCAATCTGCCCACCATATCTACTGTGACCCTGTGCTTACAATTGTCCATAGGACTGAATATATTAGCTTGATCCAGCTTTAAAAAATCCTCTGTTGCTGGGATTTATAAGTTAATGCAGGTAATTTATAAGTCTCAGCAGGTAACAGACTAGTAAGGGCAAAACTCTTGTTTTTTCAGTCACAGTCTCATCAAAGAAAATATTTATCTCAAGGAAATTTTTTGTAAGAGCCAAACCAGATGTTTTACCCTGGTAAACAAAAGTCTTCCAACTTTTTTATGAAAAGCAACCACAGGTCCCTGCAAGTATAACTAAAGGAAAAATAACTGCTTAATCCCTCTCCTTCAGCTGCCCGTTATTCTGTTTAAAATGCACACCCATTCAAATTCCATCCCTAGAAAAGGAGTACTTATAGTCATGATTTCCCTATGCAAACAGAAAAATGACTCATATGTAGTTAGGAAGTTAAACAAATGAAAAGTTTGGCTGCCAATACTTATGGTTATCCTCCAAGGTTGTTTTGGTCTTTGATATGTATGATCATCATGGATTCTTACCTATGATGACTTTTGAGCCATATAAAATATAACATAACACTGAACTATGGGTGTAATTTGATACATACTTTCCAGGAGTTAAGACCCAGGGAACACATCTGGACTTCTCAGTAGACTTTTGTTTATTTATTTAGCTTATTCTTCCATTAATAGTAATCCTGAAATAGCCTACAGCATTACAAAATAAATCAACCTAAGAAGAGTCATAGTGAAACACTTTAAAACACATTGGTTATTTATAAACCTATCCTGAGTTTTTTAAAAAAACCTGAATTGGGCTAAAAGTAACACTTATAGGTAGGTACATATTATAAGATACATCTAAATTATATAGTACTAATATAATGTTATTTATTTATTTGGATTTGTTATACCACTCACTTCCACTATGGCTATCCCATAAGTCCAAAACATATATTAAAAATAGAAGTAAAAATCACATCTGCATGGACCAACATGCAAAAAAGTTCAACAAGGGTTCCTATAACATAGTTTATATTGTACCTGTGCAAAATGGGAAGAATCTATTCTACTGATTTCAAAATGACCAAATCAAACAAATATATTTCCCTTCACACTGCTGGATCAAAAGCTAGACATATGCCTAGCATATAAGCTCGTTTAAAGGATGGTCCGACTCTTCTATTCTCACCTAACAAAACTGAATCCTCTCTTTCAAAGCTGTGACCTTTCACTAATCTCTCTCTATTATATCTTGTCTCACTTGTTATCTTCTTTCCTTGGAACAGACTTTTTTTTTCATACAGATGTCTTCCATCTGTTTGTTCCTTCCATGACCCAAGCCAGCATTCCTGACTCATGCTGCATCTCCAACTATCTACTTTTTTTTTTCCTTTCTAGAAGGTCATGGACACAACTATTATCATATCTTGGAAACCAAAAGTCTAAATTCTCCTGGGCACCGCAAAGTAGCCGTTTTGTTATCGTTTAAATATGCAAAGTAACATTTATCTTAGCTCCCCCTTAGGAAAGGAGGATTTCACGCCCAGCCTAAATCTTCCCTCTCTCTTCTTCAGTTAAGAAGAAAGAAGCTAAATTAAGTTTTTTAAATAAGTTAGCACCGTAATAACGTTTCAGACTATTCAAAAAAAAAAAAAAAAGCGACGGAGAGAGGATACAAATTTAACCCAGCGCCAGGCATCGCGCAGGGCGGGAGTCAGATTTGGAGGAAGGGGGGAAAAGGCAATTTACTTTGGCTATCCTACATCCTCCCCAGATGCGTTGGGCTCCAATATTCCCCACCACAATATTTATGGATGTGGCAGTCCAACCTATTTCGCGAGCCGACGCGAGGACTTAGCAGAGGAAAATTGGGAGATGTGCGCCCTCCCTCGCCCCGCCGTGTTTCCGAGCGAGCTCTCACCCTGGCCGCAGGCGCCCCTCTGAATGGCGATGACGGGAGGTTGATGCTGGCTTTCGGAGCGCTGGCTAGCGGTCCTCAGCTGGCACAAGTTGCCGTAGCTTCTTCCATCGCTGCCACACACCGGTTCGTTCCCGGCACACACGCAGTGGCCGGCTTTGGCTCGCCTGCGCACCGTGGCCGAAGCCGCCACTCCGGGTCCCCCGGGCGAGAGCACACATAACAGCCCTTCGGCACAGGACGGCTCCCCGTACGGCGACCCTCCGCAAGACTCGCCCTCTTGCGCGGCACACACGGGGCAGCAGCCGCAGGAGTCGAGCGTCTGCCCGCTTCCCGCGCACTCGGTGGGCACCTCCGGGCACCGCGCGCGGTCGCAGAGGTCAGGGCAAGCCCGCTCTTCGTAACGTCGCCCGAAGGCTTGAGCCGAAGCTCCCGGGAGCAGGAGCAAGAAGAGGCACGGCCACCAGCCGCTGGGCGCCAAAGGCCACAGAAGGGCTTTCATCATTGCTTTCTCACAAGGCGCGGAAAATCCAGCGAGCGAAACACGCGCAACGGATCGGGACGGCGCGGCCCAAGTGAGGAGGGAAGGAGGGTCCTGGCGCGCGGCAACAGGGAAGTGGAATCCCTGCCTGGCAAAAGCGCGGAGAGCAACTGAGGAGGGAAGCGCTGCTTTAAAAGGAGCCGCCGCCGCCGGCGGAGAGGTTGGATGAGCGCGTGGAAAACGCCGCTGGCTTGAGGAGCCGTCTGGGAGGAGACTTGGCGCCGTTCTGCAAGGCTGGACAAGGGAAGGGCGTCTGCTGCCGCGCCAAGGGGGAGTGCAAATTGCAGCAAGCTCACGGAACTTTCCCCCCTCCCCTTTCAGAGTTTTTTTTTAAAGCAATTTTATTAATATTGAAAGGCATGGCTCTATCATTTATATCAGGTGAACATACTGGCCATAAGAATCCTCCCCCCATATTTTCTGTAATCCTTTATACCTAGTTCCTGCACGTTTTCTATAAGTAGATCATCCTATCAGCCAACCTAGAGTTCCAAACTTAGCTCAGATCCATCCTGTTGCTTGGGGAATGCGCCATAAATGTTGTTTCTCTCTCTCTCTCTCTCTCTCACACACACACACACACAAACGTTTTAAAAATCCTGGTCTCAGATGTTGTGAAATATTCACCTGGGTTTTGGTTGAGCTTTCAAGAATATACCTCAAGCTGGTTGACACCTGCACTTGTGGCTCATACAGATATATAGCTGATCTTAAGCCCTGTGCAAATTGGATCAAAAATGCAGTTTTTAAAAAACGTTATGTTTGGGAATTAACATAGTTGGCCTACTGGTAAGGGAATTGAAGTGTTTTAACTGTAAGATGCAGTGATATGTAGGATGCCAATAAGCACAGCCTCAAAGAATGTGAACTTTCCCCACATTGTCCTACAAAATTCCCTCACCATCTCTATTTGTTTCTATGACCTACTCACTTTATATTCCAGTTTGCAAATACTCATATGAAAAATAGTTATAAGGCAACATATTTCTATTAGTTTATCAAAATGTTATTTTTCCAGAATATTTACATTGGTTGGCTAATATGGCCTGTGCTTTTAAGAAAAGAGCTGTAGGTCATAATTTGAGATGCGGTCTTCCAATGGGATCACTATATTCTGTCCTAAACACAAACTTCCCGGAAAGTTTCAAATTTCTAGGACACAGAAAAGCATTCTCTTTGTCCTCAGAATACCTTCCTATGCTGCTGCTAATACATTTGCAGTATCGTGCACACACACACAAAAAAGATTGCTGGAACGCAACCAGCCTGCTACTTAGCTAAGGAAAATTTAGGACACTTACTGACATTCAAGACTGCCTTTTCAAATGCTAAGCTAAGTGATGCAAATAGGTTTTGCACTCAGAAAAATAAGTTAAATCCTTAGAATGCCAATAAAACTCCTTCTTATATCAAACAAGATGGTGATGCAATATTTCTCCTATTCTGTTATTAATAGGAAATACTAGGAAACTATAGGAAATATTACTGAGGAAAGCAAGCAAAGAACTTACCAGAAATCTCAGTTGGATTCTTTTTACTGTCCTGTAAAGCCATTAATTACCCTATGAAGATGGCAGCTGTCTGTTAGTTGCTTTTAACTGTATTTTTGTTTACAATTCATGTTATTTGTAAACTTTTTGGGAGTACTAGGCATGATTTAATAATGATAAAATATACATACAGGAAATCAGTGTCACTTTTTGTCAGTTTGTCTTATAATGGGATGTGAACCATATGATTGCTTTGATACTATCTCAAGAAAAATGAGCTACTTTGGGCATAGCTCCAGTATTAAGGCAGAAGTAAGGTAGCTATAGGCTGCCAAGTATTATTGAATCACAATTCCTGGTAGCAGGACATTTGGCCACAATAATCAGAACTTTCAGAAGTTCTAGTTCAGTTACCAGATGTTCCCTCTTCTCATATTATTAAAAACAGAAGTCCTTCCAACAGCATATTAAAATGCATCTAGAGTCCCCAACAGGATTTTAAGCTAGCTAGAAAGACCAGCTTTACTTTTGGTTGGAAGCTTCCTTCCAGTTTCTTTCCTGATAATTTTCTTCTGTACTGTTATTAGGGTTAAAAGCTTAAAAGGGTTCTTCCTCTATTTTCTAATGTTGGGTGTTATACTGTTTCATAATTGTATTTATCCAATTTAGACACCGCTTATTTCATCACACAATAGTCTGCTACTATTTAATCTGTTTGAATTTTCATCTGAACTTTTAAATATGCATCATGGAGGGTAGTCAGTTTTTCTCGGATAAGCTATGGTTTCTGAACCCTCATTCTTCAGTATCATTCAAGGCTAACCTGTCACATGTGAGGACTGCACATATAAAAACACATGTATACAAATTGGCATATTTAATAACATACTCTGACAGATCACACCAAAATGTTTTCAGCAATAGTTTTTTACAACCTAGTTTTTACCATTGAGGAATATTACCTCTTTAAAATGTTTCTGATAATAAGATTAATTGTATTAATGGAGCTACCGGTAGATTTTTTTAATGTTTGCTTTTTGATCAATTAAAAATATCACTTTTAAGATTTTTGGTGAATCTGAAGGGCAGAACAAAGTTTGCAAAAATAGTTTCATTCACTGAACAATTTGTCTTTTGATGTACACTTAAATGTAGTACTCTGATAAGATTATTATAGTTCATTATTTATGTCAATTTATTAACAGGTGTGACATTTACAGAAAACACCACAGGTTCCAAATAAATTAACAATTTTCTTCAATTTTATATAAAAAGTACTGATAAATTAAAAGTCCTGACAATTTGCCAACCACAAGCATTTCCCACACTATTGAATTATCTAAGCAGTTTGATTTTAAAGGAATCCATAAGATTGCTGCTGTGATTACACTTCACTATTGAAAACTGGTAATATTCAAAGAATAAAAGGAACATGCAATGTAGAAATTGTACCAGAACCAGTAAACCTACCACAACATCAAGGTATGGCAATACAACAAACAATCCAACTCAGTTTCATCCAGAAAATACTTATTGTGAAAAATAAAGACTTTCATACATTTGCTAAATCTGTTACAAGTTAAAATGTATTCTCCTGAATTAGACTGAACAGAACATCTACCTTAATTCACATGTAACTGAGAAGGCAAATAAAATGTAATTTACAAACATTGCTTGTAAATATTTAGCTTATAATTGAGAAATATAAAGGTACTGCTGTATCGGAGCAATCTGAAAGAACATCACAGAAATTTGGCATTCTACTATCTTTTTAGGCCTTGTCCTTTTTTATTTCAGTTTTTAACATCTACAGATTTGATCCACATAAGTTTTTATAAATGTAGTTAGTATATTTAACAATAGATGTATTCTTGAAAGACAAGTTATTCAGCAAATTTCCACAATCACAATAGCTGTGATCCAAACTGTTTATTGGATGGCAAACAGAATTGTAGCTAAGTGGGAACAACAGTGAAAATTCCCTATGAGACAAATTTAATGAAAAAGCTGGAAAGTGACTGATTCAGTTTGTCAGTGATATAAAATACCTATGTCTTTTGAGTTTATGTGCAGAAACAAAATAGGATGGCAAAAATGTTCTCTTTTACAAGTGCCAAATGATTCTTCTTGCAAATATAAAAGCCTGAGATCAAGATTTTGTGGGGAAGTTATATCTGGGGAAATTCATTTGGGAGCTAGAGACTATATAGTTAAAGGTAGTTAAAAGGACCATAAATCAAACACTTAAGCATTAGGAAGGACAAATGAAATGTAAATAATAATGTCATGTTTCAAAATGCAGGTCCACCCAGGCTCATAATTGTAGAAGAGTTGGGTGTACAAAATAGGATATATACATGGAAATAAACACATAATTGGACTTCTTGTATTACTCTAAACACCCTATTTTATACATATGGCACACGGAAAGCAGGTATGGGCCATTTATTCTCTCAGCCCAACCCACTTAAAGTTGTTATTATTGGGGAAAAGAGGAAGAGACAGGAGTATTAGGTATGTTCACCACCTTGAGTTACTTATAAAAGTAATAAAAGCAGGATAAAAATCTAATAAAAGCAGGAATGTGCTGGTCATTGCTTAACTCAACGGTTCTTAAACTGTTTGATTCAATTATTCCTCTTCCAAGTAATGTCACTATCCCCACCCACCCCCAAAAAATCCAGGCTGTTGTTTTACACAGACATCTTGGCATCTTCAGTCCCAAACTGGATCCTTGACTCACAAACATGCAGTTACAAATTGCTTCATTACTCTCAACTACCCACTTGGGGAAAATTACCTCCCCCCAATACACACCCATTTAAGAACCACTGGTCTAACTGAAGTTCTCTAATAGGATAAAATAAAAGGTTTCTTGCTCCCATTGCTACTATAATTTATGCAAGCAAGTAACAAGTATTTTTAAAATTAGAATATCTTTTAAAAGCTGTGACAATATGTACAATCTAGTCAGCTTAGTAAAAATCTATATATCCTCCCTGAAATGGAGACAGTTGTAGAATCATCCTCTTTCTTTCTTTCTTTTTTTTTAAAGACAGTAGTGGAAATTTGAAGGGAACAACACACTACTGCTCTTAACTTAATGGAACATCCCTTTCAACTAATTTGAAAATTTTGGCTTTTGCTCCACTAAGACATAAGTCAAAAGAACGCCTAGTTCACTGGAATAGTGGAGGATTTTTTTGCTTAAATATCTCCATTCATGCTTTAGAATTTCTCAAGCATAACATACACAAAATATTATACAATGGAAAGTATAAATTGCATAAAGAAGCAGCATGTGAAACTTTGGGCCTTTTGTTGATTAAACAGATTTTTTTCACTACCTGCCTATAAAATAGTGCATTCTCTTTTTGATCAATTATCCAGCATCAGCTTTTTAAGCCTATTATTGTCACTGAACTGAACAAATTTCCAGTTTGAAAATCATTATGCACAACTCAGATACTGGCATGCTGGAAACTGCATAAGCATTTCACCTGATACACATGCTGAACCATATCACACAAGGCTCAAAACCAGAAAAATAAATCTATTTAACCCCCAAACTTTTAACGTATCATGAAGAAAGAACCCACAGGCACTTTTAATAAATACAGTGCACAGAAGTTACAGGCCACAGTTGCATGATGGAATAATTCAGTACCAATTAATAGCATGAAGCAGAGTTTGTTCAGTCTTTTACTGACCAAATATAAAATGGGAACCAGTTACAACTCACTGAAGCAGGGAGGAGAGGGGAGATCACACAAGAGAAAACAAAATTTGGAACAATTGTTTTAAATAATTACTGCAAAGCCCATTATAAAATATTTCATTAAATCTTTAAAAGATTTAATAGTTTATGTTCCCTAGTTTTTTTAAAAAATCTACATAATACCTTTATTTTGGTGGTCCATCAATATCCAAATGTGCAAAAGTTACAATTTACCTTTAGGAGTGCATCAAAAATAGGTTTAATATTCAAAATAGCTGTATTATGATAATGTAAATTTTACAGCACCAGTTTTCTGTAATTCTAAAGGATTTGGATTCTATGGAAGGGCAGTGATTTACAAAGCATTTATCAGAAGATCCAATTAAGTCAGCACATTTAGATTACTGTAAATAATCTGTGGGCCTTTCTTATAAGCTTTCTTTTCTCATAGAGATTCTCACTTATTGTACTTTAACAAATATTATATTTGTTATGAGCAGTTTTTGTGCCTTGAATACATAGATTGCTCAAATCTAAGCATTCATTGTAAGGAAAACATACCTCATTTTAGATACTGCAGCATGGTGTTTTTCTTAATTTCTTAACATGAAATATTCTTAACATGGAAAATCTCTTTGCATAGGAAAAGTGCATTACATTGCCTCTACTGTTACACTCTGCAGTCCTGACAATCAAAGAACACTGTATACATAGATGCCCCAAAAACCTGTGCCAGTATTTTTAGAAAATAAGCCGATTTGGTTGACAATAGCCTGAATTACAAGATCATTAAGCTGTAAATTGGCTTTAAAAAAATAGCATTAAGGGTGTTTTTTTTCAGTTTTGCTAAACTGATGAAGAACAGCTGGTACCTTGCTTAAATAATTTTTAGATCAAGTATCATCTTTCGGCCCCTTCCTATCAAAAAGATTTGTCTTCAGGGTACAGAAAAAGCAAAAAGTCTGCTCTGATACACAGTGCAAGGCAGCATATAACTATTAAAACATACAAAATTTTGAATGTATGCATACACAAAGGTCAACATAAGCAACGTTCTATGTTTTGTTCTTTCTATCTTTGGCTAAAAGTCTGAGAAAGGAAATTCAAGGACCAAAACAATTCTTAATTTTCCAGACTCTTCCCCATCATTACACATCACTAACTGGAAGGCTTGCATCATCCAGATCCACTGGATCAGGATCCGGTTCCTGAGTGCCATTTTTACTTTGAGGTTCCAATAGGCCTTGCAGAGTCACTTTGGAAGTTGAGTTTCTTGAAGGGACAGCCTGGATCTTGAAGCTCCCTGATTTGGCCGTGGTAAAAGATTCATGAAATCTTCGCTTCTCCAAGACAGGGGGTTTGCTGTTAAGGGTTTGGACCAAAGTGGGGCGGTGAGCGGTTGTGGAATGTGAGGTGGCTGCTGCTGTTTTTGTAGGACATTTGGATTCTGAACAGCTGGAATGCTCCTGTAAAGGAGAAATAATTATCTGATTAAGTTGGTCATTTATTCCATGTTAATTACTCAATTCAGACCTACATCACTGAAATAATGAAAAGGGAAATATGAAGCAAGGCATAAGAGCACAAAGCAAAAGCTTCTCCGATGCAGCACAATGTTAAGACTGTGAGCATACAGCATTGTGTAATAGCAAGCTAAAACAGCCAAGACAAATCCCTAAATCTAGCATGAAAATCTTTTAATTCTGTCAGTGCAATTGCACTGAGTTATTATGCCCAATGCTATCAATCTCCCAGAACAGATTTCCCCCTTACTTGCCACGAGCCCATTGTGAGCATACCACTGGCAGCGTTTTGAAGAAACTGTCAATTTTGAGAATTTGCAAATAGGATTAAATACTTTTTGAAATCTAAACCTAAAAGAATTTCAAGAAACTAATCCCATAAATTCATGCAAGTGTATTCACTTGTAAAAAAGAAGTATAATTAAATTCTTAAAATTTTATGTGAATTAAATTTATCTTTTCGTTCATCTGTGCTTTATTCCTTAATTATTTGTTCTATTAAATCATAGTGATATCTGATTTTGCTGGTCAATATTTCCAAATATAATATAATATGTTATGTAGTTTGACTTTTTCTATATTGTACTCTACAATGGTAGCTGTTGCTTTGATGGTGAACTATTTATTATATTCAGTATTTTTCATACTTATTAAATATGATCATACCATTATTGAGTTCTGCATTTTAATAGTATGCTTAATGAAAACTGCAGAAGATAATTTCTACAATAAGCAAGAAACATAAAAGAATTAATCTGAAAACTGAGGAAAAAAATTCACAAAAAATTCTGAAGAGTATTGAATAATATTCATCAATTAAAATCAAAGTGCAAGGTATGCTGAAAATTGGCAACCACTATAACTTATCCTGTATTGGAACAATTGGGAATTTAATCTAAAATTACATCAGAATATGAAGCTTCTTAATAAAAGATAGCAAGACCATAGCAGTCTACTTGTCTGTTCCAGAAATGTTATCCATTTCCTGCCAAATTTTGGAATTAGTTTCCAATCAACCTAAAGTGGAAGTTTCTGACCATCTGAAAGTTTTAAAAGTTGCACTTAGATGAACAAGCAAAGACTGGTTTAGGATAACATTTCAAAATGTTCTTCTAGTTTAAGTTAGAAATGAGCCTCTTAACATGTTAATACTTCAATGAACAAAATATTCTCTTATTTTGAAAGGTAGGCTTGGTATAAAATTTTCCATTTTTATTACACAAATCATTAGCTGGAGAATGTGCTGCTTAGCTAGATTCAGAATTAGCCTGGTCAACAAATTTTTATAATGTTGAGCTGATTATCAAGATAGAATAAACCGTGAACAGGTCTACAACGATTTATAAATTCATCTAAGTGAAGGAAGGTAAAGAAGAAAGTTGGTACAAAAGTGATCAGAAATAAATATTTTAACACAAAATGATTGTGTAAAGTAATTTTTAAATACAAATTTCTTTTCTAAAGTGAATACTATATAAACATTTCTATAACATTTTTAAATTGAACTCAAGCAAGATTTGTGCTGGAGCAGCATTTCAAATATTTCAATTTGTAGTTTTGTGATAAGACACAAATTTTGTGATTAGAATATAAAAGGCTTAGATTCATTATTTTGATTAACCACAGATTAGTTAATCAAACTAATTTAAGCTATTACAATCCCTGCATCTTGACTAATGATCCCATGCATATATATTATAAAACCCATGCAGGTTGGTTGATTATGTTTTTCTTAGTGTGCATACTTTATGTACACACATTTAACTATTAGGTTCTGAGAGGCTTTTATTTAGCTGTGTTTTAAAATGATTAAATTTAAATATGAACTCTCATGCAAATTAGGCCAAACATAGTTTCTGTCTCCATGAATTTGCTACTAGAGCTTTTCTTCTCAATGAAAGGAACAGAGATTTAGCAAGGGAATGTTTGCCATTCTGAGAAATAGATTTTATTTAGAAAGACCAAATTTAATAGCCAATGGAAAATGTTTCAGAAGTTAGTAATTTCATGGTGATAATGATAAAGAAACCACAAGATCAAGTTCATCATTTTATATGGTGTTAATAAATGTTTTGGATTTCAGCCCTCTGATGAAATGGCAGGTTTACATGAGAGCCCACATACGTGCTGCATTCACCAGTTCTTGATGTATACCTCTGTATACAAGGATTCGACAGCCTTCTGGCCTGCCGCATCTGGAACACAGTGCAAAGCTAAGATTAGAGTAACCTAAACTTGAGAAGAGGAAGGGAGGAAGAGAGGAAAGGAAAGAACTGCTGATAGCCACTAGTAGAGTTATCCCACCACAAAAATTAAAAACACACCAAAGACACAAAGGAGTACCCATTCCCAATAACCTTTCCATCAACTAGAATGCATTCCGTTCCCAGAGAGTTTTTAAACGATAGTGGCAATTGATTAGACTGTTTTAATCCATTTTTGCAAAAAAGGTGGATTGTTTTAATATCACCAGGCTGTATACAAGCTAGAATAAACTTCTAGTATATTGACAGAAATAAAAAACAATATTGCTAAAAATGAATGACTTAAAAAAACAATCACCATAGCACATTATAACAATTATATACTTAGTAGTATAAACATATGTTTGATTGAAAAATATGCCATCTATGAAACAACTACATAATTACTGACACTTATTAACAGTTTGGCAATATTATCCTTGTAACACCAGCTGTTTAAAAAGGAAACCTAGAATCTTTTTAAATTACAAACTCTGTGCTAAGAGGACTGAAAATTAAAGGTTTCAAAGAATTCTATTCCAAGGTGCTTTAAATCAATTTAGGGATGTCTCAAGCACAAAATTCAGAAAAAGATCATATAAATTCACACAATTCATTTTGGTCCAATTAAGAGAGCACAGATTAACGTCTAAATATTAAAATAATACAGAAAGACAGAAATAGTTTTTTTTTTTAAAAAAGATTAGCATTGAGTCAAAAACTTAACAGTCTATGCAAGTTGTAATGCATGCAAATGTGTTACCCCAGATCTAGGAAAAAGGTTGACTGATAAAAAGAGTATGTGCAATACTGATTATTGCTAAAATATCATCATTTAAGTTGTTTAAAAACATACGGAAGCTGCTGATCTTCCAGGTCCCCGTTGGGCTACTATTGCACCAGAAATGGCTTTAATCCAACTATGCATGTCTTCTGGGCTATCGGCCTAAAATAAGAGTAATATAAAACTTTTGTCGAATTTCAGTTTTAGATTTAAAAGTATTTTACCTATACAACATAAGAATATGTCAAATATTTTCCTCATGAACAGATTTAAAGAGTTTAATCTAGACTGATCCTCATGAAAAAGATTTACTACAATAGTGTATTTAAAGCACAGTTCATGACATCGCGGCCACTATTTTGGAAATAGTTATATAAAGCCATTTTCTACTTCCTGAAAAGAAAAATCCTGGCAGGTGACCATAGCTATTTTCAGATATTTTTCAATGAATAAGGATATGAAAAGCCCATTAATAATTATTACAACTTCCTTGTTACCAACCTAACTACTGAAGAGGATTCATCAGTATGTTATTTAACCTCAATATGCACTGAAATTATGTGAATAATTTATAATGTTCTAAAAAAGGAACAAACAAGGAAATTGAAGACTTCACTGGGAAAAAGAAAAAAAGTTTAGAAAAGTCAAGTAAGTATAACACTGCCATGCATTTTAAAAAGTCTCAGAAAATCTCAGAAACAAACCATCGTAATAATGTGGCATCACCATAGTACACAGAACAACTAAAACCCTCCATCTTAAGTAAACCAAGAGACCCAATAGTCAAAGAGGGGAAAAAGGGAACAAAAAAACCCCAGGAGTCATCTATACATGCAGTGTAAGGACTGCAATAGCTACTATGTAGGATAGATAGGCAAAGATTAACTGAGCACATTTATAAACAATAACTAGGAAGATATGTAAACTTCTTAAACTTACAATACATGGGCTTGACTCAACCATAGTTTCAACTGGGAAACTGTGAACATCCTAGATCAAGCTAAATCCAAAAATGCTGGGGAATTCTTGAGACAAATCAGCCATCAATAGACACATAAATCACAATTTCACACCATCCAAACACCTACTATGGTAAATACTCTCAAACTTCACTAATTACACTCCACTTCACTAATTCTCTGCAAATTGGGAAGCCCTAGTTCATGTTCTTTTTAGTTGCAAAATTAAATTAGTTGTGGTTAATATACGTATATTCAAATGTATATTTGAAAGGAAATGGAAATTTGTTACCTTACATAAAATGCACAAATAGAAGACTTACTTGTACATAAAATGTTCGAGAAGTTGTTACAATTTCAAAAAGATTGTCTCTCATCATAATATCACTGAAAAACATACAAAAATGTAAACATAATGCATTGTTAAAATCAAATTCTAGCTCATGTATCTGATACAGAAAAATGCATTCAGTTTTAAAATATCTACTTTGACAGTAATTAAATTACATGGAGGTAGTCCTCATTTAATTATCACTATTAAGACCAGCAACTTTAAACAAAGCAATCACTAAATGAAAGTGCAGGTGTACTTATGGTCTTGTTTCAGCTTCTCTTTGCTTTAGGACTTGCAAAGATCATAAATACAAAATCTGATCACCAACATTGTAGCTATAAATAGTTGTTAAATGAGGACCACCTGCACTATATGGATAATCAGTTGTTATGCTTGATTAGTGGACTTTTTTGCCACTTGTTAAACAAATTATTTTAGTTGTTAAGTGAATCACATATTGTTAACTGAATCCAGTTTCCCCCATTAACTTTGCTTGTTAGAGTTGGCTGGAAAGGTCACAAATGACAGTCGCATGGCCCCAGGACACTGCAATCATCATAAATACATGCTGGTTGCCAAGAGAACGCCCCCCCCCACCAGCTTTGTTTTTGCTGGCAGAGGGCTATCAGAACAAACTAAAAATAAAACAAAAGGAGAAATGTTTCCCCTTTTGCATTTGAGCATGCAAGAAGGGACAGGAAAGGAAAAAGGGAAAGAGAAAAGACAAAGGAAAAGGGAAGATGGGAAGAGAGCAAGGAAGGAAAAATAAGGAAAGAGGGGAAGGAAGAAGAAGAATGAAGAGGAAAGTAAAAAGAAGAAAAGGGAGGGAGGGAGGAAGGAAGGCAGATTATAACGAGAGTGTGGAAGGGTATCAGGGAAGTCCTGCCTTAGCACTTGGCCACAACAGGTGCCCCTGACATGACTCTCCTGTCACGCCCACCATGGCCATGCCCACTCCTGCCCACACCCACTTATGGACACACATACCCTGGCCACACACCCCAGCTCTCCAAGGTTAAATACAGCCCTCAATGAAATCGAGTTTGACACCCATTACATGTAGATTATTATCAACTTTTTGGCACAACCTCCTTAAGGGTGATAATCGGACAAAGTCAAAGCTAAGACCTGTACTTCCCGATTTATATATTGTCTTCTTCTTTCAAAACTTAAGGCAAATATGTCCATTGCTGAATCTTACCTAAGCATACTTGTCAAATTAAACAAGATAAACATGGGATTAAAACATACATAAAAGATGTCCTAAGAAACTTCATAATGCCATAAGAGAATCACCTGGTAACTTAATGAACTGCATGCTTTGATGTATTATTTGTGTTTGTAGCTAGGAAATCTTTAGGAAAGTGTTTATTTAGCCCAGATTGATTTTTCATTCTTTTACAAAGGCATTATTTGAAATATCCTGAACAATAATGCAATCAACCCTTTCAAAATAATATATCTGAAATATCCCCCTACTTTCATCCATCCTTCTACCCAAGTGCCTTATATAAGCAGTGCCCTGTTCAGTGGTGGGATTCAAATTTTTTTACTACCAGTTCTCTGGGCGTGGCTTGGTGGGCATGGCAGGGGAAGGATATTGCAAAATCTCCATTCAGAGGTGGTATTTGCCAGTTCTCCGAACTACTCAAAATTTCCACTACCGGTTCTCCAGAACTGGTCAGAACCTGCTGAATACCACCTCTGGTCCTGATGAATGAGACTTCTGGCCATTTAGTCTAGCAGACTATTTTCTCTGCAACCAACCAACAGCACAGAGAAACCCACTACTCTCCCAGCAGATGGCTTTCAGAAGCAGTCAAACTGCTACCAAAGCTAATACTAGCAATAGCAATTAGACATATTTATTTATTGATTTATATTGCCGCCTTTATAATGCTTTACAGCCCTCTCTAAGCGGTTTACAGAGTCAGCATATTGTTCCCAACAATTTTATCCATCTCAGAAGGATGGAAGGCTGAGTCAACCTTCAGCCTGGTGAGATTCGATCTGCCAAATTACAGGCAGCTGGCTGCAGCAAAAGTAGCTTGCAGTACTACACTCTAACCACTGCGCCAATGAGGCTCTTATTATTAATACTCATTCTTCCCCCTGACTTTCATGAATTGCTCCAACCTCTTGTTTGAAATCAGCATAGCATTCTTGCTACCTTATATATCATTTTATATCTGCTCACATTGAGTGCATTTGCCCTTTTGATACTTGCGTCATTAATTTGCAGTGA
The DNA here is from genome assembly GCF_049901715.1 of Pseudonaja textilis. Classification (NCBI taxonomy): domain Eukaryota; kingdom Metazoa; phylum Chordata; class Lepidosauria; order Squamata; family Elapidae; genus Pseudonaja; species Pseudonaja textilis. Next base: position 36,687,557 of record NC_141993.1, read on the forward strand.
CCCCTTTGAGCTCTGGGTAGTCCTTTACTACTTTGAAAAATTCAATATCAGCAGCAAATTTGGCTCCTCGACTAATTAGACTTAATTCCAGACAATTTTAAAAGTGTTAAAAAGCACCAGTCCTTTCAAGTCATGTTCAAGGTGACTACTTCTCTGCAGTTTTTTTGAAAGCACTCCTTGGAAATGACTTGATTTTGTCTTTTGATTTTTTTTTAAAACCTGCACAATCTAATCAGAAGCCCTGCAATTCCTACACTGTCTCCATCCAAACACTAATCAGGATTAATCCTGTTTTATTTCAACCACAGCTTGGTGGTTCCACCTTTCTAAAGTTTCATTATAACATTCAAATAACTACATTTGTCAGTTAAAGATATCCTATGTTTAAATAATTTGACTTTATAACTTGATCATAAAGCAAATGAAATGTATTAAATTAAGATGAGAAACAGCATGACCAGGGTTTCTTATTCCAATTACATATGATTTGATACCTTTACAATTCTCACCTTTGTTTACATTCTTGGACTTTATGAACTTCTTTCAGTGGTATAATCCGAAGAGGCTCCTTATCCTAAAAAATTAGCATCAATAAAAGGTTAAAATTTTAGCAAGTAAATACCAAAAATATACATTGTACAAACCTGTTTTCAAGGGGGGAAAGACAAATATGAAATTTATTGACAAAATAAAAGCTAAATGGACCAAAGGATAAAAGCATACACTACATCTTCTGCATGAGTTTGGTTAACAGAAATAACCCAGATTCTTTCATTCCAGGCTGTTTCCCTAGAAAAAGGAGGGTCCCAGAAAGAATTCAGTTAGCTAATTAATATCTTAACAAAAGGAGACTGAACAGTTCATTTCAGTATTCTACGATTAACATTCTGTAAAAATAATACAGGTAATCCTCATTTAGTGATTGCAATTGGGGGCCAGCAACTTAATTTTAAACAAAACATTTCTTAAGTTAAAAAAAAGTGACAAAAATTGTGCTTATGATTTTACTTCAGCTCGACTCCAAACAGATAAGCCCAAATGGCAAGAAAGGTTTCCGGAACTAAATTCATAAGAAACTGTGTAAAAGACTCTATCTTATAGCCCTTTTTCTCCACTACTCTGGCCTTTGGAATGTTCACCCTGGTGCTGGATAATTAGCAAGACAACGATGTTTCTTAATGTTTTCCCTGCCATCCCAAAGGCACCCAGTGTTCTTTTCTTTATCAAGCTGCCTCTTCCCTTAGGAGCTGAAAATCCTCCGTCCTGAAATCCCAAGCAGCATTTTTTTAACCCGTAATGAGACATTCATGCGTGGCCAGCAACAAGAGCTTCTCTACCCACCTGAGGCAACCGATGCCCCTTACCTATGCTGCCTCCCTGCTCAAGAGCTAAAACTCTAGCTTAGATTTTGGCTCCCCTCTGATCTCCAGATGGTTGAATGAGCTGCCTGCCAAAGAATGTCAGATCTCTTTCCTGCACATTACTCCAACCTGAAGTTCAGGTCCTGTTCTTGCACCTCTGCACAAAGGGGCAGAGGGAACACCTTTGGCGGGGTGCAAGAACAGAATTCTGATCTTCAGGATCTAAGCTCTGTTTTTATACCCCACCAGAGGAGTTCAGTTCCCCTCAACAGGCAACCCTTTTGATCAGGTCCTAGAAACCTCCTCTTGAGGAGTCCTCTTACCAGATGGAGACAGCAGCTTATAAACTTCCTCCCAGCTTCCCCACTGACTTTCTGGGAAGACAGCAAAGATTGCAAATGGCAATCACATCATCAAAGGGTGCTTCACAACCTATCATAAGTATGAACATGACTATAGGGGAAGGGGCATGGTGCTACATGTTACAACAGACCGAAGTGTTTTACAAGCTATCAAGCACCTTTTCCAAGGCCATTGTAACTTCAAACCAATGTTAAACAATGGGTGGCTAAGTCCAGGACTACCTACCTAAATGTGTAGTGAAAAACTGATTAGGGTGTAGTCGATTTCAGGCAGTCGTTGAATGGCAGGGAGCGTTCTAACCAACTAATTAAGGTCACAAAGAGCAGAACTTGTGACTTGCAATTTTTAGGGATATGCTGCACTCTGGAAGAAAGCAGCTCAGGAAAAGGTTACTTATGTAGGCCATCTCTCCCCTTTGATAGGGGGAACGGGGACAAAGAGGTCAAAATTACTTTATTAGCGTCACAACTACAAATCAATGTTGTCTATGGCAGTCACTAAACAATATATCATGATTACTAAGTGCTATTACACTATAATGTTCTTCTTCCTTTTCTTATTATTTTATAGATAATATAGTAATGTTTCATTGGAAATTACTTACATTGACCAAAATGAGATGCCTGCTATTGCAAAGTTTTGCTTACATTAAAAGGCCTTTTAAAATGATCTAGTTATACCGGTAGTACACATATTAAAAACATATTGCGGCACTCAAATGTAATAAAGTAATATCCCAAGGAGCTTGTTAAATACAGTAATCTAATTCAGCCATAAAATTAAACTAGGTTGATTGGTAATTGCTTGAGTACTTGCATGTCCCCTTTTACTTCAATAATCTTTTCTTTCTTTATTATGTACAAAACTGAAATGTAACTAAGCACAACTAAGTTTCAAAGCAGGATGGGAGACCTGCTGCTGACTGTAGCTTTAAACAGTCAGAACCAGCAACGAAGAACACTACAAATATCATTTCAGGTACACCTTCAGGATCAATAAGTTCCTACTTTCACTGTAGAGAAAAAAAACTAGAATTGTAACCCTTATCCATATAGAATAGCAATAACACAATTTTATAATTTACTTGCTTGAGGAGCGGTTTACACACATAGTTTCTGTTTCTTCCCAACCACATAGAGAAGATGGAATTTATGAGCTTAATAATAGCTTAAGGACATACAATTACATCCCACTGGTCACTTTAAAGTAACAGGGCAATCTATACTTTTAAAAGACAAATATTATTTAAATGTTCAAGCACTATAAAATATAAACATTGTGATTTCTGGAGAGATACTCTTGTGCCTAACAGCTACAGATTTCAGAAAGATCTGAGTACATAATTTTCAAATGTGCCAGAGAATTGCAATCTGTATGGAGCTCCCAAGGGATGTCTCAGATAGGCAAAAATTACATAATTTCTGAAGATGAACAAAGCCTTCAGTCAAGTTGACCAAGATGTTTTCTTGACATAAATAGCAGCCTTTTTCAGGGTGGTTGTAAGGATTTCTTGGTAATTTTCTATCTAAGTATTAAGCAGGAATAACTCTATCCATCTAAGTATTAAGCAGGACTAACCCTACTTAACTATTAAATGTTAAATGTTGTGTTAAACATTGTGGTCAGACAAGTTGGCTGGGCCTACCTGCTGAATTTCTGAACCCACTCATCTATGTGGTGTCACCATATGATCTCCCAGCCCTAAGTAACCTCTCTTCAAAATGTGCCATCCCTTGACATCAAGACTTTGTCCTGAAGTATTTTAGAGGAAAAGAGGCATATTCGAAACAGAATAAAAATGAGCTGTTTGTGATAAATATATTTTAATTACAGTAATTATTATACATACTCGAACAGAAAATATATAAATAACCATGTTGAGTGATGAATGGACATGGTTTTGATGTATATTAATGTATTCAGGTTCTGTTCTAATGTTAATTCTTGTGTAAGCAATAAGTGTTTCATGATTTCTGAAAACTTTACAATAGTAAAAAAGAACACATGATCATATTTGAAAACATTCTAATATGTGATATAATAAAAAAACTGTATAAATGTATTAATTTTTACATAGTTTCCTTTCATGTAATATGGTTCATAAGATATGTATTGATCTTTTTCTCAAGCTGGCAAACAATCATCTTTCAAAACCTTTTCTGGGCGCCATCATGTGGTTGCTGTAAGAATTTGATATAGAAAAAAAAATCACAACTAGATAAAATATTATTAGAATCAGAGGAAAAATTTATAACCAAAATGTATAATTAGACGAGGTAGTGAAACCAACTATGATAACCTGGATGAAAATTTTTGGATACAGCATACAATTAGAAGATTGGGAAAGATTATGGACTAAAAAATATAAATTAACATTGACAGCCTCATGTAAAGAAAATTTATATAAAATGTTTTATCGTTGGCATCTATCACCGGCGAGATTGGCTAAAATTTATCCAAACTTAAAATTAGAGTGTTGGAAATGTAAAAAGAAACCCGGTACATTCTTTCACGTGTGGTGGACCTGCCCAAAAGCGAAAGAATTCTGGAATAAGATATAGATCTGGTACAGGATATAACAAGTTTAAAGATAGTACCCAAACCTGAAATGTTTTTATTAGGGATAACCAAAAGAGAATATTCAAAATAGAATGAATGTCTAACGATACACATCTTTAACAGCAGCTAGGATATGATATGGCCAAACTTGGAAATTAGATAGTACACCCACAGATGACATGAGTATAAAAAAAGTAATGGATTGCACAGAAATGAACAAATTCACAATGGAATTGCAGGAGAGGGAAGATAAGGAATTCTATATGGCCTGGGAAAAATGATATGCCTGGTTAGAAACTAGAAAGAAAATATAATGCAAAAGTAGAAGCTTTAAAGAATAATTGTAAATAGTGTGTGTATGTGCTGAGGTAATTCCCCGTTAGGAGAATGAACGCATACAGGGAGACGTATTTGAGAGGAGTGTTTGAATAATACACAAAGAGCACACAGATACACTGTACAGTAAATGTAGGTTTTTACTTCCAGAAACGTTAAGCAAAGTCCAAAATAGGCAGTCCAAAATCATTCACAGGTAAAATCTGTCAATTTTCATCCAGGGATAATCCAAATATCAAAGTCCAGTGTCAAAAACAGTTCAGTATCAGACTTACATTAAATCCATGAATATCAGTCAATTAGGAAAAATGGAGGAACGGCAATACTTTCCAACAGAAGGAAACAGCTACACTCTCTTCTGAGACTCAGACTAAGACAACCCAGGTTTCTGGCTCCATCTTATGGCCATTTGAGTAACCACACCCAATTGCAGTTTTTAGCATGCTCTTAAAGAGACAGTATTAAAATGTCTATCCTGGTTTGTATATTTCTAACCCAAATACCTGTTAGGTGACTTATATTCCTAACATTCTCCCCTTTTGGGTGAGACAATATATACAACCTTACAGTCTAAGTCCATAATCTTCACAGCTAGCCTTATGCTTTATAGAGCCTTGGGCCTTTGTAAAATGATCTGCTATATTATTTTCTGACATAAAGTATTCTAGCTTAATCATCTTACTTTGCACACATTGTCTCACATTTAAATATCTTAAATCTGTGTGTTTCGTTCTTGTTTTAACAGCAATATTTGAAGCCATCTGTATTGCTGATTGGTTATCTTCGTAAACAACAATAGGATCTTTTACATCAATTCCCATATCAATTAATAATTGCTTATACAAAACTAAATCTGTACATAATAAAGATAAACATGAGAATTCAGCCTCCATTGTTGACAAACTTAGATGTTTCTGTCTAATAGATCTCCATCCAATCAATGCTTTTCCCAATAATACAGCAGTACCCGATGTAGATTTTTGTGTATTTATGTCTGTAGCAAAACTTGCATCAGCATATGCAGTTAAATTCAGTTCATCTTTTGGCTCCAGATACAATGCATAATGCTTTGTTTCAGATATCTTAACACACGTTTAGCAGCTTGCCAGTGCCTTTCAGTTGGCTCAGCATTAAATCTCGCTAATTGATTAACACTTTATGCAATATCTTGCCTTGACCAATTACTGAGATAAGATAAACTACCAATCAAGGACTGATAAATGTTCTTATGAAAAATAGGACTTTGAACATTCCTATGGCTAAACTTCTGACTCATTGGTGTCTTAGCCGGCTTACAAAGTTCCATTTTAAAACTTTTTAGTAATTTTAATTTTATCTGCCTGTGAGATCTTGTATCCTCCCCTAGTTCTATCTATTTTTAAACCAAGATATTGTTTGATTTCTCCTAACTGTTTTATCTTAAATTTATTTTCCAATAGTGAAATTATCTCAGTAGCTTCTTGTTCAGTTTTGGTGATTAATGCTATGTCATCAGTAAATATTAGCAATAATGAAATTATACCATTACTTTCCTTTTTAAACAAGCATGGATCAGCCATGCCAACTACAAAGCCTATCTTAGTTAATTCTTTAACTATACATTGGTTCCACTCATATCCTGATTGCTTTAAGCCATAAAGACCCTTTTTCAATTTCCAGCAATCAGTTGTATTACCATCTTTGATACCTAAAGGTTTCTTTAAATATATAGTGTGTTGCAATGGTGCATGCAAATATGCTGTCTCTACATCCAAATGATTTACAATGTATTTCTCCTTAGCTGCCCACACTAATGCTGCCCTTAATGTGGTATGTATGTATAGGAGAATGGTATAACTCTTATCACAAATAACTGCAAAAAATGTATATAGAACTTGTTTTTAAAGGTGAAAATTTAATAAACTTTATTTAAAAAAACCTGACATTTACTCTCGATGTATTTATACTTCCTTAAATATTTTCAATTAGTTTTCTAAAATAATGCTTAGCAACCTAACATAAACACATAAGCTTTTGCCTGTTAAAAATGTTTTAAACACACTATACGTAGATAAAGAACAAATTAAAATGTTACCATTAGTTTATTTCTTTCAATAGTGAGTGTACATACGCAGTACTTGATATTTGCAGAATATTTTTCCCACGTGGAAAGATATGCAAATTGCTTTGCATGATCCCATCTATATCCAGGCATGATCCCAGCTGAATAACCTTTCAGGCTCATTTTAAAAAATGAAGCTGAGCACCTCTATGGAATGGGCAGTGAAATCAATGAAGAAAGTAACAATAGCATTTTCAGGGAAAGTTCAATGTCAGAAACATGTTTAATTTAATGTATTTGATTTAAATAAAATTTTACAGAGTCTTACAATTGTTTTTTTTCCAAAGAACAGTGCAAAAGGCTTGAGGGCAGAGCAGTGCAGTCCATGATTTGCCCACCATGTCCTTACAGTTTTCAGCAGAAAGTGTTAGCATGCTTGTGCAGATGCGGGTACCCTTATCCATTATAATAGTAACAATAATAAAATGCCAAAATAAAGCCAGAATTATATTTTACTAACATGGAATTGCCCATATATTCTATAGTTAGATCTCTTGTTATATCTGCAGATTGTACCCCTGCTGAAGCACAAATGTCACGATGCATTAATGCATAAAGACAAAAGAAAACTTCAAGGAATCGGCTGTAACAACACCACCCCACAACAGAAGCAGAGAGACACAATTTGATCCACCTTGATAATATGGTGCTGGATATTCTCTTACCAATGGTGGATGAGACACAATCTGAATCATGAAACCCCCTTTCTGAGATGCTCCTTAATTATTAGCCAACTTAGGCCATTCTTCCACCTTCAGGTAACAAAATGAAGGTTGAATTATGTTCCCCCTTGATAGAAAGAAAGGGTCAATTGTAAGATTACTGAATCAGAGCTCCAACCCTGCTGAAAAACTATTAGGTTCTGAGAGCCTATGAGTAGACATCAGTGAAGTGTCCCCTTCAAAAAATGTATGAGTTTATTCTTGTTGAAAAAACATAATAAATATATTTAACAAAAAAAAGGTGATGAACCATGGAGGAATAACCAGGAATACTCTGCAATGCCTAAAAGGCATGCACCTACTTGAAACTATCAAATTATCTCACTGTCATTTCTTCATGCAAACTATCTGGCACTACTGAATAATATCCATATGCTCAGGCAGAAAACTTTGCCACCTGTTAGACTTCCCATTCCCACATGGTTCTGATACTGTAGACATTTTTTGTTATCACGCTGGATTCTTCTCACCCTAATTATCTAAGGGTGGGTAGGATGGGTACCCATCCTATGGAGGGTAGGATGATTAAGAATAATTTTAAAAGTCTAATTTAAAAAGTGTCAATTTCTCACCATGGTTTGAACCATGTTTCAAAGGAGAACTGTGAAGCAGTGGTCCTTTTTCCCTTGTAAGAACAATTATGCAAAGCTAATATGCAAACTCTTAGCCACTGGAGATAATAGGAAGACCAACCTACATGACAATACTATCTACATTGAAAAAAACTGATTATTTCTCATCTAAAGCAGAGGTTCCCAACCCACGAACCATGGGGCTGGCACCACGCCATGGCATGCCAGAAACTGGGCTGTACTAACAAGTGAAGCCCCATCCTCGGAATGCAGGCAGCACACGAAACCACGTCCCTGCAGAAAAACCTTTCCCCTCGTAACTGGTTCCTGGTGCCCAAAAGGTTGAGCACCTCTGATCTTTTATTGCTACTTATGTCTTTTGAAAATAAAGCTGATCAAGGCTAAAAGTAAAGCTCAAACACAAACTAAAAGAACAAAACAGCAACAATTAAAAAAACCCAGCCATGTCAACAAGTGTACATTTTTCATGCTTAACTTTACAAACTGTTATCATCAATAGTCACAAATAAATTATGTTTGGGAAATATTTTCTATTTAAAATAGTAAAATTAATAATACAATATATCGAAATGCAAGAATAATTACAAGGCATGAATGAATCAAAAAGTATATAATTGTCTGTTCAGTTATAAATCATTATGACACACAACATTGTTTAAAAAGTATATTAAAATATATTATTAATACCAAAAATCTGCTTTTTTCTTATTTGAAAATGTTTTAAATTAACAAGAATGATTGTCTATTGTACTAAAAAACTAGAGATAAAGGGAGTGGCATTTTTCTAATATTCTAATGTATTGTCTTTTAAAACTACCTTCCTTTTTTTTTAAGAAAAAAAACCTACCACTATAAACCATCCTTATTATTTCTGGTTCCATTATCTCTGGTGGGTACATATAGATCAGGATTTATTATCTGCTGTAAAGGATTTCATATAACTACCACTTTTGATGTGTTTCTATTTGGAGGAGAACTTCGTTTTGAAGTTTGTTTGGTGTATGTGTGTGTGTGTGTGTGTGTGTGTGTGTATATATATATATATATATATGTGTGTGTGTGTGTGTGTGTGTGTGTGTGTGTGTGTGTGTATCTTTGGTTGTTCGGGTTTTCTCCCGCGTAAGATTCGAGGTATCTAGGCAACGTTTCAATGAAGTCTCATTCATCATCTTCAGGCTTCTGTCTTCAGCTCTGTGCTTCTCAGAGTGATGTGAGCTCGCAGCTGCTTCTTCTTTTTAACTGCTAGTGGGGGTGTGACTTGATTGGGTGGGGGCTTGGCTGTGTTCTGATTGGGTGTGAGTCTGTTTTCTACGTGGTAGAAGATAAGACACGACCACGGACCAGAAGCCGCACTGCAGCTGCACCAGTACCCACTTCAAACCCCTCCGATCCATACATGAAGCAAACTTACACCCACCATGAAGATGCAACACGACCACGAACTCGAAGCCAAACAGCAGGATCACAGTTCACCAGCTCAAATCCCCCAGCAACTAAGACTAACCTGAGCACAACCAAGCCCCCACCTGAACAGAACACGCCTCCAGCCAATCAGAACATGGCCAACCCCCCAACCAACACAGCCAAACCCCCTACCAATGAGAACACACACACACCCAATCAGAACACAGCCAAGCCCCCACCCAATCAAGTCACATCCCCACTAGCAGTTAAAAAGAAGAAGCAGCTGCGAGCTCACATCACTCTGAGAAGCACAGAGCCGAAGACAGAAGCCTGAAGATGATGAATGAGACTTCATTGAAACGTTGCCTAGATACCTCAAATCTTACGCGGGAGAAAACCCGAACAACCAAAGATCCACATACAAATACCCACGAGAACCGGCTTCTAGATATGGAGATACATAAAATGTTATGCTCACCACCTGATAATGATTCAGGACAGATATGGGCAAACATTAACACACATCTAAGAATCCTTCTGTTGTTTGGGGAATAGACAGAAAGTATACAGTTCAGAGAAGGAGCATTTAAAAAGCAAATGAAAAGAAATAAAAGACTAAAGGATAAATTGGGCTCTAAAATGTAAGTAATCCAGTTGTTGAATTTTCTGTAACTTAACATCTGTCTCTTTTAATATATCTTCCTGACTTTATTTTCTCAAAGTTGCTCATTCTATGTTTTAATCATCCAATGGCACCCTTGAAATAATCAAGAGTATCTGTACAATGCAATTCTAAAAATTAGCATTATGTTCAAACTAGGATAGATAAGTATAGCAACTGCTTTTAATTATTCATCTTTAATTCAAAATGAAATCAATGTGCATAACAGAAAAAGAAATAAAGTGCATATATTATCTCTGTGTGCTTAATTATTAAGAATTCATGTTTTTCCCCATTTATATTTTAGAAATATGACTAATTCTTTACTAAATACTTATTCAGAGCACAAGGTTATGTATGAAAAGTGATAATCCTATTATTAATTCCACATTAAAACTGTCAGAAGTATCATTATATTGGAATCTAACCATTGCTCCACTCACTATACATTAGAATGTCCACCAATTAAAGGCAATGGATACAAAGACACGTTCAGAATTCTGTTTCTAAAAACTGGTTTTTCTATCAAAATAATGGAAACAAAGCAATTATGCATTAACACATTTAGTCAAAATATTTCTTCTGAAGTTTTGCTTAATCAGATAGATATAAATGGATACCTACCAGTTCTGACTTAAAATAGCCAATTGAGTTTTCATCAAGCTGGAAATACCTTCTTTTCCAGTTCTTCATCTATGTATACAAACAAAAATGTAATAAATATATTTTAAAGAAATATGTTATTTCTTATTTATTCATTATTTATTCACACAATTTTAGGCTTTCTATTAAGACTATATGTTGCTTTTCCCATATTCATATTCTGTGCATTATTCAGATCTAGTTCCTTAAATCAGAAATATTTTTATGATTCAACATGAATATAAGTGAGGATGTTCCCATTGGGTTCAGAAACTGCATAAGTTTATGGTATTCATTAGATGAAAATGGTTCTAATTGGGCAGGAAAAGCTTATTTTGCAATATAGAACAAGAGGAACCAGAAAAAAGATAGCAATTCATTCTTTAGTTGATTGCAAGATTCATCCTTTACAACTTGCCCTCCTCCACAAGAGGAAAACCAAAACAAATTGTTTGCTGAATCAACACCCAAATTCCCCAGCCAGTATGGCCATTGTTAAGAATCCAAAGAGTGGAATGCTACAGAGTACCCAAGATTGGGGAACAGCGGCTGATCAGTTCAGTGCTCAGACAAGAAAGACATCTTCTTCATATTCAGTAACAGAGATAAACAGTAACTGGACTTCTGCAGCAGCTAATACTTTCAAGTACTTTCTTAGGCTCCAATTTGGCATCAAATAGAAGTAAAATTGAGGACTGCTTTATATTACAGGTACTCCTCAACTTATGGCTACAATTGTGCCCAAAATTTATGATGTTAAGTGAGAAATTTGTTAAGTGAGTTTAACCCCATTATACAACTTTTCTTGCCACAATTGTTAAGTGAATCATCGAAGTTGTTGCATTAGTAATATGGTTGTTAAGTGAATCCGGCTTCCACATTGACTCTGCTTGTCAGAAGGTTGCAAAAGGGGAACACATGACCCCAGGACACTGCAACTGTCATAAAGTTGAACCAGTTGTCAAGAATTCAAATGTAAATCATGTAACTATGGGGGATGCTGAAAAATGGCCATAAGCTACTTTTTTCAGTGTTGTTGTAACTTTGAAAGGTCAGTAAAAGAACTGTTCTAAGTCAAGGACTACTTGTATAATATTGTCAACATACTTAACATGGTAAAGTTTCCAGGGATCATGTTATGTTGTGTTGTGTTGTGTTGTGTTGTGTTGTATTGTATTGTATTGTATTGTATTGTATTGTATTCACAGAAATTCATGATGCATACTGCTGTACACTATGCAGCTCCACATTTGGATAGTGGTGATAATATTCTGACAATATGTATTAAAAAAAATCATTATAGAGATAATTTCAAGTGGATTATCTATGGTCCTATTCTCATATCCAGTACATATTACAATAAGCAGTCCTATTATCAAAATAGATTATTCACATGCCTGAAGAAATAGAATTTGAGTTGAATCAATGCAAAAATATCAGAAATACCTGAAACAAAGTCTTGAATTTGAAAAAGCCTTGGCCTTGTATTTTTTTTAAAAAAATATTAATTGTAGGTAAACAACTCAGTTGAAATAATTCTAAGAACCTTTCTTCAAGAACAGTTACCAAAACACATGTAGCTAATAGTAGTGAATAGTGTCTTAATTATTTTTCTTTTCTGAACCTTTTGCCTCCAACAAACATTCTTTCTTTAGTGTTTTGAGGAAACTTTTCTGCAAGGGTTAAAAAAACACCTGTGCATTATATATTGTATTTTATTAACCTCAAAAGGTACTCTATCTGCTTACCACTGCTCCCTGTTTAACACAATAACCTGCTTTGATAACGGGATTGTCTGGAGGATACTTAGTAGTAAAGTATGGAAGATGGCTTTGGGACCGTTTCAAGTAGCTTTTATCAGTTTCACCAGATTCATTTCTCTCTTCTTTCTAGAAAAAGTAAACAAGATAATTTAGAGTAAAGAAAAAAAAGTTGGTTTTGCTTCGATATCTAGAGAGAATTGGATTTATACAGCTATGATCCTTTCATCCATGTTTCACATCAAATAAATGGTATAAAAATTTATTTTCACTAGATAACTGTAAATTGAAAAGCAAACCAAACATTTTAAAGATACTGGAAACGAAGTTCCTTGTTTTGTTCTGGAATTACATCCTTGGTACACCCTAAATATAGATCTCAACTATTTCATGTTGCTTGGAGGCATAATCATAAAATTTAATAAATAACCTTCAAAAACTACTTTTTAAATTCTAACTTATCAAACGAGTTTTAAGTGAGTTTTATGAATTCCATAAAGACCCAGAAAATATAGCTACAAATCGAAGAATCTCATGTGCAACCACAGATATACAGTAGGTTTCACATTGACTAGAAAAGCCGAAGAACAAGTTCAATTCAGTCAGCTTCCTCCTTTCACTGAAGGCAGCATACTGTAAGTTAAAGGAGTTGGAAAATACGGGCAAACTAAAACTTTCCATCTAAGAACTACTTCTATTTTTTTCTTCTAATATGAAAATTAAGAGGCATTTTAACTACTGCAAAAATCTGGCAATGGTGTATCTTGACAATTTTTCCCTTTTCAGATTCAGCTGTTTCTACACATCAATAGGAAGGACAATATCCCAATAATATATCTATTATCTTGCAGCTGGTATTATTACCTGAGTAGGAGTGATTATGGGAACACCTCCAACAATTTCTGTTCTGTAAGACATCTGTTTTCTTATTCCCAAATTTTCAGAATGACGCAATGCATTATCAGTATGACACAATGAGTCAGCCTGCTTTGGTACCTGAAAATAGAACATTATAAAAATACCAAACTGAAATGTATCTTCTAAATCAGGCTGTCTTAGAATTTGACTATTCTTGTCTATTTTTAATTATTCACAAGTGAGAGAAATGAGGCAAATGTTCATCATTTCCTGTATCCCTTTTGGATCTCTTTCTTAAGACATGGTTAAATTATTTACTTACCTATCTTTTAAACGTTGCTTTAAAAAATCTTTGTTCATAGCTAAACATTTTAATAGTTTCCTGTGAGATTCTTTAATAACTTAGCTAAGCTATAAAGTCTTAGATCTTCTCCTATTGATTATTTTTAAGATTTCATTTTTTTACTAGGATGAGGCAGACTTTCAGATTTTTTTTTTAAATGGTGCAGAAATATGATGCAGAAACAATAGCGAAAAAAATTACATTGTATGTTTTTCCATCACTTACTAAAATCAATATTCATGCAAGAAAATATTCCACATTGTTTTTTAAAAAAATTTTTACGGTTTCTATTACTCTTTTCGTTTAGGGTGCTCAACAACAAATGCGGAGAGGTTATTTTATATATAAATTCTAAAACAAAATCATATTTACTTCTCATAGAGCTTAAAATTTTCTAATTTCATTGAGTGAGGTATAGATGTAGCTGTTGTAGCATATGATATCAAGATATTTTTAAAAAATCAGAATTCCTTTGTAGCAACAAGCATGATAAGCATCACTCCTCTTCCAAGTGAAAGAACTTCCAATCAAAACTGTTTTCATCCGATTGATCAAATATTTTCTAAAATGCTGAGCATTGATATCTAAGATTGATTTTGTCATAGGAGCTATGGTGGTGCAGTGGTTAGAATGCAGTATATTGCAGGCTAATTCTGCCAACTGCCAGCACTTCGATTGTCACTGGCTAAAGGTTGACAGACTTCCATCCAAGCTTGGTAAAATGAGGACCCAGATTGTTGGGGGAAATATGCTGACTCTGTAAACTGCTTAGAGAAGGCTGTAAAGCACTGTGCAGTATACAAGTGTAAGTGCTATTGATAATTATCAAGAAGTTTTTAAGTATCATTTGCTTTCATATATTCTGATTTGCAGGTCCACATGATAACACAAGTATAGAATCTGATGTACCATTTCCATCACTTACTAAGATCCCAGCATGGTAACTAATACATAAAGGAGTTCATCAAATTCCTAATCCAGATCTCAACATGGTATCTTAATGAATTTCCTTAATTCTACCTTCCTGATTGTAAGAACCCTTGTCCTACTCTGCTTTATAATTGTACTATTATACTATAATTGTACTATTGTACTATTTTTTCCAATCTAATGAAATGTCAACAGGTTAACTCCATCTGATTCTGTCAGCAGGATAACTCTCCCAAAACGAAACAGAATGAGACTAAATTTCAGAATACTGTTAATTCCTCCATTCCTAAACCTCCTCCTGGTAGGTCACGAGATTCAGGATCAAGCTGTTATTAATGGAACAGAAAAAAATTATCAAAGCCAAGCTTTGTTTATAAATATATACCACTGCTCAGAAAAAGTAGATTTGATAATGAGTATTTTGAAAGTGGTGCAGCTTTTTGCAAATGGGCAAGTTCCCATAACAGCCTTTTTTTTTTTTTTGAGTGCCCATGACATGCCCTCAAAATATCAAGTGTGTCGTCCTGTGCCAGAGAGGTTGGAAGCACTTATTTTAATCTACCAAAACAATATAATCTTGAAATACTAATGAAAGTTCTTACAGTTGTCACATTATAATGAGACGCTATGCAGAATAACCTAGAATTCAAAATGATCACTTACTGTGATTTTGGTAGCTTTGTTCAGAACATTTACCCATTCAACTAAGTCTTGCTGATCATTGGCTTGTAAAAAGTATTTCCTCATTCCTGCATTCATGACTATTGGAGAAAAAAAATTATATAGTCAGATAAAAAATTTAACGTGCTTGTGTGAAAAGTAAAGACATTTTCACTTTGTTTGTCTAGACAAAGACTCAAATGTTGGGAACCATAACTTTTGATATTAGTACATATACTGCAAATTCATGAACATATATTTTTACTTAGATTTTTTTATTCCTCTGATGTCCAGTATCCTAATACACAATTTATTAAAATAATTACCAAATTGTACTTTAAGATTGATTTTTTTCAAAACCCAAGAAAATAAACCCCCCAAAGCAAGCCAACAATATGCCATAACAAGCAGAATTCAAAATCAAAGCTTATAAAACAAAAAGATTAAGTTATTTCTTATATATACCATTGGTAACTGCCATTTTTATTAGATTACCAGAATCATTCTTTTCAATATTTGTTCTATAAAATACTGATTTTATTTTTAAACGCTGTTCTCTTTATATTAGAAAGAAAACATAGAATATAAATAAACTGGTATTCAAAAACATCAAAGTTTAACATGAAAAAGCTTGTTTCGCTTTCCAAAAATTATTGATGGTGCAAAACTTAAAGCTTTTTTTTTTAAACTTACCAAAACAGAATTCTGCCTTTGGCCTCAGTTTAGTTGCATCACTTACCTAACAAAGTGAAAAAACTGGCATTATATGGCATAGCATGTATAAACACTATATATTTCAATTTAAGTTTACTGATGTTGCTAAATCAAGCATACTTCTGTTCATGTGGATCAATGAAATGAGGCAGCGAACTGATGCAAGAACAGCAATTTTTTATCTTTGTTTTATATGCGCCCTTGCATTCTACCACTAATCCATTCTTTCTGAAAAGTTAACCATGTGTGAGTTGAGCAACCAGATAAATTTGTTGAATGAACCTCCATAAAATGTTAAGTTACAGACAGCAAGCTACCCTGTATGTACATAAATTTCCTATTGAATGTATATCATGTTCAACTTCCTTCTATGTACCTAATGTAATCGCAGAGTTCCTGGATGTTGTTGAACTGTAATTCACAGCATTCCTTGCACTTGGTCATACTATCTGGAACTATTGAGAGTCAATTTTAAGCTATGTACAAGATTCTGCATCCCTATTAGCTATTCAGAGACCTGGGGAAAATTTGATTGGGAATAAAGTACCCTATAATAAAAGCACATCTCACTCTTTCTCTAAACTTGCACAGAGTAAAACTTTGTTTTTGAACTTTCCATGAGCTCATGCATTAAATCTAGAATTATTACTGCCCTTCCATGTCATCTCATTTTTCCAATTGTTATTTGCATTGTGATCTTACGTTTACTGATCACTTTCATCCTGGGTCATCCCATCTCTTCTTTGAGATGGAAAGAGCATAAATAACATGGTACTCTTGTTTGTTTAAAAGATTTGTATAGCCATTCATCTCAAAACGTAACTACTTATCTCCTGAATTTTTTGCAATGTAATCCTTTTTTTCTTTTGAAGTAAAATGTGATGCACAGTTGTACTAATTCCTCCCCAGCTTGAGGTTCTCGCGGGTATTTGTATGTGGATCTTTGGTTGTTCGGGTTTTCTCCCGCGTAAGATTCAAAGTATCTAGGCAACGTTTCGATGAAGTCTCATTCATCATCTTCAGGCTTCTGTCTCCGGCTCTGTGCTTCTCAGAGTAATGTGAGATTGCAGCTGCTTCCTCTTTTTAACTGCCAGTGGGGGTGGGACTTGATTGGGTGGGGGCTTGGCTGTGTTCTGATTGGGTGGGGGTGTGTTCTCATTGGTAGGGGGTTTGGCTGTGTTCTGATTGGTTGGGGGTTAGCCATGTTCTGATTGGTTGGAGGCGTGTTCTGTTCAGGTGGGGGCTTGGTTGTGCTCAGGTTAGTCTTAGTTGCTGGGGGATTTGAGCTGGTGAGTTGTGATCTAGCTGTTTGGCTTCTAGTTCGTGGTCCTGCTGCATCTTCATAGTGGGTGTCGGTTTGCTTCATGTATGGCTCAGAGGGGTTTGAAGTGGGTAGTGATGCAGCTGCAGTGCAGCTTCTGGTCCATGGTCGTGTCTCATTTTCTGAATGGGTGGGAGTCTGTTTTCTACATGGCAGTGTGGTGGTGGCCTCTTGTGTGGCTCTCATGGGTGTGAGTCTGGTGTCCTTCTTCATGTTAGGTACTCGTCTGTTCATGAGGGCGGGTTTCCAAATGGCTGGAAGGCGGGAGGTGTCATCTCGTGTGTTCATGCTGTGTGGGCGTTTTTCTATCTCTATGGCTTCTCTGATTATTCTGCTGTTGAAGTGTTCGGTTTTGGCGATAGTTCTGGTATTTTTAAAATCAATTTCATGTCCTGTGGCTTTGAGGTGTTGGACCAGGGAAGAGGTCGTTTCTTCTTTTTTGATTGAGTTCTTATGTTCTTCAATGCGTGCACTTATTCTTCTGTTAGTTTGTCCAATGTATGTGGTAGGGCAGGCAGTGCAGGGGATTTCGTATACTCCTTGGTTTTCTAATTCGATTTTGTCTTTGGGGTTTCTTAGGATGGTGGATATTTTTCTGTTTGTGCAGAATGCTGTTTTGATGTTGTGTTTTTGGAGGATCTTGCTAATTTTGTCTGTAGTGCCTTTTATATATGGGAGGAGGGCTTTGCCGTTTTCTTGTTCTCTGTCTTGGATTTTGGTTGGGGTTTCTTTTTGGATTAGGTGGGTAATCTTCTTTCTTTGGAATCCATTGGCTGTAAGTACGTTGGTGAGAGTGTGTAGTTCGGTTTTTTGGTGTTGTTCATCGGCTAAGCATTTTGTTCTGGAGATGAGTGTCTTGGCTACGGAATTGATCTGTGCTGGGTGGTGGTGTGAGAGTGCATGTAGATAGCGGTTAGTATGTGTTTTCTTCTGGTAGATGGTGTGTCCTAGGGAGCCATTGGATCTTTTGTATACCAAGACATCTAGGAAGGAAGTTGATTGTTGGCTTCTGTTTCCATGGTGAATTGTATTTTGGGGTGTAGGCTGTTGAGGTATGTGAGGAAGTTGTTCAGTTTTTCTTTCCCGTGTGGCCAGATTATGAAGGTGTCATCTACGTATCTGAGCCAGAGTTTGGGTTTGTGGTCGTATTTTTCTAGAGCTTGTGTTTCAAAGTGTTCCATGTAGAGGTTTGCGATGACAGGTGAGAGGGGTGATCCCATGGGTGCTCCTTCTATTTGTTTGTATTTTTGTCCATTGTAGGTGAAGTATGTATTGGATAGGCAGTGGTTGGTTAGATCTAGGATGTGCTTGGGGGGGTTGTATTTGTTTTGGATGGCTGTCAAGGCTTCTTTTATTGGCACTTGGGTGAAGAGGGATATGACATCGAAGCTTACTAGTAGGTCGCTAGGTTGTAAGTTTTGTTTCTTTATGATCTCGATGAACTGGAATGAGTTTTTTACGTGTGAGTTGATGGATTCTGCATAGGGTTGTAGTTGTTTGGTGAGGAATTTGGCCAGGTTTTGTAGAGGTGAGCCTATGGAGCTGACTATTGGTCTGAGTGGGGTTCCTTCTTTGTGTATTTTGGGGAGACCATAAAGCTTGGGGCATCTGGATGATTTTTCTCTGGGTATGATTCCTTGCTGGATTTCTTCACTGATGGGGGAGGCTTTTATTTTGGATCTGGTAGTTTTTTCTAGGTAGGTGGTGGGGTCTGTCTTTAGGGGTTTGTATGTGGGGTCTTGGAGTAGGTTGGTTAGCTTGGTTTGGTAGTCAGATGTGTTCATAACCACTGTCGCGTTGCCCTTGTCTGCTGGTAGGATTATTATGCTGGTGTCTTCTTTCAGGTTAAGTAGTGCAGTTTGTTCTTCTTTGGATAAGTTGCTTTTGGGTGGTTTGCTAGTGCAGAGGATGTTGGTGATTTCGAGTCTGATTTTGTTAGCATCATCAGGGTTGGTTTTGGTCAGGCTGGTTTCAACTCCGCATATGATGGTTTCTGTGGGGATGTGTTTGGGAGCGACAGCAAAGTTGAATCCTTTTGAAAGGACCTTGGTTTCAGCTTCAGTGAGGATCTTGTCTGAGATGTTGTGCAATGTTTGTTTCATGTGTGGCTGTGGGGGAGGGGAGTTGGTTTCTGGCATTGTTGTAGTTTCCTGAGTTTGTTGGTGTGTGTGTCTGTCTTGAGGGTGGTCTGTGTTTCGGCTCTCCAGACAGCGAGTTGTTTGGATTTGTCCCAAAGTAGAGGGTGAATCTTGTTGCTGAGTCTGAGGTGGAGTGTGAGGAGATCTTTGTTGATTTGGTCTAGGAGAAACCTTTTCGTGTGAAGTTCATTTCTAATTAGGGCCAGTTCTGTTCTTTTAAGGATGCGTTTGGTGGCTGCTGTGTTGGTGTGGAATTTCAATTGGAAGCTTGTGGGAATTAAATTTTGATCTCGGCAGTTGCATAGTAATGCAAGGTCACATAAAATGGAGGCTCTTTGGACTTCAAGTTTTTCATAAGTCCTGGTCAGATGGTGGGTCTCCTCCCCGTAGAGGTGCAATATTTGTTTTCTGAGGTTCTCATGGTATTTGTATGTGGATCTTTGGTTGTTCAGGTTTTCTCCGCGTAAGATTCAAAGTATCTAGGCAACGTTTCGATGAAGTCTCATTCATCATCTTCAGGCTTCTGTCTCCGGCTCTGTGCTTCTCAGAGTAATGTGAGATTGCAGCTGCTTCCTCTTTTTAACTGCCAGTGGGGGTGGGACTTGATTGGGTGGGGGCTTGGCTGTGTTCTGATTGGGTGGGGGTGTGTTCTCATTGGTAGGGGGTTTGGCTGTGTTCTGATTGGTTGGGGGGTTAGCCATGTTCTGATTGGTTGGAGGCGTGTTCTGTTCAGGTGGGGGCTTGGTTGTGCTCAGGTTAGTCTTAGTTGCTGGGGGATTTGAGCTGGTGAGTTGTGATCTAGCTGTTTGGCTTCTAGTTCGTGGTCCTGCTGCATCTTCATATGAACACATCTGACTACCAAACCAAGCTAACCAACCTACTCCAAGACCCCACATACAAACCCCTAAAGACAGACCCCACCACCTACCTAGAAAAAACTACCAGATCCAAAATAAAAGCCTCCCCCATCAGTGAAGAAATCCAGCAAGGAATCATACCCAGAGAAAAATCATCCAGATGCCCCAAGCTTTATGGTCTCCCCAAAATACACAAAGAAGGAACCCCACTCAGACCAATAGTCAGCTCCATAGGCTCACCTCTACAAAACCTGGCCAAATTCCTCGCCAAACAACTACAACCCTATGCAGAATCCATCAACTCACACGTAAAAAACTCATTCCAGTTCATCGAGATCATAAAGAAACAAAACTTACAACCTAGCGACCTACTAGTAAGCTTCGATGTCATATCCCTCTTCACCCAAGTGCCAATAAAAGAAGCCTTGACAGCCATCCAAAACAAATACAACCCCCAAGCACATCCTAGATCTAACCAACCACTGCCTATCCAATACATACTTCACCTACAATGGACAAAAATACAAACAAATAGAAGGAGCACCCATGGGATCACCCCTCTCACCTGTCATCGCAAAAACCTCTACATGGAACACTTTGAAACACAAGCTCTAGAAAAATACGACCACAAACCCAAACTCTGGCTCAGATACGTAGATGACACCTTCATAATCTGGCCACACGGGAAAGAAAAACTGAACAACTTCCTCACATACCTCAACAGCCTACACCCCAAAATACAATTCACCATGGAAACAGAAGCCAACAATCAACTTCCTTCCTAGATGTCTTGGTATACAAAAGATCCAATGGCTCCCTAGGACACACCATCTACCAGAAGAAAACACATACTAACCGCTATCTACATGCACTCTCACACCACCACCCAGCACAGATCAATTCCGTAGCCAAGACACTCATCTCCAGAACAAAATGCTTAGCCGATGAACAACACCAAAAAACCGAACTACACACTCTCACCAACGTACTTACAGCCAATGGATTCCAAAGAAAGAAGATTACCCACCTAATCCAAAAAGAAACCCCAACCAAAATCCAAGACAGAGAACAAGAAAACGGCAAAGCCCTCCTCCCATATATAAAGGCACTACAGACAAAATTAGCAAGATCCTCCAAAAACACAACATCAAAACAGCATTCTGCACAAACAGAAAAATATCCACCATCCTAAGAAACCCCAAAGACAAAATCGAATTAGAAAACCAAGGAGTATACGAAATCCCCTGCACTGCCTGCCCTACCACATACATTGGACAAACTAACAGAAGAATAAGTGCACGCATTGAAGAACATAAGAACTCAATCAAAAAAGAAGAAACGACCTCTTCCCTGGTCCAACACCTCAAAGCCACAGGACATGAAATTGATTTTAAAAATACCAGAACTATCGCCAAAACCGAACACTTCAACAGCAGAATAATCAGAGAAGCCATAGAGATAGAAAAACGCCCACACAGCATGAACACACGAGATGACACCTCCCGCCTTCCAGCCATTTGGAAACCCACCCTCATGAACAGACGAGTACCTAACATGAAGAAGGACACCAGACTCACACCCATGAGAGCCACACAAGAGGCCACCACCACACTGCCATGTAGAAAACAGACTCCCACCCATTCAGAAAATGAGACACGACCATGGACCAGAAGCTGCACTGCAGCTGCATCACTACCCACTTCAAACCCCTCTGAGCCATACATGAAGCAAACCGACACCCACTATGAAGATGCAGCAGGACCACGAACTAGAAGCCAAACAGCTAGATCACAACTCACCAGCTCAAATCCCCCAGCAACTAAGACTAACCTGAGCACAACCAAGCCCCCACCTGAACAGAACACGCCTCCAACCAATCAGAACATGGCTAACCCCCCAACCAATCAGAACACAGCCAAACCCCCTACCAATGAGAACACACCCCCACCCAATCAGAACACAGCCAAGCCCCCACCCAATCAAGTCCCACCCCACTGGCAGTTAAAAAGAGAAAGCAGCTGCAATCTCACATTACTCTGAGAAGCACAGAGCCGGAGACAGAAGCCTGAAGATGATGAATGAGACTTCATCGAAACGTTGCCTAGATACTTTGAATCTTACACGGGAGAAAACCCGAACAACCAAAGATCCATATATATATATATATATATATATATATATATATATATATATATATATATATATATATATATATGCTATTTATCATATCCATTTAATAAAACTCATACATTCTAGTTAATGGACACATTTTATCACAAAATTGTTCAGTGACATAGAAGAATGAATACTTTAATTTAACTTCTTGATAAAACTGGAACTAAACAGAAACTATTGATATTACAATAAGCAAAAGGATGTTTTATTATCCTATGTTCTATATAAGCCTTATTTATCATTGACAAATAAAAAAGCTTGAAATACAAATTACTATATAATACCAGAAAAATTATATAGTCAGTTAATCCAGAGCACATCTTATCTTACATAACAAATATGACATGGGTGCCAATAAAATCAGCCATATGTTTATTTTTAATATTTTATTTCATGTTAGAAAAATGTCCGTTCAGACATATTATATGTGTATTGTTGTATCAGCAGCCCTTCTTTTCTCTTATAGTTCTGAATTTTCCACCAAATCCATTTCACTCAAAATGGATTTGGAAAAAAAATGAAATGACTTTCAACTCTTTCAAAGCATGGAAGTTTTGAAATGTTGATCAGTAATACTGCTACAGAACCTTGAAAAAAACTAAAGCAGAGAGAAGTTAACTTGCATAAAAAAGCCTTGCTGACAGATTCTGAGAATAATGTTCCTTTACCTAATACTTACTTAAATATCTGTAAGTGTAACTGTAAAGTGTACCTTTACTTTAAAATGTTTATGTACTCTGCTTAATTTTTATTTGTTTATAATTTAAATTTCAAGAACACCTACTAATTATAACTCTGGGAAGTTTACAAAAATTAAATATAGAAATAGTATATCAAAACTATTGATAACAATATACTGGGGAGGACAAAAATATGGCTATTTCTAAAGCACAAATAGAATCTGCAGAAGGTACGTATAGTACTTTTTTCAAGTCTTAAGATCTTTAAGGGTTGGGGGTTAAGAGGATCAATGAATCTCCAAATCAGCAAAAATTGATAATCTCTACAATATACAATTAAACCTGGCATTCTGAAAATTGGAATGCTTATCCATTATACAATTGTTTACACGTTTAAAATAAGGAAACTAAGTATATTAGGTGCAGATGTTTAGAAATCCTTCCAACTGAATTGATACTACTTTGTTTCTCTCTTTCTCTAAGAATAGTATAAACTTGTTAATAAAGCTCTAAAACATGATTGCCATATTAGGCCTATAGTACACTTCTACAACTACTATGACCCTTCTATTTTATTAGGTTGTGACTGGTATATACTTTTAATAACTGTGGGCTTCTTTAAATAACTATTTGACCATCTAAATTTGAAGACAACTGACTCTTACAAAACATGGAAAGGCTATTAAAATAGCCACATCTTGAAATGCTCCCAGATAACAATCTCAATGGTGAGAAATGTGGTTAAAAATAGGGTCAAGGCAAGATCTGAAAAAATAAAAATCTTTGATCAAACTTCCTTCAAACTAGTTGGATATGTAAAAACAGAAGCTACAGATTATTGCAAATAACCTGCTGAAAAGTACAGCTAATTCTGGAGTAATTCTCCAGAACAGAAAAACTGTATCAGAAAGTTTTTGTAAGGCTAACTTCACCACAAAAGACATTGTCTAAAATATGGAGAAGTGTGAAATGTTTGCAGTAAAAGACGAATGCAAACTCTGAAGAAAAGAACACCTTGCCAATTATAAAACATAGCAATAGTCTATTATGTTTTGGAACTACGCAGAAACTAGTGACACAGGAAATATTGTATGAGTATAAGGAAGGATTGATGAATATGAAAACCATCAAAATCCTAGAACAATGTCCCTGTCTTAGTGAAGAAATTTCAACAGTAAAAGAGCTTCCAGGAAATTAATGATCTGAAACACACCATCAAATTCACAGTGAAGTACTTAAGAGAAAGTAATATAAAAATCTTGAGACGGCTTTCAGTCCCCAGACTGTGTTTTATTTTGAATCTATAAACAATTACATATAAATAGCAAGTACATTTTCAGATTCACAAAAAGATATTGTTTTTCTATTATGTAAAGACCAAGTGTGTAAGCTTTCATTCACTTAGGAATTCCCTGAAGTACAATTTCACTTAAGAACTTACTGAAACACAATTCATCAAGTTGTGTTTTTTTACATATAAAAACAAATTTTTACATAAAATTGTAAATATGTTGACTTAAATGCACTTTTTAATAATACTATTAATTACAAGAAAAATGTATCCAATAACTTTACAAACTTTAAATATTAGATATTAGCAGTTTGTACATCTCCTGATTTATTTAGCCAGCTATCTTTATCTGTGTACAATTTGTGTAAAAACTGGTTTTTCTAGTTTGTTTAAAGTTTAAAGCATAGATTACATATTCAGTTAAATATAATTACAACTCCTATTTTGAACACAGAACATAGAATAATAAAGTTGGAAGGGACCTTGGAGGTCTTCTAGTCCAACATTTTGCCTGAGCAGGAGATCTTATACCATTTCAGACAACACAGCATAGATGGCATAAAAGATAGGTATGAAGGGGTTTTTTATGTAAAAGCATATGATACTAATAAAGGACAATATTTGTAGTTCAGGGTTGAAAAGGATAAAAAGCATAGAGTATCCCAATGTATTGGATCAATGCTTTGTACCCTACTTCATCTTTAAAACACCCCCAAGAAATATTATTTTAGTTTAATTATAAAACAGATGCAAATGTTTAATAAGCTTTGACTTTTTTAATAAATGAATTATATTATGAGCTATTCATAAGTGAATAGCTATTGTTACACATTGTGAACTTGGAAATTCATTAATTTGAGAAGCATACACATACCTTTGAAATGTAAGTAAGCTTAATGGATCCAACGGGTGGAGATCCAGAGGGGAGGTTCTGTAGTTAAGAATACAGCATATTAGTGTAAAAGAAACACACACACACACACACACACCACAACCCTTATTATTTCAACTCAAATATTTCAAAATTTATCCAACTTTAAAATACAGATAATTCTTGATTTAAAGCCATATCTGGACTTGGATTTCTGATTAAAATCGTTATAGTTATAAATCGAGGAAACACACATGACCAGACCAGTTTCATATTTTTTGCAGTATCATTAAGCAAATCCACATTCATTAAGTGAACACCATAGTTTTACATGCGAACTCATTCTTCTAGGTTTATTCTTCTGAATGGATCTTTTTTACAGTAAACAGAATTGAAAATCATAAAGATGAATCTATTGCCAACTGCCAAAATGTGATCATATGACTTTGTGAAGGGGGGTAGGGTTGACATTTTACAATGGCCAAAAGTGCTTTCTGGATCTTTGGTAATCATTAAGTGACCAGTCATAAGTCGAGGACTACCTATAAAGTTCTAACAACCTTTTTTTGTTAGTTGAAGGCAACTGCACTACTGCACATTATTCCAAGTTGCAAAATTCTGCAGTTATTTATTTTCTTGAGTAGCAACAAAAATGGAATGTATTCTTCATGTTATATTTCTCTAAATAACACTTAACTGTCAATTTTAGCCCATAATCAAATAATAAGTACCATTATCCCATTTATACACTTGCTAAATAATTCATTTATTTATATAACATAGAAATAGATTCAGCAATGAGTGATGTTTATTATTCCTTGCTGTCTAGGTTGATGGGAATTAAAGCTGCCTATCCATAGTATAAAGATATACAAGTTTTAAATGATTATCAGCTGAATTTTAAAAATAAATGCTCGCTATGCTGCACAATTCTAAAATAATATTTAGCACAATCAAAAATATGAAAGATTAGCACTTAGTATTTTTAGAACCTCCAGAACCTTTCAGAAACTTACAAATTACAGTAATAAATATAACAATATCTAATTTATATAAACAAAATCAAAAAGTTGACATTTACCTGTGGATTATCCATATACCATACCAAATTATCTTCTTTTGTATCCAGTATGAAATATCTCCGTAGAAATTTACCACTGTTTTCATTTTCTTCAATATCTAAAAAACCACAAATACGATTTTGACGATCCACATAAGGCATTTCTGAACCTGAACATTACACTGCAAAACAGAAAGATCACTTTATTATAAGTATGTGAATTGAAAATGCTACATTTTTAGTTTCATTTAATAAACTCAGCTTTTCAGTTTAATTGCAGGAAAGGGGCGTTGGTACTTACCTGATACGCCCATTCTCGGTGAGTTGCGACGAGCATCCAGAGAGTGGGAACTGCTTAGTCTCTGCTTGGATAGGCTGGGCTTATTTGAATAGGAAGTTGTTACTCCTCCCTGGCTCCTCCCTAGCGTCCCCCAGTTTTGGCGAAGATGAGGTGATGCAATCCCCATCCTCTATATTGGTCTGTTTGCATGTTTTTTTTAAACTTATATCCAGAATAGTCATTGGCCGGAACAGGTCCCCACCAGACGGATATTGGGTGGGGCTGGATGCTCGTCGCAGTTCACCAAGAACAGGCGTATCAAGTAAGTACCAACGCCCCTTCTCCATTGAGCTGCTCCTAGCATCCAGAGAGTGAGACATACCAAAGCTTGGCTTGTCCTATGGCAGGGTCTCCGTTGGGTTGGAGCTTCCCCACTGTCTGAGTGGACTCGTTCTAACACCCTCCTACCAAAGGACGCTTCAGCAGAAGCAAATAGATCAATTTTGTAATGCCTAATGAAAGGCGATGGGAAGACCCATGTTGCCGCTCTACATATTTCTGCAATAGGAGCTTGTGTGGCCCAGACCGCTGAAGTTGCCGCACTCCTTGTTGAATGGGCCGTGATGCCCCTAGGCACAGGCAGTGATTGAGTCTTGTATGCCTTGGCTATCGTGGCCTTCAGCCACCTGCCTATAGTCAAAGGAGAAACTTTCTGCCCCTGGGAGGTTGGCTGAAAGGATATAAAAAGAGCTTCAGTCTTTCTGAAAGGAGCTGTTCTATGTAAGTAAGTATGAAGAGCTCTGTGGACATCCAGTCAGTGCCATTGATGCTGTAGGCCCTGAGAAGGTCTGGGGCAAAAGTTAGGGAGAACTAGTTCTTGTGACCTGTGGAAGGCAGAATTGACTTTAGGTGTCTGGTCGAAGCACCACTCTGTCAGCATGGAATATACAGAGGTCCTTTCGGGCAGATAGGGCTGTGATTTCTAATATACGATGTGCTGATATTATAGCCACGAGAAAAACAACCTTGCATGTGAGAAAATGGAGGCTAACGGTTTTCAGAGATTCAAATGGACCTTTTGTGAGTGCTATGAGTACCTTGTTAAGGTCCCAGGTCGGGTAACGATGCACTACTAGTCGACATAAATTTGTAGTATCCCTAACAAAACTCTTTATCCATGGGTGATAGGAGATGGATGGTAGACCTTCCCAAGTCACCAATGAGGCAATGGTTGCCACTTGCCATCTTAAAATGTTTGGAGAGAGGCCCCTGTCGAGACCATCTTGGAGAAACTCTAAAACTTGTGCAACTGACGGTGAAAATGGCTCAACCCTGGATTTGATGCACCATTTGAAGAAGATAGTCCATGTAGCATTATATATGTGACTCATAGAAGGGCGCTAAGCCGCTTGAATGGTATTAATCACTCTGGTCAAAAAATTCTCCTTTCTTAGATGTTGCCGCTCAACCTCCAAATGGCTAGGTGGAGCCATTGAGGGTCCAGGTGCTAGATCGGTCCTTGGGTGAGCTGAATTTGGTGCGGTAAAATTTTCCACAGTTTTTCTGCGGATAGGCCCGAGATCCACAAACCACGGTCTCCTGGGCCAAAGGTTGCCACCAAAATTCTCTTTCTCATCCAGTAGTTTTTGTATCACTTTGAGTATCAATGGGAGAGGGGGGAAGGAATATAGGAGACCCCGGGGCCACTAGCACCAGAGGGCATTGACGTTCTTCGCCCCCTGGGATGGGTATCTTGAAAAAAATCTCAAGAACTGCGAATTCAGGGGAGAAGCGAACCGATCTATAACTGGCAGACCAAGTCTCTGGACTGCCTCCTGAAACAGGTCCGGATGCAGATGCCACTCTGATTGGCCGATCGTGGCCCTGCTTAGCCAGTCAGCCTGTGTGTTTGTCAGGCTGGAAATATGCTCCGTTCTGATAGAGTCTAAGTTCCTTTCCGCCCAACGGCACAGTCTCTCTGCTTCCCATATGAGATGTTTTGAGTGGGTACCCCTTTGTCTGTTGATATGTGCTTTTGTTATGACATTGTCAGTATAAGCATGTGTCTCACTTGAATATGTAGGAGGAAACCGCAAAGGGTCAAGTGGACTGCCCTGACCGCCAACCAATTTATGCTGTTCGATTCTTCTGCAGTTGACCAACACCCTTGAGCCGAGAAGACTGGAAATAAGCTCCCCATCCGAACATACTGGCATCTGTGGTTCTGGTGAGTCTTTGGGGTTCTTTCAGCAGGCATCCCTTGTTGATGGCTGGAGCTGTCCCCCAGTGTAGAGATAGCCAGACTTTTGTAGGAACTAACACTCTGTTCCTGGAATTGCTTAGTCTCCATCTTTGGAATGGAAGCAGATACCATTGGAGCAATCTAGTGTGGAATCGAGCCCAAGGAACAATAGAAATACAGAAGATCATATTTCCCAGTAGTTTAGACAAATTGGCTAGAGGAACCCATTTGAGGGTTCTGATAGGCTGAGCTAAGGTTTAATGATCTCCTGTCTCTCAGGGGATAGAAACACTCTTCCTTCTACTATGTCTATTATCGAGCCCAGGTGAGATAAATGGGTTGAGGGAAACAAATGGCTCTTTGCCCAATTAATGGAAAACCCATGTTGTTGAAGGGTTCGCAATGTAATTTGGGTATCCAGTTCTGCCTGCCTGGATGAGGATGACAAAATCAAAATGTCATCCAGGTAGCACTGGAGTCTAACTGGAATGCTCCTAAGGTGTGCAGCCAGAGCAGCCAGAACCTTTGTAAAAGTACTAGTGGCCGATGAGAACCCAAAGGGCAGGGCGACGTATTCAAAATGTTGGTTGTTGTAGCAGAATCTGAGAAATTTGGAATGAGAAGGTCTGATTGGTATATGAAGATAAGCCTCTGTTAAATCGATGGAAGTCAAAAAATCACCCTTTCTTATGCTAAGGAGAATGGATTGCAACGTACTCATCTTGAATTTGCGGTAGACTAGAGTACAGTTGAGATGTTTTAAATCTAGGATTGCCCTCTACCACCACCACGAACTTTTGGGATTCTTGTCCATGTTGATCCCGGGTTACTGGTTGGATGGTCTTAATTTCTAGTAAGTGACTGATCGCTGTTCAATCAGTTTCATTTTAACCGGATCTCGGGAGATAGGACTATTCATGAAAAAGTTCGGAGGTGTGGAGGAGAACTCTAGAACCAGGCCAAATCTGATGGTGTCACGAACCCAGGAATCCGATGTGGAAGAGTCCCATCGGTCTGCAAAGAGCCTTAACTGTCCTCCAATGGGAGTGAGATCCCTGCATTTATCTTGGACGGCGAAAACCTCTGTTTCCTGTTCCCTGAAAATCGCTTTGTTTGTCCACCCCTGCAAGGTTTGTCAGAGAATTCTGATCTATTTGACTGCTGGGCTCCCTATATGTTGGAGGTCTCTGGAATCTGGGGGAGAATGGGACTTGATAATAGGGGTGAAAGAAGCCTCTCCGAAAGGGCTGAAAATTCTGTTGTCAGAGCGGCAGAGAATGGAGGGGAGAATCTTTTTCTTGCTTCTGGTCTCAATTAGAAGCGGATCCAGGGCAGCGCCAAACAATTTATTGCCCTAAATTGGGGAAGAAGCGAGTCTCCATTTGTGTTTGATATCAGCTTGCCAATGTCTAAGCCATAGCAATCGGTGGGACGTAACCTGCGATGCCATGACTCGAGCTGAAAACTTGACCGAATCAAATGTACATCTGCAGAAAACTCTGCGGCCACAATTAATTTGGCAATATCCTGGTGTGCCCTAACATTAGAATTTGGTATGATGTCCCTCAGGTGACGTAGCCATCTGAGTGAGGTTCTGGTGAAGAGGAACGTGGCTGTTGCCGCCCTTATGTCCCACACATCAGACTGATGCATCTTTTGTAGTGCTATCTCGGCTTTCTTCTCCTCCGGTTTGAGGGCCTGCTCCACTTCTGTGGGAATGGCGGAGGAGGATGCTAAGGCCACCACTGGCTCATCTACTTCAGGGGTATTCAGGGAATTGGAAAATCCAGAAGCTAAATTAAAGAATTTCTTATCAAAGCTAGTAGGGGCTGCTGAGGTCCACTGTTTCTGGATCAGGTCTGAAAACATTTGCGGAACTGGAATAACCTCAACCTCATTAATGGCTTGTGAGAAAATCAAATCCTCCGATTCCTCCTGAGGTTCTGGTTGAAGAACAGAAGGAGACTTTTCAAGGCAAGCTGTGGTTTTGGCCTTGAAGAGATTTGAAAAGATGTGGATGAAATAGCCCTGTAAAGGTGGATTGGTCTGGCTTGAGGTCCTTGTCCTCGGACATGCCTCTTTCTAGGGGTTCCTCCTCCAAGGGGACTTCACTATCTGGAACTGATACTGCATCTAATTGCTCCATTTGGGGCTTACCTTCTCCCTCCTCCTGTATGTCTGGATGCATATGTGAAATGAAAGAAGACTCCCCTTGAGGAGGTACCTGAGGATAATGTAGGTCAGTTCTGCATAGAGATCTTACTGAGAGTCACATTCTGATACTGGTATCTGTCTGGTCATCAAGGATTGTTGGACCCCAGCTGTGATTCCTCTGTGGATTGCAAGCTCCATCCATGCTTTCATAGTTCCTGGTACCTCATCTGGCAGGAACTCCTCCTGTCATAGGCCAGCCGCTGTTGGTGAAGCCTCAGGGGCTCGCCTCGGGATATTTACACTTGGTGAGGCCTGTAAGGTGCTAGCCGGCCTGTGTGGCATGGACAGATCTAAGGCCACTGGTGGCTGTTGAGCCTGGGATATTGGAGCTGGGGGAGGAGGCTGGGAAGTTCTTTCAGCCTCCTTAGAGTGTTTCTCAATTTGCTTTTCCAACGCCTTCTGGCATCAGGTAACATCTTTCTCTGCGGCCTTTGAGGAACCCTTAGGTTTCTTGGACTTATCTAGGGTTCATGTCTTAGTGCCACCTCTGTTTGCCATTGCAATTCTGTAGTTACTCTTAATAGATAAGAATGACAATATATTGAAATAAATAAATAAATAAATAAATAAATAAATAAATAAATAAATACATACATACATACATACATACATACATATATTCTTAAGTTTTCGCAGGTACTTACATGTATGGTATTTAGCTTTGTTCAGGTATTTTCCCACGTCATTATACTTGTGCTTTTAAAGTTGTAGCAACGTTTCGGCAGAATCTCATCTGCCATCATCAGGCTTCTGTATTGTGTTTGTCTGTGAGTCAGCCTCCCAAAAATACACAAAGAAGGCATACCTCTCAGACCCATAGTCAGCTCCAGAGGAGCACCACTACAAAACTTAGCACTCAGCAAAACAGCTACAGCCCCATGCTGAAACAGCAGCTTCACATGTACAAAACTCATACCACTTCTTGGAAATGATCAAAGATCTACATGTGGAACAAGAAGATCTGCTTGTAAGTTTCGACGTGGTTTCACTATTCACTCAAGTCCTGATAAAAGAAACTCTTGAAATCATCAAAAATAAATACCAACCAGCTAAACACCTCATGGAACTAACAGAACATTGCTTAACCAACACATACTTCATATACAAAGGACAAAGATACAAGCAAATTGAAGAAGCCCCTATGGGATCACCACTGTCACCCGTCATTGCAAACCTGTTCATGGAAGAATTCGAATCCAGAGCCCTGGCTAATGCCACCCACAAACCCAAACTATGGTTAAGATACATTGATGACACATTTGTGATTTGGCCCCATGGAAAAGAAAACCTAAACAATTTCCTAACACACCTAAACAGCACACACCCCAAAATTAAGTTCACCATGGAAACAGAAACAAACAACTACCATTCCTAGATGTACTAATCTACAAAAAAACAGATGGCACACTAGGACACACCATATACCAGAAGAAAACATACACCAACCGCTACCTCAATGCCCAATCCCACCACCACCCAGTACAGATAAACTCCGTGGCCAAAACACTAATTGCTAGAACCAAATGCCTGGCAGACAAGACACACATATAGACTGAACTATGCACCCTGACTAAAGTACTGACAGCCAACGGCTTCCACAAAAGCAAAATCACCGGCTTGATCCGCAAAAACTCACTGAGACACAATGGAGACCTAGAAGATGAACAGACCTATGGAACAGCTGTCCTGCCCTACATAAGAGGTACTACAGACAAAATAAGTAAGATACTACACAGGCATCACATCAAGACTGCCTTCAAAACAGACAGAAAAATAGCAGCCATCCTTAGAATCCCCAAAGATAAAACTGACCTGGAAAACCAAGGCACATATGAAGTCCCCTGTGCATCATGCCCTGCCACATACATTGAACAGACCAATAGAAGAATAAGTACCCAACTGGATGAACCCAAAAATGCAGTAAAGAAGCTGGAAAACACGTCCTTACTAGTCCAACACATGAAAGCCACAGGTCATAGCATCAACTTCAGTGGCACCAAAACCCTAGCCACTATAGAAAACTCCAGCCACAGAATTATCAGAGAAGCCATAGAGTTTGAAAAAAGACCTGAGAGCATGAATAGAAGAGATGATTCCACCAGACTGTCAATTATTTGGAAGCCTGCACTCACAAACAAAAAAATCTTCACACCACTAGCCAGACAAACACCTCAGCACAAACAGATCCCCCCTGATACCTCCAGCTCAAACACACCCCAACCAGGCACCCAGATGAAACCTAGCTTCCTAACAAATGATAGCCGTCCATTTACTCGGAGCCAAGCTGCACTAAAAGCCTCCAATACAGGAATACAATGTTGCCAGCCAATCAAGACGCACACACAAAAAAGCCACAAAACAGACAGAAGATATTAGAAACACCAATCAAGCAGAACACAGCAAACTCCAAGACAATAAACACAGACCAAGACTTCCAACCAATCAGGATGAAGGAAAAACCATTGTGGCACAGCAGTAGGCTAGCCCCAAATTTAAACCTGAAACAACTGTAAAAGTCCAACTCACAGACGAACACAATACAGAAGCCTGATGATGGCAAATGAGATTCTGCTGAAACGTTGCTACAACTTTAAAAGCACAACTATAATGATGTGGGAAAATACCCGAACAAAGCTGTATACCATACACGTAAGTACCCGCGAAAACTTAAGAAAACATATATATATATGTATGTATGTATGTATGTATGTATATATGTATGTTTGAGATATATATATATATACATACATACATACATACATACATACATACTCTTAAGTTTTCGCGGGTATTTATATGTATGGTATTCAGCTTTGTTCGGGTATTTTCCCACGTCATTATAGTTGTGCTTTTAAAGTTGTAGCAATGTTTCAGCAGAATCTCATCTGCCATCATCAGGCTTCTGTGCACTACACACTACAAAGCTGAATACTGTATGTATGTATGTACATATGTATGTATGTATGTATGCTTGATCACTGCGAGGGCAGCCAATAATTCTTTACTTATACCTCCCCGAAACTGGAGTAAAGGGAGATGCAAATTTTAATTCTTCTTATAAGCTGCGTTAAGCTTTGAAGAAATCAATGCCTCTCACAGGAAAAGTAAAATTCAGGAATACGGCCACACGATGAAACGTGGATAAAATGGCAAAGTCTTGAAAGTTGTGTGCCAAAATGACCATTGCCCAACTCTAAACGGCTCCAGCCAGTTGTTTTGTTTTGGTGCCAACACCACTACAACCTTAGTCGCACAGTCGTTTAAAAAAGGGCACAAAAAAAAAAAAACAAATACTGTGTGACTGAAACAATAAGGAGGGGGCCAAGAGGGCTCCACTGCCCCTGCCCCTGTAAATCCTAGGGGAGGAAATGCTGCTGGCAAAGAGTAATTAGGAACCGAATGAGCGTGTTATCTTAAAAGCGGCTTAAATTTTGAATCACAATGGCAAGACAGAAAAACATTCAAAGAGTGGCAAACCCCGATCTCTGGGGAAAGCACGGGAGCCGAAAACAAGTGGCAAATTACGATCGCTGTGGGCGGCAATTGGCCCGGTCGCCAAAGCGATCTGCTTCGTTCCAACAGCTTCCCTTTTTTTTCCTTTTTTTTTAAACCAATTTTCTCAGAATTGAGAAAGATGGTCAAGAATTTAGAATACTGATTAACTAATCAAACCTGAAATGTTCCTGCTCCAGCCAAGGACAAGCTGCCTATCACACCAAAGGCTGAGCTAAAACTGGGGGACGATAGGGAGGAGCCAGGGAGGAGTAACAAAGTCCTATTCAAATAAGCCCAGCCTATCCAAGCAGAGACTAACACCTCCCACTCTCTGGATGCTACGAGCAGCTCAATGGAGAATGTATTACTTGCATAAACCAGCAAACATTTTATGTGCATAAAATAGGATTTAACAAACAACTGCATTTAGCAGGTTTTTAGATGTATGTCAATGACCTGTAAAAAAAACCCTAACAATATACCTAATGTTGTAGGTCAAAATGTTACTTTTCTATTAACATTAAAATTACAGGATTATATTGACTTAAACACTAAAACCATTCTCAAATAATTAAAATAGCTTAATTCTTTCTACAAAGTCACATAGCAATTAGCTATACTGTTGCTTCCCTATCTGGTTCATTAAAAATATCTAGACTTTTAAAACTTGGAGCAAAAATGAAATAGAATACTAGTTGGGGAAAGGAGATGCTACCAATTTATAAAATCCCAGTGCTTGGATCCTGTGTTGTTCTGCTTTGAGTGCAACACTAATAGCTATGAAATAAATACAATATTGCCTCAAAAATCAACAAGAATTGATACCAATAGTATACTGTTCCAGAACGTTCATAGATCCAAACATCTATAGATCTCGCTATACCCAAATAGAGAGTTTATCACAGGGTTGATATGTAAACAATATATGAATTGAAATCCTTTTAACTATATACAAAACTTAAGCTATTGTTTCTATTGATAAATTGGGTAAAATGTTGATGAGATGCCAAAAATGTTTTCTCCAGATATTTATATATAACATCACACTGAATATCACTGAGGCAAAATACATGCAGTAGCAAATATTTTGTCAAGATACCGACTACTAATTTTAGTACAAATTTTAGAAGAACATAAGGAGTAATACATGCTTCAGACCTACTCCTGATAATTGTGTGTGTGTGTGTGTGTGTGTGTGTACATGTATATGTTTGTACGTATGTCTGTGTTTGTGTGAGGGAGGGAGGGAGGATGGATGGATGGACAGATAGATATCTAAATACTGATTTATCACATCAGAATTTTGCTTCTGATCTAGAGCTATTAACAATATTTAACTTTACAGAAAAATAAGTTTACTATCACATATATATCCACATCCACCATGTTCAACACATTCACAAGGATGAATTTTCTATGCTGGCAGAATTATTACTCCAGTTGAGAATTTATATTAAAAAAATACCAAAAATTTCTGAACATGTCTCAAGCATTGCTAAAAGCAGAGAATATACAAAACTGTATGGTGGCTAATTCGGAGTCAAAAGATAAAACATTTCTTGCAGTCTATGAATTTTGACAGAAAAGTAAATATTGTTGGTGGGGGAAAAGATCACATGAATTCATATAGAATGGAAAAGATCTTATGCTTTTGAACTTAATTGATATTACGTTCTTAGTTGTCAGATTATTTTTCCAGGTATCTCAAGAATGTAATAATGGTCAATCTTATAAGATCTTCTGTCATTCATTGTTTATAATATATAATGATCAGATGGACCAAGTCCCATATTTCTAAGGAAACAATCTAGCACTATTTGCAAACAATAACAATTTTACTCAGATTATAACATGTTCCTACTATCCACAAGCCAGTGGAGAAGCAAAAAAGAATAACTCAAACTGCAAAGTGAATTTTAACCCAGCAGTTACCAACCTTTCTGGGTCCACCAATTGGTGTCAGTGTCAGTGTTGGCTGCAGGGGAGAGCGGGAGGAGATGGTTGCATGCATACAACCTAATTCTGTGCATGTGCAAATAAAGCTTCGTGCACTCACCCGCCCCTTGCACAGTTCAGTTCCTACAGGGCAGGCCATGGTCTAGTGGTTAGGAACCCGTTTTAGCCCATAAAAATCCATCCTTATATCTGTTAAATTATAAAATAACTTACATCCATTCAATAATCTTAGTCATCACACTATATACCATGAACAACAAATAAGAAGCAAAATCCCAAGTTTGAATATGAACTTAAATGTCCAATAGTTTGATTTCAAGGAACTAGGGACTTAAAATGCAAAGGCAGCCTACAAATTCTTGTTTGATCATGAGCAAGGAACTTCATAGAGGTAATAAACAGCAGGAAAGGAAGAATGAAACTTTGCATAATTCCCCCATTCAAATGCCATGGGGAACAAAAATACTGCTCTCAAATCTCCTTTCTGGTAATGGTCCTGCAGGTAGAAATGGATCCACTGTACAACTGTTCCTTCAATGCCCAATAAACTGACATATTCCAACAATATCTCATGATCAGCATTATCAAATTCTGCTGAGAGATCTAAAATAATCTTATAATAAAATGTAGAACTCTCATGTCTCTCTCCCAATAGAGGCCCCTAAGCAGGACAATCAAGAGTAGTTTCCTAGCTCTATTCAGGCCTCAAAATTACTGTATTTTATTCAAGTGTACTTGTGCTATGTGATATTCACCTTCTCCAGGACTTAACCCAGCAAAGGGATACTTATAATTGATAGTTGTTCAAAACTTCCCTTTTTCAAAGCAGTGGTCACTCTTTCAATTAAAAGGCCCTCCAAAATTTTACTAGATAAACTTTCCCTGCTACAGCTGGACAAGCATGCTAGCAAGAGCCTAGAGTATGATCATTGACAATACTGGTTGCACCTACAATTTTCTGGACAGTCCCATTATGCCAGTAGTCATAAAATCCTGAGGTGGCTTTGAATTAACAGCAACAGCACTGACACTGAAATCAGGACAATTGTTCTGGGAAAATTTCAAGCCCAACCCAGAGATAACTTCTTCAACTGAGAACTTGCAAAAGCTTCAATATTCATACAATTGCTTTTATTTGTGTTTGGTTTTAAGAGTATTAAATTAAATACAGAGAATGTATTAGGCAACTTTTCATTCTTGCCATTCTACATGCTTTGCACATTCAAGAGAACCTTATGTCCATCTGAATAAGAAGCCCTTTTGAGAAGTGGATTTATCAACTGTTATTTCCCACATATAAAATATTAATTTATATCCTATTTTTATTTTTTCCAACCTAAGGCAGTATACATAATATTACTGCCATTCAATATTCCTTATGTATAGTTGGCCCACATGTACAAAGGGAGGAAATGAAGAATGGTTGTTGGATAATTATTGAAGATTAGTTTTTATCCATTCCCCAATTCCAGTATTTATTTATTAGTTTCTTTGTTGATTTTAAATGCCAATTCTATTAGTGTAGCATTTTTCTTATTGTTTTTGTTTGTAAATTATAATGTTTAAATGTTGCAAAAGAACTTGACAGCAGTTTCTTGTCAGGAAAAGATAAACCTGTAATAAATAAACTAAGTAAAAAATAAATAAAAATGCAGGGGAGCAGGGGAGAGAGAGAACAGGATTAGTTAGTAGACTTTTAGTTTTAAGGATTTCAGGAAGCTTAGGGGTTTGCCAATTGTAAAGCATTTTGTAATGTAGATTTTCCATAAATAATTTTAACAATATTACACTGCAATTATTTCTTCTATGCCATTTTATTATAAAATTTTATGAAACTTATTTTTATTTATTTTGCAAGTGAGAGGAATATTGTATATTTATGGTAACACATTTTACAATGCATTTTATTTCTACTCCGCTTTTATTATTTTTACAAATAATTCAAGCCAGCAAACAAATCCAACATACATTCCTCTTTGTCTTTTCCCCACAACAATAACCTTATGAGGTGACCTGGCCTGAAAGAGAGTGGCTGGCTCTGGTTTTCATGGCTAAGGCAGGACCTGAACTCAGGGTCTTCTGCTTTCTACTCTGCTATTTCAACCACCAGACCAAAGTGGTTCTTATATATAGTATATTCATGCTATAATGGGAAAAATGCATTTGTGCATACACATATTGACAGTTTGTAATATTTTATTGAATTGTAACACTGGGTCGAACAGTAGACTTTAATAACCAAAAATCTATTTTGGTCTAGAAATATTTGGATATTTTACTCAATATACTCATACTGAATACAATTCAAAATATTTACGGAGACAAAGACAATGTAACAACTGTTGAAAAGCTTGCATTATCACTTGTTCAAAATGAGAGAGACATTTGTCATCTTTTTATTTTGTCAGTAGAATTAGAAATCTAGGGTAGATAGATCAAGATCTATAAGCTAAAGTATTTTTGAAATTATTCAGATGCCAGAAAACTATTGTTTCCTGCTATAGTTGGCTGAAAAACTATACTGTGCTAGAAATTCTATGTTGGGACAAGTTACAACAACATTTCACCACTATGCCTTGAAGTTGTAGACAGAAACTGTATATTTAAGACCAAATTGATATTAAAAGGAACAGTATTCAGAAAACTTAAGAGCTGACAAATACTTTGCATGCTCCAGATTTTCTAAGATAAAACAAGCACAGACATATTTTCAACCATTATATTCTATTGCTTTCATTTGATACTATTCCTTTGCAAACTATGCCACATTTTTGTGTAGATGGATTCCAGAACTGTTTCACCTGCTGTAAACAACCATTCTTTCCTCCAATTTTTTTTTTAATCTGAATTAATGTAAAAAATGTGAAACAAATTTATGAAGAGTCCAGATAGCTGACTGACTTATTTGTGCATATTTGTGTGCATGTCTACAAATCATTTTTTTAAAATTCCTGGTAACTGTCTTGGCAGGTTTTTGGGAAGTGCTTTACCAATGCTTCCTTCCTTTGGCTAAGAGAAAAAGGCTAGCCCAAGATCACCCAGCTGGCATTGTGCCTAAGGCTGGACTAGAACTCATGGGTCTACTGTTTTTAGTTGATGTTTTAACCCAGTGGTCCCCAACCACCGGGCCCCAAACTGGTACCAGTCCGTCGATCATTTTGTACCAGGCCGCTGGTTTGCTTGGGCGCCACCATCTTGTTTCGATGGCGCTTGAGAAAGTGCTTCCGGGTGAGCTTGTCGGTCGTTGGTTGTTGGAAAGCAGTGTTTGTGTGCTGAAGGAATCCTCGTGCCTTAGTTTCATCGAAGGGGGGGGCTTCGAATGAAGAGCCGTCCCGATGGCGGTGGAGTCTAGCGTTACTCAGGAGGAGATTAAGAAAGAGCCCCAAAAGCACAAAAAAGGTACCAAGGAGGAGTTGAAGGTGGCGGGGA
The DNA here is from genome assembly GCF_049901715.1 of Pseudonaja textilis. Classification (NCBI taxonomy): domain Eukaryota; kingdom Metazoa; phylum Chordata; class Lepidosauria; order Squamata; family Elapidae; genus Pseudonaja; species Pseudonaja textilis. The sequence goes on from NC_141993.1 coordinate 36,727,573, forward strand.
GAAGCGGGGGACGGCTGGCTGGTCGGTCGCACGGCTCACCTTGCCTTGGTCGTGCGTGCTGATGCCGGTATTGGTCCATGGATCATTTTGTGATGCCGGTACCGGTCCGTGGTACAAAAAAGGTTGGGGGCCACTGTTTTAACCTATACGTCAATACACCCAAACTGGCATTATTGCTTTTTACCAATAATAAAAAAACAATTCCAGCCAATGGTGTGTAAATTCTTTAATCATAAAAAAATGTGTTCACTTGAGCTGTGTGTTCTGTTCTCTAGCCAATGATCTGTAATTCCTTACTCTTAAAAATGTTTTCACTTGGGCTATGTATTGAACCACTGGTAACTAAATTATCAAGAAACACATATTCCTAAAAGGCTAATCAGGTCTGTTTAAAAAAGAAAACTGCATCTCTGCATCTCTGATATCATGTATTTTTTGCTATCTGATATCTGCTGTTTGGCAATTTGCTGAAATACTAATAGCTCAAATATAAAAGCAAAAGATTCAACAGTGCTCCATATATTAGTCAAACTGAAAACAGAAATAGGGATAAGGATAGAGTTAGGGCTAAGGATAGGATAGGGTAGGGTAGGACAGGACATGACATGACATGTTGTGCCTTTTTAATGATGATTCTAATGTTAGGTGTTCATTTTCAAATCCTGGGAGTTTATATATCCCCAAAACTTGAAGAACTCTACTGTTGATATCATGTTGTCTAATATAGTAAGAGGTGGTAGAATAGAGAAATCCTCCTAAAATCCACTCTCATCTCTACAGTTTTAAGCATGCTCAGATTGTTTCGGCTGCAGCACAGAGCCAGTTGTTCAATCTCCCATCTATATGCAGACTCATCACTGTCTCAAATGATACCAATGACTGTTATATCATCTGACAAAATTCACTACTTTAACAAAAGGATTTATACTTTAACAAATGGATGTGTTTTTAGACAATTCATATGACCTACAGGGTTTTTTTTAGTTTTATGTTGATGCTTTGAGTTCAGAACAAAAATACAGATTTTTATTTTGATGGGTACCTGACATCCTATCAATATTTTTCCCTATTAATGATCATACACAGACTGTGTTTTGCCAAACTTGCACTTTAATTTGGAGACATATAATGTTTATGTTTTTCATATGTAAAGCTTTCCTGGAAGTTTATTCAGTATTTTTTTTAACACTGAAAGGAAGTAACTATATCAGGAAAAAATCAAGAAACACACATGGTGATTCTTCCCAGCTTGAGTTTTTTTATTGTTTCACACCTGTTGACAAAATCTTGCCAGACAGATGTCTTTACTATCTGTATCTACAATATACTACGTAAACTATTAGGAAGAGACTATCTTCACCTTCATTCTTGCACAGATAATATCTAGAATGGGTTGCCTTTTACTCCTCAGGATTGCACCCCCTCTCTTCACAATCTACAAAGTCACATTCTACAGGAAAGAAATATTTCAAGGTACATATTGGAATGGAACTACTAATAGTTACATATGGGAATATGTTGTGGAGAAAGGTTTCTGCAAATTAAAAGTGGTGTATGTATGTATATTACTAGAAACAGAAGTTCCTTTAGTAACCATTCAAGGTTAAATGGCACTGAAAAAAATACCTATGACCATTTTTGAAACTTATGACCTTTGTAGCATCCCTATGATCATGTGATCAAAAGTCAGATGCTTGGCAACTGGTTCATATTTACGACTGTTACTGTTTCCCTAAGTCATGTGATCACCTTTTTGCAACCTTTTGACAAGCAAAATCAATGGGGAAGAGAGATTCACTTAATATCTCATCAGCTGCAATGATGCATCCAGCCCGCAGGCCGCCAGTTTGACACACCTGGTTTAACACAAAGCTACCCCATTTTCACTGGAGGCAGTAATCTATATTGCAGTTTATTTTCTTTTTTAGATGTATGCAGTGTAAAACAGATATTCATTCACTAATATTTCTAGTTTGAGTTGCTTATTGATGTAATGTGAAAACTGAAAAGCAGTTAAGATATAACTATTATCCCAACAAATTATCACTCAACAATTATGCAACAGCATTTTTAGGAAACTTCTTTATGTATAGTTATTATTTTTATACTATATATAATCTTTTTAAATTTCTGGATGTGATTTAATAGGAAATTCTTTCATAGACTTCTGTTTTGTCTTTATATTAAAATTAGAATGAATACTTGCAGTTATTACAATATGGTATAGCACCCTATACCACAAATGCTAGGTTACTCAGATGATGTTAAATTATTGTCAAAAAACAACAATTCAAAAACCAGAAGCTTTTATGCTAAAACGGTAATATATTAGTATATGGATTAATCTCTAGATTTCACATTATCATTACTTAATATATTTCCTGCTAAACAGGAGAATGAAACAATATATTTAATCACAACTATATAAATTTAAAAATTCATGAATACTTATTCAGTTCTCAGCATGAGACATTTTGAAATGTATAAAACATTTTTAAAAGAAATTAATCTTTATTTTGGCCACTGATTGCATAAAATGTTACATGACAATTTATAATCATTTTAGTATGAACAGTCCAACATATAAACAATTTCGAACTGCTCACACAATTATAAAATCAGATTAAAATTAAGATTATGAACATAAGTAATTGAAAAATACAAAATTATATGATACATTATTTATTTCTCTAAGTCCAACCCACTTCACAGGGTTATTGTTGTGGGGAAAATAGGACGAAGAGGGACTATTATGTATATTTGCCACCTTGAGTTATTTATGAAAAAATAAAGGAATATATAAACAAAATATATAAATCTATAGAAAATAAAAAGTTCTCATATCACTAAATTCTACAAGTAACATTTGAATTATTTGTATTTAATCACATTATAGTGCAGTATATAATACTAAATAGAAAGCATTAGCAATAAGAACTTTAAGGCTACTATAATTCATATACTGAATCATAACTTGGACTAGTATGAGCAACCACATGAGTTATTTTTTAAAAAAATTTAAACTCCACAACAACTTTATTGCAATCTTTAAAAAAACTATCTTCTGCAGGAGAAGTTTCTTCATTGGCTACAATCGCTAATTACTTGGTCAAATGTATGTTTATTATAAGCCTAATTATTTTGTAAATATAGAAATAGTTAAAATAGCAGGAAATAATTTGGTTTTAGGAAATACTTGATCAAGAATTCAGGAATCTAATAACCTCTTCTTACACAAGAGATTTATAGGGAGTAGTCAAGCTTCTTCCCTGAAAGGCAGATAGAAAACTTAATTTTACTCATAGCAGGTCACTAGCTTGTCACTGAATTAATGACACCTAGGCTTAATTGTACACTTCTCAATTAGTGCTAAAGGTTAAAATACTATCTTTGTAAACAATTGCTTTTAAAAAAGCAAACCATGTAAAGAAAAAGTTGCATTCAATTTAGCTATTCTATTTAAAATGTATAAAAATCCATTTTTGTTAAAAAAATCCATTTTTACTTAGCATATGCATAAAGCTAAACTACATATTTTATAGTCAACAATTGCTGTTTTAAAACATTGATTATTATAAATGCTTCAAAAATAGGGTATTATCACAACATCTTGAGTCCATTTCTTTTGCAAAAATGGTTACTTATTTTAAAATCCATCTGTAAATACTGCCCAGAGTGATATTTCAATATAAGATGGCCAGCCAATAAATATAATAAATATGGCCATAACTTTAAAAAGACTTTTGCAATCATGATCCGAAAAATCAAAAATATTTTTTCAATATTGAAAGTATAGAAAAAAATATTTTCTTTCAACCAGCCATTTTAACTTATGTGAATTTATTTGTTAATCAAATTAATATAGCCATCAAAGTGGACTCTGGGCAATGCACATTTGCATGTCACATGGAATTACTCCACACTATACACCAATATTGAAGTTTGCAGTTGTTCAGGAACAAAAAATACTTCTCATTTAATACAGAATTACCTACACCAAAACACTGCATTTTAAAAAAAAAGTTTCATAAGTGTCAAAGTATCCTAGATTACATTCTATAAGTATCAATAGTAGGCATAGCAACATATTAACGGTATCAAAAAAATACCAGACACAGAAGAATTAATGTAACCAAAATAATATACCAACAGTAGGCTTTTTTACCTATTAAAATGTACTCAAATCCAATGTGTCCTTTATTAGCTGTTTCAGTTAGATTTCAGTTGGGTGAGACGCATGGAAGTGCACAACTTCTGAAAACTTAGAAGAGTTGCAAGCATTCATGCCCCCACCCATCCTTTATAGGAACAAAAGCATGCAACCACAACTGAAATCACTCTTATGATTCAAGTCGGATAAGATCCGGAGTCCTCTACCAGGTCACATTTTAAAATAAAAATAAAAACCACTGAAGTTGAAAAGAATGACTCCACAACACGATCAGCCTTTTTGGCCACTAAGCAAGCTGTACCATCTTGACACGTTTCCCAGTTTAATTACACCACGCAACTGCAACAGTTCCCTCCCAGGTAAAAAAGCCACCAAGAGCTTAATAACTATAATGATAATAATGATAATAATGATGATGATAATAATGATAATAATAATAATAATAATAATAATAATAATAATAATAATAATAATAATAATAATAATAATAATAATTGATATCTAGGATGCTGGCAGCAAGCCATATCAACCATTAGTACCAGTATTTGTGATGGATTTTTGAATGTTCAGTTGACTGAGTTTTATGGTTAATAAATTAATACTAATAATGATGATGATGATGATGCAGGCAGCAACCTGTCAGGGCCAGTCAATAATATTTATGATACATTTTTAAATGTTGTTGACTTGAGTTTCATGTTTAATGAATAAAAGAGATGATAATAATAATATAGGCATTCGTGCCAGAGGAAAACCTGCATGCTCTGTGGCCAAGCCAAGCCTAATTGTGCTTATTAAACAGGTAACGCTTCACACCCATTATTTCTCCCCCCCCACTTATTCTTTACTTCCTCGTCGTCTCCCAGCAGCTTGCCTTTTCCCAACACAGATGGGCTTATGCCTTCCGCCGTACCCTGCGCCCGAACTCCCAATACACCCTGCTTCCCAGACTTTGGGGCTTCTCCGGTCCTGTTCCTCAGAATCAGAATAGAACAGAGCTGGAAGGGACCTTGGAGGTCTTCTAGTCCAGCCCCTTGCTCAAGCAGGAGATTTTGGATGCAGAAGAAAGGGGGCTGCTGGTTCGACGGACTTCTAACGACCTCCAAGCCCAGAGCACACCTTTCTTTCCTTCAGAGGCCAGCCAAAGGTTGCCAAAAATAAAAATAAAAACGAAGACGACAAAGTCTTTTCCTGCTATTTCTGCTCAGCACCGGCCGTTCAGCAGCAGCAGCAGCAGCAGCAGCATGCTGTCTCTGATCATTGAAGCTCCATCCCGGCTGCTAGGGGTCCGTACCCCCCAATCTCAACTTCTCTCTAAAACCGACGTTTCTCCATCCACCGTGAGGCATGGAACTGAATTCCTACGAAAAGGGCGAGGGGGATGGATGGCACGCACGGGGGGAGGGAGAAAGAGCAGCTCGCCCCTATGGTGGAGCCCCCGGACACCCCCCGAGAGTTAAAGCGGCTTCCCCAGCCATCCAATAGGCTCCGCATCGCCTCTTTCCGCATCCTCTCCCAGCCCCGCTCCGGCTCTTCCCCCGCTCCTTTCGCTCTTCCACCCAGGCGTACCTTCGCCCGTTTCTCCCGCCGGCACAGCCGTCCGCTTCCACCGGAGCAGCGCGATCCTTTGCCGGGCGCAGTAAATGGGCGGGAAGAGCCGCTTCGGCCCAGCCGGTCCTGGCTCCCGCGAAGCCTCCGGGGCAAGCAGAGCAGCCACTGCTTCGCTCCGTTCTCGGCGCCGTCCCGCCCTCTTTTCCTTCACAGCGCTTCGGCTTCGCTCTTTCCTCCCCTTCCCTCCTCAAAAAAAAAAAAAAGAAACTTTATGATATCGCTAAGCTACAGGAACGGCCTCCCTAAGAGCCGTGCGCCTGCGCCGAGCTCGGAGCCGCGGCCGAACAAGATGGGGTTAAAGCACCAAGACTACAGATCCCATAAAGGCGCTAGGCCAGAAAGGTGATAGGAAAACTTGCCGGGCTTCCGAGAAGCATCGTGGGGTATGTAGTCTAGAACGGACTCTCTGCGTCGCGCCCTTCCTTTGAAGAGTTGCATGCTGGGATTTGTATGCTCCATTTCGCAGCTTCCAAATCTAAAGTTGCATGCTTGGACTTGTCATCTGTTCAGGCAATGACCCTTCTCTGTACTTAGCGACTGTAGAAAAAAAATTCTTCTGATATCAGGAAAGACACAGAGATCGCAATCTGCATGGCTTTGTTTGTGTACGAAACCCTATAGAAGTCGTGCATAAAAAATGATTCTTTGCACTAAGCATTATTGGGATGTTGGACATTTCATCATCGAAGAAGGAAGCTTTTTAAAACAGCACCTTCCACCCACCCAAAATTTAGTGCTAAGTATAGCATTCAAATCATGCTCGGTAAAGGCCAGCAATAGAGTAGGCGGGGAGTGGTCAGGGAATTTCTAGAGAAGATACCGCATGTGGGCAGGTGGGAATTGTACAGTTGCCTTTAAAATAACATTGAAGGGAAGGTATATGGTGTAGCTGATAGGAAAGAAAATCATTCCTAATGTTGACCAAATTGTCCCTGTTGTTTTTTTTTAATCATTTTAAAAACACAGCCCATCATATTAGAACCATGTGTACTTCCTGGAAAGCCTAATGCAAATAAAGACAAAGTGCACTAAGTTAAAAAAAGGGGGGGAGGGGTTGGGTGATAAACTTTTTCAATAAACCTTTATTGTCTAAATACATCCAGTATTTATACTCAAATAATATTTATGATAAAGCCAGCAAATGATTTATTTTTTAGATGTAAAAAGTTTTTAAAGTGTTTCCAGGTTAATTTTTTTGTTTCCTATAATATTGTTAATGCACGCTGTCATATTCAAACAAACAATAGAAACATATAGGTTTATAGATTCATGTTTACAGATCAAGGGTATTCGAAGAAATATCCTTCTGGGTTCAGTTCCAAGTGGTGAAAAAGACACTGGATTCATAGAAGTTGCTTGGAAAGAAGGTTTAATGGTGGACAGGACCACGTGCCTTGGAGCCCCTAGGTAAAAAGGGAAGGGACACTCAGAATCGCATGGTTTTATAGCCTCTGTTGGGCCCCACCTTAGTGTTTCTTGTTCCTGTGTAAGAAATGTATTCCATTGGCTGTCAGACTCCTAGGGGTGGGGGTCTTAGCTAACTTTGTAGACTTTGTCTGGACCACATGGCTTCACCTGAGTGCTGGCTGATGCAATCTTCCCAGGTGCCATGTGGTGAGATGGGTATCCTATCATTTCCTGAGGGCCATGTCTTAATCCCATCACCCAGAAGCTGAAGGGAGCTGCTTTGTCTTTAAAACATGTTTCTCCTTTTCTCATCCAGGGAAATATAATATTCTGCCTTTTTAATATTTCCTAGAATATTTCATTCATCTAGGAGAGGGGTGGGTGCTAACTTTCTACAAGGGTTACATGCACTGTGTGGCTATGGCAAAGGATAGGCCTTATCCTTTATTATAATGAAAGATTTTGTGTTAAATATGTTATAGATATAATAATATGTTAATTTTTTTTAATGCTATTGATTACCATTACTACAATACTCCCAATGCTTAGGCATTTCCTGACATACTTTTCCTAAAATAAGATGTATGTTCCTGACAATGAAAGTTCACAAAGTAAGATGCGGTAGGTGTTTATAGGTAATTTCCGGGTTATGACCACAACTGGAATTATGAATTGCAGAATTTCCATTGCTAAACAAATTGGTTGTTAAATGAGTTGCACCCAATTTTATGACTTTTTTGCCATAGCTGTTAAGTGAATCATTCCAGTTATTAAGTGAATTATGCAGCTGTTAAACTCGGCTTCCCCCATTGACTGCTTGTCAGAAGCCAACTACAAATGGCGATCACATGACCCTGGGACACTGCAAAATTGCAAATACGTGCCTGTTGCCTAATACCCAAATTTTGATCATGTAATTATGGAGATACTGTGATGATTCTAACCATGAGGATATGTTAGTCACTTTTTCAGTGCCATGGTGTTATGACCAAGGTTACTTAGGCAGAGGGAGGCTTCTGTAGGATTCTTTATTGCTCTGTTAAATTCTACAACAAATGGCCCAACAATAGCCGGTAAGGCTCCACCCCAAACTTCCCTGAAGGCAGCCACTCACAGACCTACAAACAAAAGCTAGTAAGAAACAAAACCAATTTGCAAAGGCAGAGAGGAAGTCCAAAGACAGGATGTAAGCTCACAGGACAAGGTCCAGAGTCAAGGTCCACGGGGCAAGGCAAGTCCATGAGGCAAAGGACAAGGCAAGGCACCGGCAGAAACAAGAGGCAAGGCTGAGTTTTTCCCAAGGCCGGGGAAGTGCATGCCAAAGCAAACAATTGTTCCTGACAAAGACAAGCTCCCCCAGCCTCTGCTTAAGTCGAGCCAGGTGTCCCTTTCAAGAAGGGATGGAAGACCTCTTGAGCAGCCTTGCAGACCTCCTTTGAGCTTGCCTCCACTCTACTCTCTATGCCCTTTGATCAAGTCAGGGAGGCAGATGTTCCTCATCATAGGAGATCTGCTGCCTCCCATCACTGCCTGTCTTCAGCCAATCCCCTCCTGTGTCTGTGAGGGCACACAACTCTCTGTCCAGTCAACCACCTCCACCAATGCCCGGGGCACCTGGGACAGCATCATCCTCAGCCCCTGGCCTCTTCGAACATTCCAGGGATAGTCTTTTTGGACCACTTCCTCTTAACCAAGATCCAATGACACATGGTAACTTTGAATAGTTACTCGATATCCTATATCATCTTACAGCTGTACAGAGATATCTGCATAACCTCCAGATTGTTCCCTGTTTTTCCCATATTTGAACCAACTCTGATCATGGACTGTATTATGGAGCACATAGGATTACCAGATGTTGGGCAAAAGGAGGTCATGTCCTCCTTTATTCCTCAGTACAGTAGGCATAACCATACAATCAAATATTGTTTCAGTTTTTTATTGTCTCTTCCTGAGCAGCTTTTCTTGGGGGTCCAGTGCTTCCCTAATAAGTGCTAACCACAAGTTAACAAGTTCAGCTCTGTGATTTTAATTAATTAAATAGTACCCTCCAGGCAGCTTACACTGCTGCCTAAAATCGACAAGAGCTTAATCAGTTACAGATTGATGTCTTTTACTTCCTAACTGGCTTTAGCCCAACCCGGGCATAGAAAAACCAGTCTTTCTAATAGTGGAAGAAAAAAATTCATATACATGTAGATCTAAGTACTTATTGTTTGCAGTTTTTCACTGTAATTTTTGTCACAGTTGCCAAGAAAGTTAAACAGAAAGTATGTCTCCCTTTCCATCACATTTCCTCTTTTTCTTTGACTATTCAGATATCTGGTAACCCGAGGTCAGGGGTCCCCAAACTTGGCAACTTTAAGACTTGTGGACTTCAACTCCAGAATTCATTCATTCATTCATTCATTCATTCATTCATTCATTCATTCATTCATTCATTCTCTCTCTCTCTCTCTCTCTCTCCCTCCCTCCCTCTCCCCTCCCTCCCTCCTATGTTGGCTGGAGAATTCTGGGAGTTGAAGTCCTCAAGTCTTAAAGTTGCCAAGTTTGGAGACCTTTGCCCTAGGTACATGGTGCTTTACGTGGTGAATTCCTCATGATGCATTATATATTTAGAAAGTGTAACCTTGCAGCAAAAATACTTTAGTTCCAGAGGTTTGTTAATGTGAAAAATATGGAGAAGGCACTAAAATTAACTATGTACCGTCCCTGCCTCCGGGCAAAGATGTGCCATCCCATAAATGATTATCTTACCCTGATATGGGATGCAAAGTCAGAGCTGGTGCTTAAGTGTCCCCATGACCAAGTAGGTTCAGCAGCCAGAAATTTAAGCCCTAAGAGCAACGAATCACTTGTCATATAAAGTCCTTCATCATGTAGTCAGTCATGGCAATTCAAAATTATGTCTTCCGATAGCTTTTATCTCCCAGATCCTTTCTTATATTCCACCTCTTTGTGCAATATGTAATCGAAAATGGGGAGGCTCTCTTGGTGCCTGAAAAACAGAGATAAATCAAGTTATATAATAGAGTTTGGACATATTTGCTGACAGACATCCAAATTTTGGTCACTAATCTGCAACACATGGCATGAAATTGCAATGCATCAGTATTATTTCATGTGGTGAAGTTTTTAATAATGCGTTTACAAATTAAGATAAAGTATCTTCTATATCTGTTGCTGTTGTTTTCTTTAATATTCAATAATGACTTTTTTCCTTTCCTCTCTTTTTCATATGTTAAAGTTTCCCAAGGAAAAAAAAGGCAATACATTTGCCTTGTACCTGTAGATTAGTTTGTGAAGCAAATCAATGAATATGTTCATTGATATAAGGAAATGATACAGGTAGTCACACTGCTTCTGTGTGGAATGGAAAGCCCTACTAGCTTGCCTTCAGCTCATAGCACAGGGAATAAATAAGGAGAAAGAGAGGTGGGGGTTTGCATCATTTATTTCCATCCCATTGCAAATAATAGCAGGGAATTAATTCAGTCCAGCTGAAGAATGGTGAGGTATGCAGCAGATCCATAGATATTTCTAATAACATGTTCTTTCTCATCTGTCTTATTTTGAAAAATACAATGGCAGGAAGGAAAAGGGAGCTTGACATAGGAGTTTTTCCTCCAAAATCAGATTTCTTTCTCAGCCCACAGTGTATCAGGTAAAAACATTTTGGAATTGCCATTGCAACTGTGGAATCTTTTTTCTCTCAGAGAGTCACTTGAGGCAATAAGACATTCATATTCACATATTATCATGCTTTAGAGCAGCCCTCCCCAATTTTGGGGGGACCAGGGACCAGTTCCCTGGAGAGTGTTTTTTTTTTCCTTGGACCAGAGGCAGCGTGGTTTCATGCTGCCTGCATCCTGCAGATGGGGTTTTGCTTGTTTGCACGGCCTGTTCTCTGGCATGCCAAGGCCTGGTGCCAGTCCATGGACCAGGAGTTGGGGACTGCTGCTTTAAAGCCTTGGCAACATTAGGATGCCTGCGAAATTCTGGGAGTTGAAATCCAGGCACTTTAAAAGTTTCCAAGGTTGGGAAAACCCTGCTTTGGAATATGTATTATATAAATATTTGATAAATAGTTATTTTTAAAATGTTCAGTGAAATTTTAATTATTTTATTGGTCATGATCACATAAAGTCAATCAATGGAGATGCTGATTAAATTAATTTGGAATACCTCTATACAATTTTTTTATAATTATAAAATGACTGGAGTAAATACTTTAAATAAAAAACTTTTAGTCGTGTTTAAAAACACAAAAAATTAGCAAGACTTTGCTATAAATATTTGGAAGTTCTGAGACCTCAAAATCAAATAATCCAACCCTGTTATGGTTCCTTCCAGGAGCAGTTATTGCTGTGACACGAAACAATGTTTATAACTATCAAATTTCATTTGTTCCCCCCCACTAGAATATTTAAAATTGGCCATGATGCAATAATTTTAAAACAGTCGCTCTCATACACCCATGCTTAAACATTTATGCTTAAAATTTCTCAAAGATTTCCTGAATGCTCAATTCTTACATATAAACACATCTTTGTTGCAAGCAGGCATTCCATAATTGTACTTCGTAATTGTAGCTCATAATGAAACAAAAGGGTAACCACTTCAACAATGAATGCAAAGTCAGCTGGAAACAATGGATTTTCATTACCATAACTACTTGTCTACCAAAGCTATGAAGGGTCACATACTGTGTTTCTTTCTGTGTGGGCCTGCAGCTTTTCATAGACTCACAATTATTCATACAGTTCAAATCATTCTTCAGTAGGAGACCCATAGCCAAGTCTCCTAGCACTATATGATGGGGTGATTCATGAAGAAAGGGGCGGGGGGGCGGGGAATTCTTCTGCCACAAAGCTTGTCTTTATTCTTCTGACAACGACACTTGCATTGGTCATTTGTGTAAGAGAAACTAATTATGGTGCTTTTGATGCCTCTTGTTCACGATATTTTGCGTATCACCATTTGATGTGTGGTGCTATTAAATCTTGTACATCTCTTTATAGGACATTTTATCCCTTATTCTATGTATTGTGGGTCCAACTGATCCTGAATCGATACATTCTTCATTTAGAAAACAAAAACAACTTACAACCATTTGTTCAGTGACCTTTACAAGTTACAACAGCTGAAAAAATGGGACTTATGACCATTTTTGTCACTTAATGGCTGCACTGTCCCATGGCTGTGTGATCACCATTTGTCTCTTTCTCAGCCAGTTTCCAACAAGCAAAGTCATTAGCCGGATTTGCTTAATGATTCACTTAACAACTGCAGTGATTCATTAACAACTCTGGCAAAAAAGGGACATTAAAATGGGGAAAAACTCACGTAACAAATGCCTTCCTTAATAATGGAAATTCGTAAGTCAAGGACTACCGGTATATCAAAACAGAGATAAATTGGTGAAAGTGCTCATGAAAAAAAAAGGTATCTAAATCAGCAGTAGGATGTGATTGTAAAATAAGATGAGATATTATGCTACATCAATAGCATAATACAGGGGGGCTTCCGGTTTGAGCTTCTTCGGCAACAGACTGAAAACCGCAATTGTGCGCAATTTTGATCTGTGCTCTCCGCCGGAGCGCCCCGGCTAAGCCATTCTGTAGAGGTGGTGAAGAGGGGGGGAGACCGCCAGCAGGGTCGAGGAGAGCCGCATTTCTCCTCGTCAGCTGGCCTTACTCCCTTTCCCAAAGGCGGTTGCAGCGGTGATCAGAAATGGCCACCTCAAAGAAGAACTTGACCAGAAAAGAATGTGCAGGAGGAAGATAAGAAGAGAAAGTTTTGGTTGACCGGGTTAAACTGAAAAAGCAACAATGTAAGGTACTCTGGAATTTGAACTATAAAAAAATAACAATGTTCCCAAAGAAGACTTTGAAGCAGCGAAAGAGAGAGGGAAGGGAAAGGATTTGGCTTTTTTTTCTTCCCTTCTTATTACTACCAGCTAAGAGGTTTAAGTAAGAAATTGACAAAAATCCACTTTGACATCAATAGGCATTTAAGCTGAAAATAAAATGTCAAAGGGATAATAAAGACTTTTGGATACTCAAAACCCTTTAAAAACAGGAAAGGAGAGAAAAGGAAAGAATAAAAGGGTGGGATCTGGAAAAATGGAGGAGACTGCCTGGAACTAAAAGGAATTTACAGTGAAAGCTGAACATGTTTTCTAAAAGATACATTCTAACTGAAACTTTGTAACAAAATAATAGAACCCCAGGAAGAGAAAGTGGAAAAAAGAAGCAAGAAGAAACAGCTTTGAATTATTTGGTTTACTTGGTGATTTTTGGATTTTTGGCTATTGGATTTAAGTGACTAAAATCAATCGGGTGGTTGTGTTTAAAATGGCATCACTTTTAGAAGAACTGAAAATGGAACTTAAAAAACAGAAAGAAGATGGACAAGAAGGAAGAGGTTCTTTTGGCTTCATATTTCAAGTTTTAGAAATGGAGATCTGGAACTATGAGAAACAACAAAAAATGCTTGTAGAACAAGAAGGTTGGGACAAAGAAGAAGCCATCTTTAATGATCAAGTAATTTTATGTGGGGAAAAAAAGGAAATGGGGGAAAGAGAGTTAAAAGTTTAAGATTTGAAAAAAAACAACCAAAAAAAGAATAGTTTGAAAAATAATTACAATATTAATAAGCAACAGAAGAGAGGATCACAGAAAAGAGAATTAGAAGTAGAGAGACAAGGGGGCAAAAAGGGAGGAAGAAGAAGAGGGGAAAAAGGAAAGGAAAAGAAGTTATAAAAGACAGAAACAAGATATAGAGAAACAGGGAAAATGTATAAGGATTGAAAGTATAAGCCTATTTAGAGATAATGGGTGAAAATTTAATTGAAAAGGGGATTCTGCAAAGGTACATAAGATAGTATTATTAGAAACAGAAATAATTTTAGAAAATATGAAACAATGTATGATTAAAATGATGGATAAAATACTTATTGTAAGCAGTGGAATGTTTGTTAATAAATAAATGAAATAAAGTGAATGAGAATGAAATTAGGAAAGGATGGGAACATTTTAATTATTATTAATGATTTATAAAAATATAAGTGAAGAGAAATATGAAAAAAAAAATTATGGAAAGTTTATAAGTGTTCACAAGGAAGTATGATATTCAATTGAAAATAAATGTTAAAGATGTTAAGATTCTAACTAATATTAATGATAGAATTGAATTGGAATGGAATAAGTGTTTTATTTACTATTGTTATATGTATGTATGTATGTATGTATGTATGTATGTATGTATGGCATTCAGCTTTGTTCAGGTATTTTCCCACATCATTGTAGTTGTGCTTTTAAAGTTGTAGCAACGTTTCGGCAGAATCTCATCTGCCATCAGCAGGCTTCTGTACTGTGTTCATCTGTGAGTCAGACATATATATATGTATGAACATAGTGTGTATTTTAAGAATGTACCAAGCAGAATTCAATGGGAAGTTATGTACTATATTGAATGTTATAATTTTAAAGGCATAAATTGAAGTTTAAATAAGAGTTGAATGGATAAAATTAAAAGATATAAAGGTGTCATACTCCAATTAATAACTACAGGAGAAAATTTGTTTAATGAGAAAAGATAATATGAAATTGAAACAGGACAGACAAAAGTATAAATATAATGATTGGAAAGACATTGAAACTTAGAAAAAGATATATAATTGAATTTAGATATGAGATAATTAAAAATAAAGTTGAGAAAACCAAGGGAGGGGAAAATTATGGAGAAAATGTTAAAATAGTAATAAGATATGGAATAGAACACAAAGATGAATATGAAATTGAGTGCGTCTGTATGAAGAAGTGATAACCCAGGATCATGCTATTCTCAAAAAAAGATGTTTTATTTGTATTATTATTTTTGTGAAAACCCAAATAAAATTTATATTAAAAAAAATAGTTCAGGTAATCTTCACCTTACGACCACAATTGAGACCAAAATTTCTGTTGTTAAATAAGACATTTGTTAACTGAGTTTAGCTCCATTTTACAACCTTTCTTGCCTTGGTTGCTAAGTGAATCACGGCAGTTGGTAAGTTAGTAACCTAGTTGTTAAGCGAACCTGGTTTCCCCATTGACTTTGCTCGTCATCAAAAGAGGATCACACAACCTTGGGACACAGTCATAAATGTGAACCAGTTGCCAATCATCTGAATTTTGATCACATGATCGTGGGGATGCTGCAAAGGTTATAACTGTGAAAAACGGCCATAAGTCTTTTTTTTCAGGGCCATTGTAACTTTGAACAGTGCCTAAATGAACTATGGTAAGTCGAGGACTACCCGTGTAAGTTTCAAATCATGGAAAGGAATAGTTCCACTGTATTCTACATTATTGACACCACAAGGCCCATGTGGCATCCAGTTCTGGGTACCAAACATCAGAAGGTGTTCAACCATCTGAAACAGGTTGCTATTATTGTCTCAGGGGGATCCAACAATAGTCAATCAACATCATTAGGAAGGCAGATTCTGGATGCCTCCAATAAGAGTAGCTGAAGAATAGAACCAATAATCCAGGAAAGGGCTTGGCTTCCCTTTGCTGACTAATGGAGAAGAGAGTGGGTATGCACAGTGAATGCTTTTGCTTGGATGACATGTTGATATCTGGCTGCTGTCATCTAAGGGACAGCTCCTACCTCTATGTACAGTAAGTGTGTCTGATGCTGAAGTGAACTTTATTAATATCATCAGACAGTGGCGAGAAAGAATTGTCTCCAGATGAGCTTCAGGGATACATTAAATTGTCAATTTTTGTTTTCTTTTAGCCCACAAATAACTACCTAGCTGTGCTTCCTGGTTCATGACATCTTGCTGCTATTCAAAAAAGCCATTTCTTTTTGCACATAGCCTATATTTAACACTTAAGGCTAATTGTATGCATTCTTGCTCCACTTTGGAGGGGGGAAATGCAGCAGGATATTCCCTTCTGTGGCAATATCCATCTATAGGAGTGCAGGCTGTATGCAGTAAAAGCCGAAAATAGCCCCATCGTGCTTCCTTCCTCCATTGCTTGTCCCCCCCCACACCGTTTCTTTTTATTCCCTTTGTTTCTTTCCTGTTGTTCACAAATGATTATTACAATACACAACTCCAGTAGGAAGGGCACACATAGTAGCTCATTCACATACAAATAACTCTGACCTTTAGCTCAGCAAAGTTGTTTGTTTTTGATAGGAGGAGAGTTGCTATGTCACTCCAGGTAAAGGGTTGCCCTAATCTATTCTTTTCAAACAATGGCATTTCCTGAAGCCGTTGGATCATCTTATGTCAATGAATTTCTGCTCTAGGTCATCCTGTCGTTTTATTTAGGATTACTCAGACAGCATAATCAGTTCAATTCAATAAATCATTTTCATGCCATATTTGTTGGTCACATCTGTTGCATACTTAATACAATCTCTTTGTATACTTTATGAATGCCAAGAAGGAAACACCCAAAGTTTACTACTGTTGTCATTCTGGGTCTTTGGTTTTCCCCATTATTATTTTTGTGCTCAAAATCTCTGTAGCTATTGTGCTGTTTACAAATTGACCCCTCATCCTTTTCTAGTGTAACAAAAGATACCACCCCAACATGTGTGCAGAACCACCACCACCACCCCACACACCAGCTGGTTCATAGTCAAAAAGGTTAGGGAAACCTGGTGTAAGACATCTGGCTAGTTCAACCAATGTTAATGAGCATCTTTAGCATTTAACATCAAGATCATAAAGAAGTAGGTTCAGCACCTAGACAATTTCCTTAGATATTGGCCTAGACCCAAAACATAGAGTTGAGGCAAAGATTAGGCAAAGCAATAATGCTTTTATTTATCCTCCACAAAAGTGCACTACTACCATTATTACTGCTACTACAAAAAGAAGGAAGAAAAGTGAGGGCTTACCTAACAACATCCCAAAAGACAATATACATCAGGGGTGTCAAACTTGTGGCCCACGGACCGGATGCGTCATGTGTTGGCCCCACCCCTGTCCAGTTTAGCGAAGGGGGGAAAGGTCCTGATACGTCATGTGATGCTGCCGTGATGACGCAAATTTGACACTCCTGGTATACATGAACTCTCACCAAGTATCCTCTCTCAGAACATATTCTGAAGCCCAAGTTCTTATTCAAGCAGGTAAGTCAATAATTGCCTTAAGCTGGGCTTGTTATGTTAATCTGGACATGTGCTTGGTTATTTCTCACTAAGACTTATAGGAAAGATCTTATAGGAAAGATAATCCAATCTAGGAACTGAGACAAGCATAAAAAATGAAACTCAAAATTATCCTTTCTTAACTGGGTTTAGTGTAAGATGGGACAGAGAGAAATGTGGATAGGGTTTCAAGCTTATGTTAGATTGATGTACCTCAGAACAGTAAAGTAGTGTCTTGGAATTCCTGTGGGGGATAATTTGGCCCAACTCAGCCCTGGGTCTAGTTGGCTGAAAATAGAATTTCCATTTCCAAAACTGCATGGCTGTATAGCTACCTCTTTGTATATCAGAACTGGCACAGAATTTTATAAGTTCTTTAGTTCTGAACTTTGGACAGGAACATCCTTTAGTTCTGAACTTTGGACAGGAACATCCTAAGGATCCTTCTATTTTTATAGACTAAAGGGAAGAAATGCTGGGTAAAAAGATTAGAACTTTCCCAAAGATAACTAGTTCAGTGTTTTCAACCTTGGAAACTTTAGAATGGCTCCCAGGGAATTCTAAGAGTTGACGTCCACATATCTAGGTGCCAGAAGGTTCAGCCTTATTGGTGGCACGTCTATGAAGTTTTTGAGGTGTAACGTATCCTTCTCCAACATTACAACAATCTGAAAGTTGGCCAGGCCACAGAAGATCAGATAGGTTGATGTTGATGGTATGGTTATTGTCAACATAAGATTAGTGGGTCACCTTATGAAATCAATAGGAAAACTTTTAAAACTAAATAAAAAGTTTAAAAAAGAATAAAATAAATAAATAAATAACCAAATGTAATTTGAATAAAAAGAAAACTGAATAGATTCTTTTTGTATATTTCCTTTCATCAGCTCTTCAATTTATTATAAAAAGCGAGTCTATAACAAAAGAACATTTGGCATACAGTACAATACTTCAGACAATCATCTAGTTTTTTTTTTTAAAAATACAATTTTATCATTAAAAATATATTTGTTTAGGCAGTCACTTCAGATGGCTGCAATTGTACATGAAGAATTGTACCAAGATACACTTGTCTTTCACAATAAACATGATTCACTGAAGGTGACTCATGTAGAAAACGAGTTCAATTTAGCAGTGTTATTTTGTTGACAAAATATGGATACCCTTTAAGTCTTAAATTTGCAATCCAATGCAAGTTAACTGAAAAATAAATATATAAATCCCACTATATTATGGAAAGAGAGGAGGGAGAGAGGGGGGGGAGAGGGGGATGGGTCAAAACTGCAATATGAGTGAGTTGAGTAAGCATAAACAGAAATATGTAACTCGGTTGCAATTTTATACTATTGACATCAGGGGTGTCTCCGGGCCATCCTGGAGATGGTGAGGGGCTGCCCTGTGCTTCCCTTGCCCACCCTGGGCCCAGCCACCCAGTCAACTGCAATGACCAGGCCATGTCCACCCCGGCCCTCCAACGGCAAACAAAATCCGGATATGGCCCGCAATGGGATCGAGTTTGATACCCCTGTCAAAGTAAGATTTACTTGAGACTAAATAAAAAGCTGTTCAAGTGCTAGAAGAAATAACTGGAAGGGGGAGGGGAGAGGAGTTGAAGCAAGTCTGAACAATGTGGTAGAAATGTTGTGAGCTGAAGCTACTCCTGTTGCTAAACATGACTTGACAATCAGATCTTCTAATGAATGATTTAAACAGATTTTTGCATGTGGTCTTTTAAATCTTTGTTAAGGAAACATTCTACATATTGCAGTCTTCCCCAACTAGCCTTTCTCTTCTGGAACTTGGCTGCAATTTTCAGAATTTCCAATCAGACGCTGTCTGTAATTTGCAGTATCCAATTATCTGGAGGCTGCCTGTAGCTGATATGCTATATTTCAAGGGCGAGGCAATCTGATTCTTTGATCCCTAAATGGTTTCTCTGAAACACTTACAATGAATTGCTACTGAAGCCTAAACATCTGGAAATTGCAAGATGGGCATTTTTTGTTTCTCTTTTTCAGAGCCCTGGTAGCACAGTGGTTAAGTATTGCAGGCTAATGCTTCCTACAACCAGGAGTTTGATCCTGACAAGGTTCATGGTTGACTCAGCCTTCCATCCTTCTGAGGTTGGTAATTTGAGGACCCAGATTGTTAGGGACAATATACAAATAATGCTGACACTGTGAACCATCCAGAGTGCTGTAAAGTAGTATGGGGCAATATATGTCTAAATGATATTTGCTATTGCTATTATTTATTTTCTATTATTAGAAAATAAATGGCTACCACTAGAAAAGTAACAAAAAAATTAATGAATGGAGGAGAGGATCATTTACAAAGAGACAACAAGTAAAAGGAATCACACCAGATATTTTACAAAGATGTTTGAAGAACATAGAGGGGGATGTTGCAGTATCAGCAACTAAATTAGTGATTGCATTAGTTAAAAGAACTTTGATGACATTTGAAGGGAGAGTGGTAGAAATATTTATAAATGGGAAATAATAGAATTAAATAATTGAAGAATCTGGAATAGAGATGAGTGAAGATATTTTTGGAAAAGAAGACAGAAATAATTATTGTGAGATGGAAAAAAGATTCAAACAATGTGGCACTACTGAAGTTAAGAGTTAAAGAATTTTGTTTAAGAGGAACTTGATGAATGTATTAAAGAGTTGAACATTAACAAAGTTTCTGGAATGGGATGAAAAAGATAACAGTGGTATAGAATTAATAGAAGTATGCAAAATTAAGAAATGTACCAAGAAGTATGTCACTGTGAGTTGGGCCAGATAAAATTTCTTAATAAATAAATAAAATATAATTATGCACTTTGTCAGAAAGAAGACAAGAGATCAGGTTCTAAAACAACAATATTAAGTTAATAATAAATAGTTCAGAAGTAATTTTGCTCTGGAAAATACCTATTCAAATATTGCCCAAGGAAAAAGACTATACTTTTTGACAAATAAACTTGAACAGAACAAAATACCAGGAGTGATTCAAACTTTCAAGCAACAAAATAACTTAATTCAGTTCAAAAGGCAAGAGGTTTTATGAAAAATTTGAAGAGGAAATGGCTTATTCCAGTTAATAAGATGTTGTGTTTTCTTGTCTTCTCCAGCTACAGTCTGCATGTGTTTGTGAATTATTCCATACCAAGAGAAGTACCAACATACAAATATTGAATTCTGAAGCTTCAGCCACAGGCTTTATGAAGAAATAGTTTAATTTCCAGGCATCTTCCTGCAAAGTTGGCTAATAATAGCTTTGCCTTTTCTAGCTCTTTTCCATATCATAATGCTGAAACATCACTGTGCTTTTATGATAGCTCAGTTTCCTTCAATGCTAATAAAAGATCGAGATCAGAGAATATAATTTGAGCGATGTCTCTGTCCTTGTGAATCATGTTTATTCAGCCAACCTTATAATGTTTTTGGTGGAACACTCTTATTTTATTGATTTTGGCTTTTTGCTGCATGCCTCCTGGTGATTACTTTTTCACATATTTTCAGGGCAGAGGATCTAAATGTTGTTTCTTATTTCCTATCTAATCAGATTGAAGAACTCTGAAACTATGGCAAAGTTTTGCATTGTAACTTGCCTTGCTGATTCCCCTTGGATTAGCAAGATTTAATGTTCTCAACTTTTGGTAAAGGCATGTGTCAAATATCTTTATTACAATCTTTGACCAGCCTTTACAAGAGTATAGTAGAAAGAAATAGTATAGTAGAAAGAAATAGTTTGACTCAAATATTTGCTATTGGGGAAGGAAAAAAATAGGATAATAAAAGAACATACCTAATTAAAAGATTTGTGCAGTTGTATAACTTGAAGATGTTTGGTCATCTGATATGTGAGGTTAGCATCCCTTAAAAATAATAAACATAAAATATATGTATGTGGTCCTCAGAACACAACCAAAAACTTCATACATTATTACAAGTAGCTCGATCATAATTATCACTGCATAGTTTTAGGACCAACTTATATGAAGATGATACACTGTTTACATGGGACCAGTTGCAATATGCATGAAGAACAACATGCAGAAATATTTTTATGATCCAGTGATTAATTATTCTCTAGTGCAATTTGAATAAATAGGTTAACATAGATTGGGGAAGCCTGCTTTATGATCTAGGAACTCAGGGACTGGGAAATTTTATGGTCACTCAGTATCTGAATTATATTATAATTCAAGCCAAGATAGAATCATAGAAAATTGACAGCGGAAAAAGACAATGATCCTTTGAGATTGCCTTTTAAGTTTTTTTTATTATTATTTTTTACTTTTATTTTTTGTCAGATGTTTATTCCAAGCATGTTTAAACTCAGGTACTTATAATAGGCGCTATGTCTGAAGTAATTTCAGGGAACATTGTTTTTTATGAAGTCTGACATATAATGGGCTGTTTTGTCACACAGCCAAAATCCTTAAATGTTACACATCTATTGGGTTAATTCCATTCATTCTTAGCAACAGGAATCTGAAATACAGCAGAAACATTTTGGTTACAATGTCTGCTGTGCGCAATCAATATTAGAAGGTTGGTATGCAGAAATTCTATCCGATAATCAATTCATTCTCCAATTTATTGTAAATAATCTTGGCATTGAAATTATACAAACATACAGTTGACCTAGACATTTATCCATATTCTTTTGTATCTTGAGCTGCTTTAAACACTATTTGAAAACCACTTGGCTCTGGAAAAAAAAAAATATAACTGTAAGATTATTAATTGAAGGCTGAAAGAAAAGAAAATATTTCTCTGGTACTTAAGGGACTGAATGCCTCCTGATCTGGTTCTAAACACATATCCAAAGGCTAGTGTTTAACATCAAGAACTTACAGTGTGGAACCAGGGATCTTAAAAGAATAATTTTCCCATTTCAGTCACCTCAGTGCTTTGATCTGCTTCAGAGAACTCTTACAGAATAAATTTACAAAAGTGACACTCTACATACTGCGTTGTCTTTCTTGGGACGCTCATCTGATCTGACTTCATTTTTCCATGTGTAAAATGTAAAGAGCTTTTACTTCTCTTTGGCTTATTTTCCTGTTATGGTTCTCTTTTCTTCTGTCCAACCAAAGTTTTTAAAACAGTCAAAAGCATGTTATTTTTTTTTCAATTGCAAAGTACCCTCATGGCTTGTAAACCAGCTGAATGTTATTTCTTTCCACATCTTGTCTAAGAATAGAATTGTTAACTGAAATAGTCCAGTTTTTTGTGGGGGGAGTGGTCAAAACATTTGCAGCCTTTTCTTCACCTTCCACAAGGCTGATTTTATAGCATCCATCTTTTTCAAACAGTTTGGTGGTGCTGGTGAGTGTTTTTCCTAAGCTCTTCTCCCTAAGCTCTTTGTTTGCAAATACAGAAAGATTCTCCCGCCCTCCTCCTCCTCCTCCTCCCAGGCACAGGAGTTGCATCATGCTTCCTGTATTTAACTTTGCTGACATGTTGACCATGTTTCCTGTAACACCCACGTTTTGACTCCATGGGTATTTTTATTATTGTTACCTGATACAAATCATGATCCTGACCTTTGTATTTCTTGGTGTGTAGGTGTTTTGCTGACAGGACCAAGGTGAAAGTCAAGGGCGAAAGCAAATTATTTTTGCAAGAGTTTAAGAATCTACTTCTTTTTCTTTTCTCCTTTTGCTACTTTGAATTTTTAGATTAACTTTGTTTTTTTTAATGTCAATTCTTTTGCTGTTGTTGTTTTTTTTTTTAAAGAAAAGCTTAGACTGTTTTCTGGCTAACCAGCAATGCCATCCTTCTTCAGTACTTGCCACAAATACAAATTAAGTGACTGGTTTTAACATATTGTGCTAGCTTGCTGTAGTCAACAAACTATAATTAAGCATGATGTGTGTATCAAACCACTGGTTGTGCTAATTGGTCATTAGCTATCCCTGTTCTCCACTGAAGAGAAAGTGAGTTTTGTGTACCCTGTGCATTTATCAATTGTAGTAATAATGCTTTGCTTAACTACCATTCATCAGTGTCTATTAGACAGGTTCATGGTATACATTAAACCAAAAATAATTATCTTCCCAGCCACAAAAATTTATATAATATAGCAAATTAAAATCACATCAATCATATTATGATTTATTGTAAGCCCTAATTTTATATATACTTTTTCATAGTGTTTGATGCTACCAGAAATTCTTCATTGCCCTTAGAACTGTATCATTAGCCAGCCTGTCTTGGGGTTTTTTTGGAGGGTGGGGGGCAGGAAGGTGCCCTATTACTTTGCAAAGCAGCTTTGAAGGAGTCTTTTGCATCAAGTGCCATTAAAGAAAAGGCCCAGCAGCAAGAATGCGCTTCCTGTTTTCTGGATGCCCATCTACAGCTTGCCCAGATTCAAACACTGTGCAGAAGATTTGAAAGCTTATTCATGAAGTATGTAAGAGATGGATATGCCTGAACTTTCCATAGCTGTAGGCACTTTCTGCCTTCCCATTTCACATATTGTTTCAGAACTTGCCAAACGAGGAAAGGACATTCAAGCATACAAGTTCTTGTTGTTGCCCTGAAAACTGAAGTTGCTTTACAATTTGTTAATTGGATAAAGGAGACTACTTGCATTAATATTCAGTAAAAGTAGACTGTCTTTATCTACTTTTAAGGCAGTTTATTAATCATAGGGCATGCCCATTCTGTACTTTTAAAAAGCAAAGCAAAATTCTCTGTATTATGGAATTTAATTAAATGTGCCTGTTGTGCTTCATCAAGAGAGTAAAATTAAAAAATAATGCAAGTAGCTCTCAGCCTATGACCATTGGTTCATCAACCATTTGAAATTGGCGCTGAACCAAGGGAGTTATGACTGGTCCTCAGAATTCTATCCACCCCATCCCATGGTGCTCATGGGATCACAATCTGAATGTTTGGCAACCAGTTGACCCTTACAACAGTTTGCCAAGTACCCCATGATTACCCGATCCTCATTTGCCGATTTCCCAAGAAAGCTAATGACAAAGCCGATAGGGAAGGTTGCATCTTGCTGGGGTAAATCTCTCCCACCTGCACAGTCTGTTCCAGCTCCTTTGCATTTCTGCTAAGCCGGCAATTAACACACCCTGCCCAACCTTTCTTTGCACTGTCGTGTACTCTCCTTGACCCTCTTTTGCACTTTGTATACCTTCCTTACTCTCTCCCATTTCCCCCATATGTAGCTCCTAGCTCCCACTGCCACCCAGCTACAGTCACTACTTTCTGCTGGTCTGGGACTTGCAACCTCCTGCTGGCTTCTCCACTGGTTTTGGTTGCGGGAAGCTGGAAGGAAGTTGCCTTGCCCAACAATCATGGGATGCCATCAATAATGGCAACCACAACTGAAGGCTTGCTTATTGCTGCAGAAGAAACATACCCTGAATATCTATACGTACCCAAATAGCCTAATTTTTTAAAGACTATTTGACAGAAATAGTCATGGTAAGGACACTGCTTTGTATCAGGTCAGATTACTCACCCATCTAAGAAAATAATGAATAGCGTCAGTGGCAGCAGATTTCCAGAGTCTCAAGTAAAGATCTTTTATATCATCTGGTACCTGGTACCTGAAGCTTTCCAAAGGTAATTGGAGGTACCAAAATTCAGTATGAAAACTGTGACATGCAAAACATGGGTGATAGTATGCCTCCCTAGTTTTTAGCTGTGGGATCAGATGTAATATAAAATATATAACGATTAATAGTCATATTTGACTGCAGACAAATGACAATTTAATAAATTGTCTGGAGGGAACCAGGAACTATGAAATGGGACTTCAGGAGGTGTATGCAGTAGATCCACCATAGGTATCTACCTTTACTACAACCTATAAAGTGCAATTGGTTCAATAATACATTAAGCCAAACCTAAAATCTCTTTCGTGTTTTCTCCAACTTGTAACTACTATTACTTTACTAAGAAACAGAGTTCTCATTTTACTGTATGTTAAGGATGTCTAAGAACAACACTTATTTACTTTTCAGAATGGTGATGAAAATAGTGAACTATGGTTAACCATGTGTATGAAAAAAATATTAGCTGTGTGATCTGATTTCTTCCCACCCTTGTTTTCTCAACCAATGATCTATTTTTATTCCAAAACTAACTGGGAAGTAGTCTCAAAGGACTGGTGGTTATCAACAATTATCTACACATACACACACACACACACACACACACACAATTACTGCAGTACTGAAACACATGCTTTTCTATGAGTGGGTGTTTTTCATTTGCATGTTATTTAAATACAGGAGAACAAGCTTGTTCTTGATTTATCTCCAAAGGATGAATAAAACTTTAATTAAAATCCATTAAAAATTCTATAAAGAGTGTATATATTGAAACAATTTATATACAGGTAGTCCTTGACTTGAGACCACCATTGGCCCCGGAATTTTGGTTGTAAGTCATTATGGTCATTGTGCTAGTTGTAAGTTGAGGACCACCTGTATAAAGAAAAATCTATACAGAAATTTCAATAGGTGTCCAATTTCTCCAAAGCAACAGAGAATAAAGGAAAGGAAAACAGCCATTTCTTAACCAACTGCAATTTGATGAGAGCCTGATGGAACATATCTACTCCTGTGAAGATTTGTGCTGAGTTTTTCTGCCTTAGAATTGTTAAGATTAAAAAGGGGAGAAAACAGGTAAAACATGATCTGATGGTTAAAGGATAATATCAACATCTGCTCTAATTGTCATGAATCATGCATATTGTATATTCATCTGGAATCATCTACAATTTTTTGTGTGCTTCCTGTGGAATTTGTGCAGTGGGAGGGAAGCTGGAGTGGGTTGGCATGGTAATCTTATTGCTTCATCACCACTATTTATGGGAATCACAGTGAAGTGGGCTGCAGGCCATCTGGATAAAATGAGAGAAGAAAACTAAATTAAATTTCTTGTACACATGAAGGTCCTTTACTTGCTAATTAGGACCTTACCACTGATTGGAATACAACAGCGGTCCCCAACCCACGGGTTGTGGCCCACTACCAGGCAGTGGCTCATTTAAGCGGGAGCAGCTCCACTTGCACAAGCAGTAGGTACTTGTGTGAGCACACGCAAGTTCATTGGTATGAGCGATGGGTATGCACAGCTTCCCTTTGCGCAAATGGAGCTGTGCATGTTCACACGAGCACCTGTCACTCACACAGAACCACCAGCTCTCCCATCCACTGAGCCCACCAAGACAGAAAGGTCGGGGACCAATACATGCTTAAGGAGACATGAACCAGGTTTCCCTAATGTGCTACTGCCAGATTGTTAGATCTTGGTTACATATTTCAGCATTCCCAGTCAATATGTCAATCATATCGAGAGGTACCTGGTTTAGGAAGGTCAAGCTATTTGCAACATTAGTCAAAAGCAGAATGTAGATAAGTTTAATGGCCCAGTGAGTTGAATATGACGAGAGAGGGTAGAGTTTATTTTGATGCTATAGAAACTGTAGTCATCTGCCAGAACATCTCCAATTCTAATTATCTGTTTGCTAGATGTCAGAAGGAGTTCATTGATGGAAGAACAGATGTGATCTTTTAAGATGGTGGGAAAAGAAGCAAAAATGTCACATAGATGGGAACTGATGGTATTCTTGCTTTCAAGATCTATGTTTGTGGGGGGGAAAAGAGAAAGGGTTAACACATATTCACTTGTGGGACCCATAAGACAAACATTGATTTTCTTTTTTGCTAGAAGGAAAAGAGAAAAAAAGAAAATGAGATACACTTGGAAATATTTATTTTGCTTGCCTAGAAAGAAATATCTAAAACAGAAGTGACTGGCTGGGGAGTTGAAGTCCACTGGTCTTAAAGTTCCCAAGGTTGGACACTCCTGATTTAAAGACTTGTTTCTTTTCATTTTAACTTTAATGAACTTTCTTTGTTCCTGACAGAACTTCCTCATATGGGAAACTTGCCTTATTTTACCCTGATGATTTCTTAGTACTTCATAAGCTTGAATTACCATAGAGACTACACATGGTCTAGGAGAGCAGTCTCCAACTTTTCTGGCTCCACAGACCAGCAGCAGCAATGGCAGAAAGTGGATGGTTTTGTCCCCACACACACTGCTTGGGCAAATGGAGCTTTGCATGCTCGCCCATTGCTTGTGAAGCCCTGTTCCCAAAGGGTTGTGGACCAGCTCTGGGCTGCTGACTGGGAGTTGGGGATCCCTGATCTAAGAAATAGAGAAAGCTCAGATGCCCATCTTAATAGGGTTGGGACCTTGAGACCTTTGAGCCCCCACTCAAAAAGCAAAATCACGTTGTTAAAGAAAGAGTGAATAAAGCTCCTTTTGGGGGGAGGTCAAACTTATCTTAAGGGCAGAAATGGTTTTTTTAATTGTATTTATCTTTTTATCTCTTATGGATTATTCCTGATTTCACAAATCTTTTGCAGATCTTGTGATTGGATGAATCCCTTTTCCTTCATTTATAGTAAGTCACCAAATCAATGGATGAGGCAACATACAAAAGCTTATTTAAATAATCAAATGTAACTAGGCATGTTTTAAACATATCTCATCTTGATTTCTTTTCATCTTGTGAATTTATATTGTCTGTTCCTAATTCTAATTTATTGTTCAAAACCATCTAAGACATTTTAATTGAGAAGTGCATTATAATTATTTCACATGTTTACACAAATATTTTGTAATTGTTTAAAATGTGCCCAAACATATGGTCTAAGTACCTTTTTTTGGTCTTGCAATTTATTCCCATATAATCCTTAGATCACGGTTCATTATAATCTAGGCCTTTGCTTACAAAGTTATTTTTCTTAAATAACCCAGAAACTATGCTTCTCCGGACCAACAGATTACTGAAGCTCTAGCCTGATTTTAGTGTTTACCGCCAAAAACATTTTAAAGTAATTAGTAAGTTTCTTTTGCTTTTTCCTCACCTGGCTTTTAGAAGAAGGTTTCTTAACTCCAAAGCTTTGAGTGACCCTTTCTGTGGTGAATTCTTCCCACTTTCCATCTATTTGGCACTGTGCTTTTATTTCATACTTAACTTCCCGTTCTTTCTGTAAACTGACAGGACTGCGGTCAGCAGTAAAATAAGAGATAATTGGATCTGCATGTCTGACTCTCTGAAATGACAGGGGGGGAGGGTTTCAATTCAGTTCTTTGCTCACTGAGTTATTTGCTGAAGTTATTCAAAAACCTTTACCAATAACCAAAACCCTATCGTAGGATAGATTATCGTCACTCCACTAGCATTGTTTAAGGGCTTCATGAACTGCTTTTTTATTAGAAATTATTTTGGCAAGAAATGCAAGGGAAGGGGGAGATTAAGCAGAGCGATAGGAACAAAGACCAGGAGAGGAAAATAGTATGAAACTTCTCTTTCTCTAATGCTGCCTAGGGCCCTTTTTTAGCATGGGACATCCTGAGTCATATGACCAGGCAAAACCAATCATCTCTACACACCAAGGTGTAAACCTAAGGCCTGAGTCAGTTCTTCAGTTGGAACAACAGATCAGCTGAGGAAATCATTGGGGGTCACGGAGGACCAGCTGCAGATTCAGCCTCCTACACACCTTGATTACACAATACAGAACTTCAAGAGAAGCACACGTCAGTATTGTCCAATATGACACTCTTAAGATAAGTTGCATTTAATTCCTAGAATTTTTGGCAACTTATCTGGAGAGCATTTGAGTAAGGAAAGTGGCCTTATTGGATCTGCAAATATCTAGCTATCTAGACATGAATTAAACATAACTACCAAGACATTTTCCCATGTGACAGCCTATAAAATAAATGAATACTTTTTGCCAAAAATGTATTTCTTCAGCAAGCCTCCATTATTTCTTTCCTTCTTACTGCCAAAAATCGTAAAGAAATAATCTTCTTTGTGTTTTTCTTTATGTTGAATGTATAATCTAGCTCATTTTTTTTAAATTGATGTTGAAAATCATTTGATGCTACAAAATGTTCTCTCTAGCCTGCTAGATGCATCTTCCTCTCCCAATCTTTTCTTCAGAATTCATTAAATTAAAAAAAAAAAGAATCTTAACATGGAACTTAGTACAGGTAGTCCTCACTTTGACAGCACAACTGAGCCCAAAATTTCTGTTGCTTTTACCCATCTAATGACCTTTCTTGCCACAGTTGTTAAGTTAATCACGGCACTTGTTAAGTTAATAACATGGTAGTTAGTTATTCTGGCTTCCCCAATGACTTTGCTTGTCAGAAGGGTGCAAAGGTGGAATCATACGACCTTGAGATACTGCCAAACGTCTGAATTTTGATCAAGTGACCATGGGGATGCTGCAAGGATTGTAAGTGTGCAAAATAGTCATAAGTCACTTTTTTAGGGCTGTTGTAACTTGAAACAGTCACTAAATGAACTGTTGTAAGTCAAGGACTACCCGTTCATGAAAGAGGCAAAACCACCAATACTAAGCAGTTAAATTATTTCTTTTCAGGTAAATATATACAGGCCATTGTTCCTCAACTAATTCTTTAATATGTGAGAATATGTTTTCATCCTCCATTGTCAACATGAATCAAAATAGCTGAAGTTACCCTTCTGGGTATAGATGCCAATCGCCTACAGACTGCACAATACTTTCAAAAAGAAATAAATAGGACTTAAAGTCCGAGTATTACTTTGAACCTCAAGAATCATAGAAATGCTGTTCTTACTTTCATGTAAAAACTGTACGCTGAAGCATCATGTTTTATTGCTTTTAGCTCAAAGAAGAATCCATAAATGGAAATTATCTCTGCATGATATCTTGGTTCCTGAAATAATCAGCAAGTTAATGTATGTATATAAAGGCCCACTATTCCAGTGTCTTAAAATATCAGAAAAGGATCAGTTATGAGGAATAAATAACTCATTAATGCCTCATTAATTCACTCCAGGAGAATTTGCTTTGTTCTTTGCTTCTTTTTACTAATCCTTGTTAAGGATTTTTAGAACAGTGAAATACTACTTATTTTCAGTTTCATTGTCCATAAATAATACAATCTATTAACTGAGATTCCATACATGTATATATTACATTTGTATTTGTATATCTACAGTAGTAGTTTGTAAATATTCCAGATTTTTCAAAAATTTTATTGTTAGAAAAAGGAGAAAAATACAGAAACTAACCAAACCTGAACATTTTGATGTCTCATTCAGTTCCATGACAGAATTGAGCATGTGCTTAAGATTAAAATACTTATTTTTCTTTAGAGTAATCCCACCAAAATTCAATAGGACTTCTAAGAGATATATCTAGTATAGTATTGCAATATAATATTCCCATTATTGTAAAATCATTGCAATGCAAACCTATATGTGTTTAAGCAGAAGTCAGTTGCATCAATTTAATGGATTTATTCTTTAATCGGGTACATGTAGTTATAACTTGTGTACATTTAATTTGTACATATACAAGAATTTTTGAATATCTTTGGGTAGAATTATGATAAAAGCAAATGAATTTTAAAGCTTCCATAAACTTGGTTGCTATCAAAATGATTTTTTTCTTTTTTGTTAACAACAGAATTAAAATCCCAATGGCCTTCCCTGCATCTGCATGTTACAGTATGATCTCTATCGTCCACCTTCTATTTGCCAATTATAGGTGAGGTGATTTCTACAGTGTACAGAAGTTAGGGATACATTGTATTACAGTCTGTTTCTTGGATTTTAGCAATGCACTTTATTACCATCGATATTGCCCTGGAAGATTGTGTAAGAGATTTTGTTGACTGCATTTTGTCATTTCTCCCACTTATTTTAGCAAGTTCTTCACAGCTTACCTTCCTGAGCAAAAGACCAAATCTCACTGCTTGGGTGTTAAAGTCTGCCTGAAAGGCCATATCGCCACCATTCTCTAGCTGAAAGGAAAATAAAATCTTCCATATTTAGCATCCATAAATTTAGTATTTTTTCATTTAAATATAGCATTCAGTAAAATTGAACAGAAAATGCAATTGTATTTCAGCTGTATGCCAATTTTCTTATCAATGTTATATAATGTCACAAGTTTTCTATTTCAGTCACCATTTATAATCGTTTTCATCTTACATCATTGTTCCTTACATCCCACTGATATGACCTGCTTATGTGAGTTATGGCATAGAGAGGATTAGTAAACCATACAAACTTCAAAACATAACTAACTGGCCCAAAATATCACAAGCTTGCCCATCTGAAATCTTGTAAGATTTGGGCAAACAGAGACATTTTGTAGATTTTAGTGTTCTGATAGGTTTGGGTAAAATATATTGTCATCTAAATCAGGATCATCTGTAATACTCTCATAGATGACCAAAGGATTGTATATTTCTGCACTTTATAATGCAGAATGATTTCACTATATATTGACACAACAATAGTTCTAGAAGATGCTATATTTAACAGATCAAATGACTTCAGTCTGGTATCTAAATGCTAAATGCTAATAGTTTCATGGCTCCCTGATTTTAATACCATTCCTGGCCTTTAAACTGACCTATTAACTTATTTAACTGAACTATTTTTCAAACAGAGAATATGTTCAAAAAGAGAACTATTTACAACAGGATGGTTTCTTCACAAAGTAATGAAAACTTTCCCTATTCCTATTTATAAACAAATGTCCAGCACCTGGTAAACTTGTCTGATCTCAAAAAAAGAGCTAATTAAGATCAGACATGTGGCATTTGGAAAAGACTGAGCTGAAGTCTTCACTCTGGTCCGTATTTCCAGCGGGAACATGGACCATTCCTATTGGCTGATGCTGTTTGACAGCCGGCTATAAAAGGGAGCTGTCAAACGGCATCAGCTGTTGTCCGCCAGCTGGCTCCCTTGTTAGCGTGGCAGCCGTGGCAACTCTTTATTGTTACAATAAAGTAAAAGCTGAATTTCACTCCGTGTTTGCCTCAGGTTATTCCGCCGCTCTACAACACTGGCGACAAGGGTGGGATACATATAAGAGGCAACCGGGTAAAGAATCGCTAAGCAAAATTACTACAAAAAAGAGCCGAAGTCACTACCGAGCTGAATGTCACTTTAAGAGCTTACTGTCACTATTCGCGAGCGCAAATTTCAATTTTCCTCGGAAGTTCCGGCACTGCTGAGTCAAGATGATTTCAAATCCTGCATTCCCGCCTTTCAGACCGACAGCAAAAACCTGGGAATCCTACAGAACCCGATTTGGCTGTTTCCTAGATGCCATAGACTTCACTGACATTTCCGACCATAGGAAAAAGTCCTACTTTCTAAGATTTTGCGGAGCCACAGTGTTTGACACTGCTACGGCATTATTGGCTCCACGTTCAATTAAGACTGTTCCATGGGAAGAATTGCAGGAAATTCTTTCCAACCACTATTCCCCTAAGCCATCCCGAATTGCCAGGCGTCATGCTTTTAGGAGACGGATTCAGGCTGAGGGAGAGACTATTAGTGGGTACATGGCTGCCCTATGAACAGCTGCCTTGCATTGTGGGTTTAGAGACTATCTGGAAGACATGTTATTAGATCAACTAATTTGTGGAGTCAGGGATTTAAGGCTACAAAAGTGTATATTGGCTAAAGAGGATTTAACCCTTAAATTAGCAATTGAAGAGTCTCAAGCTGCTGAACTATAAGCACTTTCAGCAGCAGAAATTCAGGGAAATCCAATTATCCAGAGCAGCTCAGCCATCCATTACGATGAAGCCTCCACAGAAGAAGGCTATGAAGAGGATAATGATGTAAATTGAACAGGCCAAACCCCAATCTACCTCCATAGCCTCAGCCCATTTGTCTAAGCTGTGGGGGAAGCCACCTCAGGACATCCTGCAAGTTCAGGAATGCCATTTGTCTAAAATGCCAGAGGAAGGGTCATTTAGCCAGGATCTGTCAAGCAGGAAAGACTTTTGCCCAAAAGCCTCAGACAACCCAACATTTCCAAAAACAAGTTGAAGACTGTTTTAACTGCTATCAAGCCAAGCTGACTAACAAAGGCTCTAACAAAATCAGTGTTTTTGTTTCTATAGAAGGGAAACCTTGCAGGATGGAGGTTGACACAGGCTCAGCATTGTCCATCATCTCATGGAGCACCTTGAAACAACTACTTCCCAGAATGGCTAAGAAGAAGCTTCACGGCTGCCAGTTAACCCTACGTGACTACCAAGGCAGAACCATCTCAGTCATCGGAAAAGGCAAGTTTTGTGCCAGTTCTTCTTTCTCTATTAGACCCATTTTATGTTTAATTATGTCTAATTTCAATTTAATATCTTTTTCTGTGGCATTTTTTGTAATTCTTTTTCAAGTCTTTTATACTCGTCTTCCAAGGCTTTAGTGGCTTGCCTTTTCCTGATATTCTTTTTTCTTATGTAATCTATTATCAAGCCTCTGGCATATGCCTTCATTGTATCCCAAACATTCTGAATGTTTCTGAAGTATCTTCTTTTTTATTTTCTCTAAAGAAAAAAGCCAGTTCTTTCTCAATCCATTGTATAAAATCTTTTTCCTTTAAGATAGTATTATTTAACGTCCATCTCAATCTTTTTTTTTTTTGTCCCTTCCATTTAATTGTCATTGGGTACTTATTTCAATATTTATTTCTTGAATAATAGATATTAATTCTGTTGAGATCCAGATCATTTATCATCTGGACCATGATAAATGTCTATTTGAATAGAAAGTGTATTGTTTGGTTTTAGCATTTCTTTCTCTCCATATATCTTTTAAGGTTAATTCGTCTGTCATTTTAAAAAAGGATTTAGGGAGAATCTTTCTATTTTGCTTTGCTGTTGTTGCTGTATAGTCCAGTTTATTGTCCACAATTCCATTAAAATCTCCCATCATAATTATATTGGCATAGTCCAGTCCAGTTATTTTCATGTGTAGTTTTTTATAGAATTCTTCTTGTTTATCATTCGGAGCATAAATTGCAATCAAGAGTATTTTTATATTATTGTCCATTATTTCCACCATTAATACTCTTCCATCTTCATCCGTGTAAATCAATTTTTCTGGGGTAGCCTCTTTAATGTATAAAACCACTCCTCTTTTCTTACATTGAGTCAAAGAAGTGAATATTTTCCCTAATTTTGGCTGTACTAACAATTGTTCATGTTGTTTTTTAATGTGTGCTTCTTGTAAACAAATTATATAAAATTTTAATTTCTCTAATTTATGAAAAATTTTCCTTCTTTTAACAGCTGAATTAAGTCCATTTATATTCATTGTAATCAGTTTTTTCTC
This sequence comes from Pseudonaja textilis, assembly GCF_049901715.1. NCBI lineage: Eukaryota > Metazoa > Chordata > Lepidosauria > Squamata > Elapidae > Pseudonaja > Pseudonaja textilis. The sequence continues at coordinate 36,762,107 of NC_141993.1, forward strand.
TTCCATGATTATATTTTGTAGTTAGGTTTGACAGCTCTCGTAGATCTTGGTTCACGTTGTTCTTTGATATCCACCTGTCCACCTACTGCGCCTTCTTCTTTTTCAGTCCCCATTTGTTCCTCTTGGAATTCAATTAATGAGACCTCTTTTTCTGCCTCTTCCTCTCTCCTTCCAAAAAATTCTGCGTAAAAAAGTTCTGCTTTCTCAATTGAATCAATTCTGTGTCTCTGTTCTTGCCATGTAAACATTAGTCCTTCTGGAATCAGCCATCTATAATTCACCTCCTTTTTCAGTAGCATTTTAGTCAAGAATCGATATTCTCTTCTCATCTCTCTCACTCTTCTGGGTATTTGTTTTAAAACCACAATTTCCTTGTCTTTGTATTTCAACGTCTTCTCTCTTGCCATTTGTAATATTTGTGTTTTGATGGATTTTTTGGTAAATCTGATGTGGACTTCTCTTGGTAAATTATTTCTCATCGCATATCTTGTGAAAACTCGGTATACTTCGTCTACTCCATTCATCATCTTTTCCTCTGTTATTTCCAAAGCATCAGCCAGAATTTCTATCATTATCGCAGCCAAATTTTGTCCTTTTTCTTCCTCTATGTTTTGAAATCTGAGATAGAATTCTGACCTCTCTATCTCCCACTTCAGCATCCCACTTTTATCTTATTCGACCACTGTTAGTCTGCTGTCAATATTTCCAATCTTCTTCTCTCTTTGTTTACTTTCTTCTTCGATTTTTTGGAATCTCTCATCATACTTCACCATCATTTGTTGAATATTTTCAACTTTTTCATTGGTCTTCCCTGTTCTTTGTTCAATGTTCTCTATTCTTTGTTCAATAGTATCTGATTTTAACTTGAGATCTTGGATTCCTTGCATAATCATCTGTAAAGTCACTTTTTCTTTTTCTTTATCTTGCTTTAACATTGTCTGGATTAAACGTTGTCCTCCAGATAGTGGGGAGGCAGAAGTAGAGGTAGAGACGCCAGAAGGTATGAGTTTCCTACTCATTTTGAACAATTCAAGACCTTCAAGTTCTTTTAAACTTTAATCCAGTTGGTAAGGTAGCCAATTATAATCCAAAATGAAAAATAAAAATAATAGAGAGTAAAAAGCCCAATAGTAAAAAAGCTCAATGGTAAAAAGGAAAAAAGAAAAAGAAAGAAAATTCTTCAGGTTCTTCTGGACCCTAATCCAATTATGAAATAATCAATTATAATCCACAATAAAGGATAAAAATAAAAAGAAGGAAAAAGCCCAATGATAATGAGAAAAAAAGAATAAAACAAAAGAAAAATTTCTTCAGGTTCTTCACACCTTAATCCGGTTAAAACAATCTCAATAATAAAAAGAAACCAAAATAGTCCAAGAACATGGATGGAAGAAGCAAAAATCCCAGTGGAAAAAAGGAAAAAAAGAAAAGGAGAAAAATTCTGAGGCTTTCCCTTTAAAATAAAAAGCAAAAATAAAAATATTGCAAAAATAAAAGTTTACAATAAAGCTGGTAAGGAGGGGTAACACAACTAAAAGAAGATAAGAAAACACACTGCACTTTGTTTAATTATCCAAGGCTCTTATTATGACTCTCTTCTCCACAAGCTTCAAAGCCAAACTTCAAGTGTTAAATTGTTGATAGAAATCCAGAAGAACACCTGTAATAATATTCTGCCACGCTCTTCCCTCTATCTTATCAAGTTGAAATGTCCTTGAGAAGGAGTCTTTCACAGTTCTCTCCACTTCAAGTAAAATATTTTCAAGCCTCTAGTTGGCAGTGTTACAAAGTTTCTTAGTTCTCACTTTCCCGCTCCTCCCAGGAAAATGTAATTGAGGTTAAAAAAGAAGAGAAAATATATACATATATATATAAAAAGAAAAGTAACCAAAGGGAGCCTCTAGTCTAAAAAAATCAAGAAATCAAGAAGGAGAATATGAAAGTATATATATATATATAAAGGAAAATTCAGTCCAGTTAACTGCTAAGTCACGATAAAGTCCAGTAAAAAAAAAAAGGAAAAAAAAAGCCAAGCCTCACTTTGACGTCTCCCTTTAAAAGTCGCCGCTTATTCAGTTTTGTCAAAAATCTCACAGGTTTCTTCTTATACTTAGAGTGTCCTTTCAAATCTCAAAATGTTAGTAAAAAAAAAAAGGATTCTCACCCAGCCGACACACTTTCTCTTTTAGCCTCTTCCTTTCTGGAGCTGTCCCGACTTCAGCAACTTTGGGGCTGCCTCTCCACTGCTGGCAAAAGGGACTTCTCCTGGATCAACCAGGGACTTTGTGGTGTCCCTGGGATCCACAGGATATGTCCTTCGCGATCACCATCTCTGCGGGATGGTTTAGATCCATTTGGACCAGCCAGGGGTGAAGATATCGGCTGCTATCTTAGAGCTCGATTGCAGACTGTACCATCGTGACGCCAGCTCCTCCCCTCACAATTCCATGAGTTTCTATATGGACAGTATTTCGAGTTGATTACAGATCACAAGCTTCTGTTAGGCCTTCTGTCAGGCAAAAGACAAACTCCTCAGATTTTATCTCCAAGGATGACCAGGTAGACCTTATTTCTGGCTGCCTATTCCTATTCCCTGGTTCATTGTCCTGGCAAGAGTCTATGCCACGCTGATGCTCTTAGTGGCTGCTCCCTGCCTGTTCCTGTGGAGGATGCTGCACCAACTAATGCTGTTTTCCAGATCAACGATCTCAAACTTCCCATTACTGCCCTTGATATCGCTGCCCACTCTGCCAGGGACAAGGTAATCGCCCAAGTTCTTGACTGGGTGGGAAGGGGGTGGCCAGCAATTCCTTATGCCCCCAAATTCGTGCCTTTCAAAACTCGCCAGCAAGAACTATCTTCTTTGCAAGGCTGTTTACTTTGGGGAACTAGGGTAGTTATCCCTTCCAAGTTGCAAGACTCAATTTTAAAGGTCCTGCATGAAGGCCATCCCGGCATTGTCAGGATGAAGGCCCTAGCTCGCAGTTATGTATGGTGGCCAGGCATGGATGCTCAGATTACAAGTTGGGTGAATGCTTGTCAGCCATGCCAAGCTACCAGACCTGTTCCACCCACACCCACTCCAGGCAGGTGGGAAGATTCCTTGGCCCCTTGGTCCCGGGTGGATATTGATCTGGCTGGCCCCATTCATGGGCGTACATTCCTGGTGATGGTTGATTCTTTTTCTAAATGGGTAGAGCTGGCCTTGATGACCACCACAACTTCAGAAGCTGTGACTAAGGTTCTATCAAGGATATTCACTACCCATGGCCTCCCTGACACCATCGTGTCTGACAACGGCCCCCAGTTTACTTCCTGTGAGTTTGAGGTCTTCCTAGCCAACCTAGGAATAAGGCACGCACTTACAGCTCCTTTCCATCCTGCCAGTAATGGCCTGGCTGAAAGGGCAGTCAGATTGGTTAAGGAGGCCCTGGCAAGGTTTGGGTCCATAGATTGCCACTCTAGGCTCGCTAAGTATCTCCTGACCCAGCATACAACTCCCTGTGCCACCACTAATAGGTCTCCAGCTGAACTTCTCATGGGTAAACATCTGAGGACCACCCTAGACAGACTCCATCTGCATTACGCCCCGGTCACAGCCCTAGGGTCAAATAGCCAGGCAAGGGAGTTCGCTGAGAATGACCAGGTCTATGCCTGGAACTATGCGGGACACCCTTTGTGGATGCCTGGGCAGATTGTGGAGGTAACCGGTCCTAAGTCTTACAGGATCCAACTGTAAGACGGGCGCATCTGGTGCCGCCATATCGATCAACTTAGAAGGCATTGGAGTTCATCTGCAGATGGCCCTCAAGACGTTTCTGCAACAGAGAAACTGCCGGTGCCCGAAGAAACTTCCCATGAATCTGACAGGAATGCAAGCCTATCTGAACATCCATCTGTCCCTCGCCCAGAGACACCTGAAGCTGACACGCCAGCTTCGTTGGCACCAGAAGTTGCCCAACAAGCAGAAAAGTTCCTTCCCGCAGCAGCTTCATCAGAACTTAGAAGATCTGGCCGCCTGAGCAAGCGCCCGAGTTATCTGAAGGACTACGCATGCTCCATTCTGGGGGAAAGGAGTGCGGCATTTGGAAAAGACTGAGCTAAAGTCTTCACTCTGGTCCGTGTTTCCAGAGGGAACACGGACCATTCCTATTGGCTGATGCCGTTTGACAGCCGGCTATAAAAGGGAACTGTCAAACGGCATCAGCTGTTGTCCACCAGCTGGCTGCCTTGTTAGCACAGCAGCCGTGGCAACCCTTTATTGTTACAATAAAGTAAAAGCTGAAGTTCGCTCTGTGTTTGCCTCAGGTTATTCCGCTGCTCTACAATAAGACACTAAGTGGGACATTACCAGGAAATGGCAAAGCTATAGACTAGACTGGGTGGGTGGGTGGGTGTTGAAAAAACATCTTGGGGGGCTGGGTTTGCAAAGAGGTTGTGGGTTAATTAATCAGTAGAACCGCTTCCTTCCAGAAGTTGTGGGAGCCGCAACACTGGAGGTTTTTTAGAAGAGACTGAACAGCCTCTAAGGTCCCTTCCAACTCTGCTATTCTGTTATTATGTTAAAAAGACAGTAGCAAACCAATACTGTTCACTGCCATGGCAACTACATGGTTGTGTACATTCAGTTATCAGGACTTGAAGGAGACTTTTCCCCCTGAATCACCTTCAAGTCAAGGGAAGTAAACTCTTGCTTTTTTTTTCCTTTGTAAAAGCCTTTGCAAAATAAGAATTAAGTGTTAATTTGCAGTAATGTATTGCTATATAATATGGTGAAATGGATTCACTTTTCATATCAGCTTTATTACACAAACCTAGAAGCAATATTTATATGGCCATACATATTTGTACAGTTTGTTTTACCTGTGTTCTATATTTCTGTGCCTAGATCTGGGTAATGCCATCAAATATAAAAGTACAGCTCCAAATTAAATATTTTTGTGTTAGTACAGGGGTCCTTTCATTAAGGTATACTGTGAAAATACTTCCTATGAAATAACTAGAGTTTAAAGTCAATGCAGACTGACCCATTTTCACACTAAGCATACCAACTCACTGCATGGTAGTGATCAGACAAGATCCTTGTAAGCCACGGCAAAGGAAAGAAATTAATTTTCCATAGCTCCTCTAGATGTCTACCTTTGGAAAAGACAAAAGCAACAATTCAGTTGTTCCTTTTATATTATTCAGTACTAAAGAAAAAGCTGTTTCTGATACACTAGGAAGAATAACTTACAGGGAGGTTGGATAGGTATAATAAGAATATAGCAGGAATATATATGAGATGTAGCTGGGGCTCTAAAATGCCAGAGTTGATGAAAGAATATGAAGAGTAGCTGTGGGATAAAGACTGGACTCCTCCTTACTTTCTAGAATATGATTATTATACCACGGGCATTGGACAACATCCCCTTTGCAGATCTTTCCTTGTAAAACTCATTCCATCAGCAAAATATAGTTTTATATGATAGTCTGCCTGCTTTTGGAAACCATTCACGACTTATTTGAGGATCTGCTGACTGGACAAGGAATCTCAGCAAGGTACTTGGGCTATGGGAGTGCCTTCTCCAGAGCGTTTGGAACATTTTATGCTGTGAACCGCCCAGCGTTTAGTGGCATCAAACCTGAAATAATTAATTAGCTAATTTGCTATTCTCTTCTTTCTCTGAACACTTCCTGCATTATTTTCCTGTTCCTCACTGAGTAGTCACAAAAGTTTTCCGCCTCCTGGTCTTTTATCTAATCATCCTCACCCATTAGCCCTACCTGTCTATCCTGCTACGCCAATCTGATTATTTATATCTGGTGAATTATAAACAAAATATTTTCTTCCTCTGTCACTATCTCCTCCAATCATGAATCTGTCATTATGAAATTTATCTGCAGCCCTTCCCAATCCTTAGGAATCTGGATTTAAAGCCAGTAGTCCAGCTGTAGTGGTACTACAGAATTCTTTCTTAACATACCAAAATTGATTACGTTTAACTATAGTTGGTTTTTTTTGTGGCTTAGGCTCTTATGCAAGACACAAGTGCCTTTTTAAAAATGGCCTTCGCCTTCCAATTAAAATGCCCTGAAAGAAGCCTGACAATTGCTCAATAAAACCCTGGTATAGAAGTACCTTAAGGCAATTCATTACTCCAGCTGCACTTTTCACCTAGTGCTCATTCCTGCTTTTGCTTGTAATGTTAACAGAATTAAACATTGTCAAACAAAAGCATTCTTGTGTCAACAATGCACGTAATCTAAACTTGTCAGAATTGGGAGTTTTGCATAGTCTGTAGTCATGCAGTTCTTCCTATCATGTGTTTCTGCCAGCCACACATGCCAAGGATCAAGTTTAGCAACATTGGCCCATTCACCTGCTTTTGGGGTGTTCACACAATGAAAAAAAGTTTGGCAATCATTTTTGTGTAATTGCTGCTAAATAATTTCCTATCATTTACTCACAGGGGTGCAAAGAATGTCATTTACTTCAGACTCCTAGAGTTGGGGCCTCTGTTTTTCATTTGGGGAATTAAAACAAAGTGGATGGTTTAAGTCTTCCAGCGTTAAAGGACATTCTGACATTCACTTCTTGAAATGCTTGACCCTCTTTTCCCCAAAGGCCTTTGTTCAATTTTACAGTTCAGTCATCAACATATCACACTAATCTTAAGATGACCTTAAGTGGAAATTTCATAGCTTTGATTTAGGCAGCGTTTCTCAGCTTCGGCCACTTAAAAGATGTATGAACCTCAACTCCCAGAATTCCCTAGCAAGCATTCTGAATAATTCTGGGAGTTGAAATCCAAACTCTACAAGTTTCCAAGTTTGAAAAACATTGATTTTGAGAAAAAAAAGTGCATCTGAAATCTATGAGGTGGAGACTTTTAAGTGCTTCTTCTGGTTTGAAAGGAGGAAGTATACCGTCAGCCTGCAAATGAAAGCAATTATTGTTGAAGCTTGTAATATAGCTGAATGGTTTATTTTAAAGAATGTGAATAAAGAAGCTTTTCAATTACTTATTCCTCTGCCATTATAACACATAGACATAGCTGGAACTATTACATGTATCTGACATACTAGTTAAAAGCTAGGCTGATATAGGAGAGATTTGCCCTCACTGGCTAATATGCCAATCGCTCTCTTCCAAACCAACCTCCCTCACTAAGTTCTTGAAGACAAGTGGAAGGAGGTAGTGTGAAGGACGTTGTCTTGATTTCAGAATAAAAGATAAGAGAGGGAGGGAAAGAGAGAGGGAGGGAGGGAGGGAGGGAAGGAGCAAAAGAGAGGGAGAGGGAGAGGGAGGGAGGGAGGGAGAGAGAGATTGATAAATAAGCATAGTGGGTGGGAGTTGTAATTCCATCTCATTTGATGAACATTAAATCAAGAAAAGCAGCAAAAATGTTGTTAGATCTAAAGATGGTGTCAGATTTCTTTTCCACTGACTTGACATGAAATAGTTGCATAGAATGGTGGGCAATGTATATGAGAGATCAGTCATTAGAACAGAATGTTGCATGGTTAGATCCACTGTCACAACACTGATTAACTCTTGGAGAACTTGGGTGTGTCAAAGCAATGTGACTGGGCTTGGTCATTCCTAAATGAGTGATCCATGCTGTCAAAGCCAGCAAAGCTATCATACCTGTCACAGGCCCATCAAAATAAGGACAAAGAAAGCAGGACTTACCTGTTTTGGGGGCCTGAAGCCCTATCAAACTTACCATCAGTTAGATTATGCTTTTTATAATGTATTATACTTTAAAGTATCAAATGTATGTTTCTACTATTTCCTTATGTATCATTAAACAAATGGTTGAAGACCACTTTACAGATTCAAAGAGTTATTTCCCATAACTAGTTTTTCCTTTATTTTTTTAAAGTGTCTGTGAAAATTAATTAGGGGGTAGAAGTGGGACCGTACACACTTTGGAATCCCTTTCCTTGATTGAAAAAAAAATCATTTTATAAAGGCTTTGCAAGGTGTCAAGAGATATCATAGTTCAATCCACTTGTTCCCAAATGGAAAAAAATATAACAGAGAAAATGTAAATAGAGTTTTAATATATATTTTATATGTATATACTGCTACATAATATTAGTTTTCTTTCATATATAGCTGTTGGATACTTTGAAACCTGTTCTATAAAGTACCATGTAAATGGTATGTTGATAGAAATCTTACTGAATTGATGGTCGTTTACAAGTAAATATTGTTTTTTTGCCATCACAAAATTTAGGACATCCGATTTTCTGAATAATCACAGAAAAAAATAAACTTACTTGAAGTGATGCCATGTAAACGAAGAGACTGAAAAATAGCCATGTATTGTTGCCCTTCTTTCCTTTCCAAGAAGGCCCAAGTCCTGGGTAAACTAAAGAATCAGAATAATGGACCAAAGATTTTACTCAATGCCAACACAAACATTATCACCCCCTGAAACATTTCACTCTATAAACATTATTTTCCTCACGGAAAGCCTTTGCAGTGTGGTGAAGAGTAAAGTTAAAGAGTAAAGTAAAGCAACCACACAGACACAACTACCTCAAGGCAAGGCACTACAAATGAGATGATGGATAAATGCTCTTCCCTCAGCAACACAATGGCCATTGAAAGCATGTCAATTGAAAGCATGTCAATCTCAAAGTCTTCATTTGTGCTATAACTGTTTTTTTTTAATATAATTGTTTGTTTGTAAATCTTTACACTCCCCAAGTTGACATAGGAATTGTACTGTATACAGATTGTGGCAAATACATAATAGCAATAACAACGGCACTTAGACTGATATACTGCTTCATAGTGCTTTAGAGCCCTTTCTAACCAGTTTAGAGCAGGAGTGTCAAACGCAATTTGATCCGGGGTCACATTAGGGTTTTGTTTGACCTCAGGGTGCCAAGGGTGGGCATGGCCAGGGTGGGTATGGCCAGCTTGATGTCACTCATGTTGGGGTGCCTTTGGTGTCCTGAGTGCTCTGCCAGCGAAAATGGGCTCCCAACCTCCATTTTTGGCTGCAACAACCTCCTGCAACCCTCTCCAATGAAAAAGGAGTTTGTGAGAGCTACCCATGGCCCTCCCAAGCTCCATTTTTGCCTGCAACAGCCTCCTGCAACCTTCTGCCAGCAAAAATGGAGCTCCGTTTTTGCTGGCAAAGGCACCGCGAGCCAGGCCTTCACTGTTTCCAGGATGGCCCTGTGGTCTGGATGCAGCCTGCAGGCCTTGAGTTTAGAACAATCTGGGTCCTCTTTTTACCAATCTTGGAAGAATGGAAGGCTGAGTCAGCCTTTCAGTCCTATCAGCTCCATCAGAAAGCATTCAGGCATGTTGTTCAAAGAAACATGTGACTGACTTTTAACTGAAACTTCAGAAAAGAGGCCATTCGGGACTTTCTGAAGATTGAGAAGTCCAGGTGCTTTGCTCCCAGTGAGATTTAGAGATGGGTCTTCAAGGAAATTTTCAAGGCCACATATTAGAGCATCTGCTGTAGGTATTGTGGTGAGGCTAGAGGGAGAAATGTCTATCCTGGTTTGTTCTCCCTTCACTGTCTCCTTAGAATGCCTCACTATCTCTAATGCTAGGGTTGGCTCTCAGAAGAGTAAGAACTTCCCTAAATAAGAGGCAGTTTGAAGGAAAGTGGAAGGAAAGTGACTGCATAACACAAAAACATAACGTCTAAACTCTGACTTACTAGCTTCATCCGTTTCATTGGCTTCTTGTGAAAACTACAAAACCAAACATGGCCTAATCATTTGAAAGCAGAAACAAATGCCTTGGATCTCAGAATTGCATCAGAGGAGAGAAGGAAAGGTAAATAACTCAACTCTTACTTTAATGTAATAGTAAAAAGTTTATTGTTGTATTTATTCCCAATCAGAACTTACACATGCATTTCTATATTGTAATAACATTGATTAATGTGTCAACATTTATTTTGGGAGTGATATGCAATGTGGAAGTCTTAATCTGGTAATAAAACTCTGAAAGATTATATGCAAGGTCCCTCAAAAGTTGTTCCAAAGGTTGAATCGATTCCTAACTGGAGGTAATATCTAACCAGCCATTTAGATGGTTATATAATGATTAATAAAAAGTAAGCGCCTCATTTCAAGGCTCAGTCTTTGCCAACGCGGAAGAAAGGAACAGCCATGAGTTGGTAGACTAAACAAAGCTGTCAAAGGTTCACTGATCTAAGCAGAGAGCACTTGGGTAGGGTTTGATAAACAAATCAAAATTTTCAGATAGTGGCATTAAAGATTTCTATAGTATTCCTCAAGCAAGTCTTTTCTGCATTATTTCATACAAACATGTCTAAATGGCCTTGTTATCTAAAGTGTGTTTAAAACACTGAAAAAAAAATCTATTATGGTTCTTTAAAAAAATATCTGAAGAATGCACTTGATTTTTTTTTTCTGATAAGATGGTACAGAAGTGTATGGCCTGAACAAGGTCCCAGGCAGCTGTTAGTAAAACATGAACTTAGTCTGGAAAGACAGAAAGGAGTGAAGAAGAAACTTGGGACAGGGCTGCCTTCACTCTCTTTGGTAGCAATAAATTGTTGTAAGTCAAGGACTACCTTTATTTGGGTCATACTTTCAAGATTCTGTTATCATAGCTTCATAGCAATACAGGTAGTCCTTGACTTACAAAAGTTCACTTAGTGACCATTCACTGTTTCCTTAGTGACTGTTTAGTGACCAGCACTAAAACAAAAGTGACATAACCATTTTTCACACATCCCTATGGTCATGTGATTTGACAGCTGACTCACATTTATGAAGGTTGCAGTTTTCTGGAGTCATGGAACCCCTTTTGCGACCTTCTGACAAGCAAAGTCAATGGGGAAACCAGATTCACTTACTAATATAGCAACTGCAATGATTCCCTTAACAAATGCGGCAAGAAAAGTCGCAAAATGGGGCAAAACTCATTTAACAAATTTCTCACTTAGCCACATAAATTTTGGGCTCAGTTCTGGTCATACGTTGAGGCCTGCCTGTAATGAGGAAGTCTCCTATTTCTTGTGTTTCCTAATATGAACTTGCTTCAAAGGTCTGACAGACAACTTCAAGTGCTCAGCGCAAGGGAGGAAGGCAATAAGAAGCCATTGGACTGAGAATATTGGCTTTTGCACTGCTGATTAGCATCGTTCCCACAGACATGACACTACTAACTTTAGTAGATTCAAAAGCCATCTCACATAGTAACCGAAGTAATTGAATATACGGTTACAACCCAAAATCTCTCTGAGCTTCTAGGATGAATTGTCAGGTACACAGCTTGTACTCTTTCTAAATATCTGTCTCCTTTTATTTTATTGATCTTTCCCACTTCTTGCTTTCAATTAGTTAGTCCCCAAAAGTTAGTTAGTTAGTAGTTGTCTTCCAATGTTATTTCAACTAAGCTATTATCAACAGAACTTCTAAAAATGCAGCCATTCATAAAAAGAAACTCCGAAGTTGGTAAATCTCTTCATCTCATCCAGTGACTTTTGGGGAGTTCATCTGCAACTTTGCTTAATTTATTTCACACTTTTATATTTTATTTTATAGATGCAAGGCATCCAGAAGTAAGCTCTCTGAATACCAAAAAGAAGGAGGAGGAGTGGGAGGAGGAGGAGGAGGAAAGATAAAAGAAAGAAAAAAGAAAATGCAATGTATCATTACAAGGTCAGAAATCAGCCACCTGTTGCTATCAAAAGGCTAAAAGGAACTCAGAAATAGCTTTCTTTTACTTTAAACAATAGTTCATTTCCAGTTCCAAAGGATTTGCATAGAAACCAGCTGCCTCACAGAAATTATCACAATGTCCCTTCTCTGAATTTCACTCATTATTTAAACACAACCCATTTCACCTCATAATTTTGGAAAAATATTCTCCTGAGTTCTGCCAACATATCTATTTGACTAACCATTTTAGCTTATTTTTTGCAGATGTTCATTTTCTAGAATATAGTATGTGCCAACTTCACTCTTTTTCTCCACTATCACATACAAATATTGATAATAAATATGTTTAATGATTGACAATTAATCAATTTATTTTAAAAAAGACAAATGATAACCTGTAGCTTGGATTCAAACTTTGCTTCTTGGAGAAGAATAAATCTTCTCTCACAGACATACAGATGCACATTCCAATCATGGCAGCTGAGAAATTTTGGAATGAGGATATATTGTGAAATTGTAGATCAGGGACTGATAATCTTTTTGCACTTAGGATCCATAGCTTTAGCTCACAGAGTGAGACTGAGTTTACATATCACATAAACTCACGCTTTGCTTAATCTTAATTTGTACAGGGAGGATTAAATCACACCTGTGTGGGTTCAAATAAGTGGCTAAAGTAAAACCAACAAGGCATACTTTAGCTTAGCATTATATGTGAATCTAAAAGGGACGCGGTGGCTCAGTGGCTAAGACACTGAGCTTTCCAATCAGAAAGGTCAGCAGTTCGGTGGTTCAAATCCCTAGTGCCACATAACAGAGTGAGCTCCCGTTACTTATTCCAGCTTCTGCCAACCTAGCAGTTCGAAAGCAGTAAAAGCAGTAAAAATGCAAGTAAAAAAATAGGTGGGAAAGTAACAGCGTTCCGTGTGCCTTTGGTGTTTAGTCATGCCAGCCACATGACCATGAAGATGACTTCGGACAGTGCTGACTCTTCTGCTTGGTAATGGAGATGAACACTGCCTCCTAGAGCAGGAAACGACTAGCATGTATGCGCGAGGGGAACCTTTACCTTATATGTGAATCTACCTTCCTAGCTAAGTCCATTTTTGCTTTTGAAAAATAGTTGATGAAATATGAGAATTTGAGATCATGCTAAGCTTTAGAACAGGAATGGGGAATGATGGCCCTTTTATGACTTGTGGACTTCAATTCCAAAAATTCCTCAGCATAAAGGAGCCATCATCGTTCCCCACCTCTGGTTTGTGCAGCTGGAAGTTTCATTCTTTTTTCCTTTCTATGAGTACCTAAATCAAGAAATAGTCCTAAGATCAGTATTTCAGTGCAGCTGATTTTAAAACTAGGAAACTGGTTTTGCAACCAAGTCCTAATTAGTAATAAACTAGCCACTGTATTCACAGAACGTAGATATAAAGTATTTTAGACACTCTGTTCAATATCTTTTTTCCAGTTGATTATGAATTTAATTGTCAAGATATCAGAGAAATCCAGCAAAGCAGACATTAAGAAATACAAAGAAGGAATACAAGGCTCATGCAATTCAACTGAGTAAGTGATGACACGGATCATCATTACACAAACACGTACGCTCTTATATTACATGTTGGCATGTAAATATTCAGTAATGCCATCTTGATATCATTGTTGTTTGATGAAGATGATGCTAACTAATGATTGAAAATAATCTTTAAATGGCCTGGAAACAGGAAACGGACTACAGAAGGAGGGCAGACTACTCAATAGCTAGGACATATACTGTAACAGAGATGGCATTGTAGAAACATTGGCTAGCTAGTGTTGGAAACAGGATGCTGCATTAAATGGACTTTGGCTTTGACTTAGCAGAAGTCTTCCTATGTTCTCAGTGTCATTCTGAACATTAACTCTGAACTCTGCTGGGTTTTAAAATAGAGCTGTGATGTGGCAGAGGAGGCTTCTGTTGGAAAGAAATGCAAACACAGACCTCCTTTAGGCACTCTGGAACAAGTTCAGTTATATGGTTCTTTGGAAACTGGCCAGTAACTGGGAATTGGCTGAGATTTCCAGTGCAAGAAATCTCTTGCAGCTGTTTCCATAAACTGTGTAAGGAACTGTTATAAAGTAGCAGAAAGCTACTTGGTATCTCATGTGGCTGCTAAACAATGGAAAGCTTTGTATATCTGCTGTTTTCTCTTTGTCTATGGCAACCCAGGCCAAATATCTTGACTTGATTCTACAATTCTCTTTGCCAGACTTTTTTTTTGTACCCACAGAAAACTCTGCTTGAAGCATTTGCACCTACTATACACAAGGATAACAGGTAATAAACAAAAAGCCACCTGGTTATTCTCAGGATAACCTTTTAGGAAGGGTTGAATGGTATATAGTAATAGTATAGTTTTTAAGAGACTCCAATCTCAATATGTACCAGCCATATCCAAAAGAGGTCTAAGTGTAAATGCAATGCCAAAAATTTCAACCATCCTCATGCAAGTTGATGAGACAGAAAGGGGAAGAAATTTTCAGCATCATTAAGGGTTAGATAGCATTTATCTTGTTTGGAAGGTAGCCAAAAATATTTGTGTTTTATCCTTCATCATGTATTTATTTTTCCAGGGGACTGCGAGGTCCTTTCCATAAATATTTCATTAATTAGGTAAGTTTTGCCTGACCCCTGATAACCCAATGGACAAATGTCTATTATTACAACCAGTTCCATAACTCTTTCAATGATACTTGAACAATCTCATCAGACATGTGTTATCCACTGACTTCCTCTCTTTTCTGCTTTTCAACCTTGCCAAGCAGAGTCAGTTTTCCCATCATCCATTTGACTCATAAGACCAGAGTACATGAATTTTTACTAGCTGATCATGGCCCCAAGATTAAGATTAGAATAAGATCTCAAGGATGTCATTCAAGACAACCCCTCCAATGGGACACTTTTCTGAACCATGTGAAACCAGTGATGAAAAAAAATGTTGCCAAAATACACACACAACTAGCATCTTCTAACCCCTTACAATAAAGCAAGGACAAAAACATTCTGAGAATGAAAATCAGACCTTTGGCAGGGCAGGATAATGTTCATGAAGATGGATTTTGAAATAATCCATTTTTAATCAGCTTCATTCACTGGATTTATGCATGTATAACTCTGGTTTCAATATGATATCTATGACTGGAAGTTGTATTAAAATAAACAGATTAAAAGCAATTAGATTTACTCTTGAGAAACATGCTTAGCATGCTAGGGGAGTTTTAATGGGTCCTATTCATACCTTTGTTTCTATTGGTTTGTTTCCTGTTAAATTTGATTTTGGTTGATATGATAGAATTTCAGCAAAACCTAGTTGACTAGCCAAAGAATAAACTCCTAAAGCACTGTCTATATGTACATATTTCCACATAGCTTAATAAGCAAGTGTTACATGATCTATTTTCCCCCTTTCAGCTATTTCAGACTGAAGCATGTTACAGAAGATTATATTAAGCTGACAGAATACAAATCTGTAAACGTTAAAACTATTTAAAATTCAACAAGCTTAAATGAGATGATTAAAAGGATGGATTTCTGGTCAATTAATCAGCTATTTTGAAAGGAAATTGCCTTTGAAACGCAGATTGCCACATAATCTTACTGCATCATGTACATTATAACCTGTAGAAGAATGAGTTTATGCATCACATTAATCCTGTACATGGGCCTGACTGCAAATGCCCTTATTTTAAAAAATCTTTCAATAGAATGAGTGCTTCTCAGGTCAGGCTAATAAACAATGATTCATCTAGGCCTTCAACTCATTCCTATCACTTGGTAAAAAAAAGCAGAGCTTGTGGGGTCGGGGGAGGGAGAGATAAAAAAGAAGAACATTTGATATTCAAGGCATGGGAACTCTCTTTTGATTCTGACAGTGATTTCTTTATAGTGGTCCATGACTCACAAGAAAGAATGGCTCATGGGATAGCACCAGCAGCATTAAGACAGTCTTTTAAAATAAATCAACCTAAACCACAAAAACTGTATTTCACAAGCCAGGCTGGAAATCTTTCATGAACTTTGCTCATTTCTTGGTATTCTGTTTGGGTCAGGAAAGACATGAAAAGGATGACCGGCTGGCTTTCTGCCTTAGCAGCAGCAAATGCAGCTGAAGGGGATGCTAATTCTTTATATTATGTTTGACTGAGATTGGACCAACATAGGTTCGCCTATAAAATGTAGGGGGAGATTTCTGCAGGGAACCAGGGATGGCCTGAAGGGCACCTTCAAACTCTTCTTAGTCATTTATCTGAGGCCACCACTCTTTCATAGCCCAACCAAGAGCATAGAACTTTTGAGAAATATAATAATGTAGCCCATTTAGATAATGTGGTCTGTTGACGACCACATTGGATCTGGAATCTCATATCATTACATAATGGGTGTGGCTTAAAGAAGCCTCACCCTCCTTTTCTACTTCCATCTTTCCTTTTCAATTTGCAGTAGGTTAGAATGGGATTAGCCAAATGATAGTTTGCTAGCAGAAGACTTTTGAATTTAGGCTGAGAGCTGAAAGAAATCAGGCCTAAGCCCAAGATTGCTTTAGAGGAGGGTTATGATCTGTGTAACAAAAGTATACCTGCTAAAATATCTGAGGATAGTATCATAAGATGGGATTATCTGAATTTTGGGATTTTGCTGCAGGAATACCCAGTATAATGCAGTTCTCAAGAGGTAGAATTCATTGATGGTAAACAACCTGGCAAAAGGGGAGATATTAATCAATTAGTTACATTTTTGAAGCAAACTTTTTTAAAGAGATAGACATTTTAAGACATAGGAAAAACATTTAATCTTAGAGTATTTCTCTTTAATAATGTTTTCAAAAGTTCTATTACTTCAAATGAACATATTATATTTGAGCATATTAATTAATGTCTGATCTGGCAGATAATGATTGTAATTCCAAAAACAGCAAATGACATGGCCCAGTGTTTGCACAATGCCAAGTTTAATAACAGCCAAAGGCACAAACTTGTATTTTTTTAAAAAAATTTTTTTTTAAACCTCTGAAAATAGTGCAATTAAGATTAATATCAATGCCATTTCAGGTTTCAGTAGGTGCAGGAACCAACTTTAACAAGGAAAAAGTCCAGAGAACTTTGATTATGTTGCAGTAAGCATAATGTGAAAGCCCAACCCAAAATCTAGATCAGTGTTTCTTGACCTTAACGGCTTATGATGGGTGGACTTCAAGTCCCAGCATTCTCTAGCCAGCAATTCTGAGAGCTGAAGTCCACACATCTTACAGTTGCCAAGCTTGAGAATATTGGTCCAGAATATTGTGATGATTACTTCTAATCTATAAAAATATTATCAACACATGAGCAGTCAGATATGACTTTGTTGTAAAAGCAAAACATAATTTTATTTATTGATGCATATTTTGTATACTTGTGGTGGCATAATGATTAAATGCAGTACTGCAGGCTTACTCTGATTCTGAGAGGCTCAAGGTTGACTCAGCCTTCCATCCATCTGAGGCTGGTAAAATGAGGGCCCAGATTGTTGGGGGCAAAATGCTGGCTCTGTAAACCGCTGAAAGAGGGCTGTAAAGCACCATGAAGCGGTATATAAGTCTAAGTGCTATTGCTATTTCCTGCATTTTTAATAAAAATCTCCACTGGATTGCTAGTATATCTTCTCTAATCAAGACAAGTCTTGGCAACTAGTTGCTTCCGAAACTAATCGGATAAAAAGTTATCTTCTTGGCCCTTATCCTACCCATAAAGTAGACTTTGCAAAGAGAAGATGAGGGTGAGATATGGTCAGACTAACATGACATAATCCAAGAAGACAGAGGCTTTTGTGAAAACCATGTACTGGCAAGGAATTTGAAAAGAACAGCTCTTAAAACTTTGGGGGAGGAAACTAATTGCTTTCTGAGAAGAGTGAAATTAATGAAAGGCTCAGACAAGACAAGAGTCCGTTCAAAGATTAGAAGTGTAGAAAATGTGGGCAACTCTCTGCAATAGTGTGGAAATGAAAGTCTGGCTATATAACTCATTAGGATAATTGAGAATTTGAGCAATAGACCTGGAGAACCTGTCACCTCCTGCTAATATAGCTCCCCAGCTGACATCACTTTTGTCTGGAAAGGTATATTCAAGACTCATGCTACCTAATCACTTGGTGATAAAATACACAAGGGGGTGGGGGAGAAAGCTAAAATGGGTAATTGTACACTGATAATTCATTTCTCTTTTTCCGCCGTGGGTCAATTTTCATTTGTTACTATGAAGTTCCAATCTTATAAGGTCAGGAAAAAAATATAATATATTGAAGGGAGTGGGGACACTGGTGGATGTTCACTTTTTAAGGGTTTCTACAACAACAACAACAACAGAGTATTTCCAAGAAATATGCATGGGAAGTGGGAATGCACGACCATTTAGTCCAGAATCACCTAATGTCATGCCCCTGTCGGAATCTGATTCTGAGTGGGAGGCTGAGCAGCTGACAGGGAGTGGGAGTGTGGCTCTGGTGGCTGTGGAAGAAACTGGGGAAGGGCAAGGTCCGGCTGGGCAGAGCAGGGGAGAGGTAGAGCAAGACAGAGGGAATTCAGAGGAAGATCCAGGCCCATCCCCTCTTCATCCTAGGGCATTCAGGGAGGAACAGAGAAGGGAGCAACATGAGTTGCATGGCTTACAGGGGAGGAAAGGGCCCTGATTCCCTTCATTAGCTGCAGCTGGGAACACAGTGTTTAAAAAGGGAGTTTGCGCACAACAACCTGTGGGAAGCAAATTGTGAGTTATCTTTTATGGTCGAGGCTTATCTGTGTTCCTGGTGTCTTCCCAACGGTATGTGTTTTGTTGGCCTTCGAAGTCTGCAATTCCTTATCCTGCCCTGTCCAGTTAATTGCTGCAACATGGTTTGTGTGGATTTTTATTTACAGTTTATATGTACTTTGTTTTCGGACTGAATTTCCTTCATTTAAAGACTGTTCTTAGGAGAGTTTTTTCTCCAGCCTTTGCTATTCACAATGATCAGGTTCAACCATTACCTGGTGAATCAGATCATCATAATCAGATCTGAATGATTCCATTAATATAGCCAATATGGATAAAAGTAGCCTTCCTGTTGAGTTGATTTCTTAGGTCTCGTCTAGCTAGTGGGACAAGTTTGACTATGTTGTACTTCCTTTCTCTTTAATCTCTACATCCTTACAAGCAAGGTAGTTAACAGCTACCTATATAATTATGATATCACTGCTAAGTGAAGATTAACACACACACGTGTTCTTTGTATTTTATGCTGCAATGCCTACTATTTTACATTTGCTAAAATAGTGCTTGCATTTTACCTCATTACAATGTAGCCCTAGATTAATGATGATGATAATTGGGACCAGAATTTCCACTGGTAAGCAATGCAGTTGAAAGGCTTAATGTCACATGACTACACTGCTTACTGATGGCAGTCCCAGCAGTCCTCAGTGCTGTTCCTTGAGGATAATGGGTCACTAAGTGAGCTGCCCAGTTTTAACAACCAAAGTCAGAAAGGAAGTTGATAGGAAGTTGCAAGTCCTTGGTGGCTTGCACCAGGTCAGCAGACAGGTAAAGAGCGTCCAGTTTAGCAATTTCAGGTCGAGGGTGGCTACTGCTGAATGCCAGACTGTGTATGGGCAGCTATGCATAATTTTGGACCTGGGGTTGCCTGCTGTCAGGTGGGGGTGTGTCATAGGTGTTTGCATCAATATGCACAGTGATTTCTGGCCTGGAGTATAGTTGCTGCCAAGCAGGGGAGACTTACTAGAGCAACTTGCAACCTTTCTTACATTATTTTGATGAACCTTTACTTATTTTAAGAAGACCACACCTGCATCCAGGAACCCCTCCTTTTAGCCAAGCACTTTCTGACCTTGGAGATTTAAGCACTTTCTGCAGCAGCTCCAGTGGCAGGTTCCGCAGGCATATCTGGGAGCCAAGCTGTGGGACAAGGTTTACCTCAGTCCATCTTTCACAGAGAGCGATCAAGGAAGGTTGTTTATACTGTTTCCAAAGTGGGGAGAAACAGAGAAGTTAAAGAAACTCTGAACTCTAGAACCATCTTGTGGTAGAAACTGGAAATTAAACCACTTTATATTTGATTGGAGACCAAAAAAATAAGAACATTCATTTCTTTTGGGATGACGTTTTAATAGTTGCAATTTTAATGTTATAAAATGAAAATGCAACTAATATATTTAGAATTCCACTACTTAAAAGAAAAGCCATTAAGTTTGCAGCTCACCTTGCAGCCTGCAGTATAATAACTACAGACATTGGTAGGACAGATACTCCTTCTCATGACCTGGATGCACCTGGAGGGCAGAAAAGATTGAGTTACAAGCAAGAAGAGGGTTAAGAGGAGAACCAAAAGAAGGAAAGGAAAAATACAAATAATCTTTCTAGCTCTTTGGCTCTCTCTATATAAGCAAATACCCACCAAATGCATTTTGGCAGGTCACAGAATTTCTTTAGGCCCTGGGTGGGAAATTCTGGTGTATCTCTCAGTGATTCTCTAGAGAATCATCTTGAATCCTTTCTCTTCATAGAGAAAGCTGAGCCTAGCTCACTCTGTAGCATTTATCCTCTCATGGGCATAGCAGACTGCTGTTGCGGGGAAACAATATTTGTTTGGTTTGTTTACCTCATGTTTAATTACACAATTCTCTCAGGGACAACGTGGTTTGCATATTGGTCAGATGCTTTATCTCTCTGTGGGACAAGTCAGGCTGCTCCTTTCCCCCCACCCCTCCAGTTAGACAGATGAAAATGACTCTTCTGAAGTTTTTTGTAGTCTCTTGGCAAAAAGTACTTATTTAGAATTGCTGGTCAACTTGTCTGAATTTTGAATAAAGGCCATTTAGGGACAAGACAGAAATGAAAGGAAATCAACATATTCTGTTTTGTTTTTAAAACAAAACTTAAAGGGAAGGAGAAATTAACCCAAGACATCACTTCATGACAGAAATCAAACAATAATTCCTTTCTGTTCCCTTTACTAAAATCACACACACACACACACACACACACACCGGAAGCAGCGGGGAAACAATTATTTCTTTCAAAGCAAACAGCAATTTTATGACAGTGAGCTAACCATGGATATGAAAGTGTTTTAAAAACTCCGTCTCAGTACCAGAGGTCTGATACAATGTTCTTTTCCACCTGAAAGAATTGTTAACAATTTTTATATATTATTCTACAGCAGCTTAGTCGAATCTGGAAGCCTTCACATGTATCAGACATCTCTTAATCCCAAAAAGAATTATAGGAGCATAATCACTGGAGCACTCCATTGATTAGAAGTTGTGAGAGCTAACTTTGAACATATCTGGAAGCCTGCTGGTTCAGTGAAGACTGCTTTGCAATATTACTAGAGAGACAATAGTTTAGATCAGGCATGGGGAATCTACATTTCTCCTATATGAAATTCTGAAATCGTCTTCTTCAAGATGATTCTCTGAAGAAATTCCAGAATTTCCCACTGGGTGGCTAAAGAAATTCTGAGGCCGAAATGCATCTCGTGCCTGTTTGCTTGTAAAGCCTCAGCTTGGTGAAGGTGCTGGCCTAGAAACCAGTCCTGCCTTAGACACAAAAGCCAGCTGGGTAATTTTGGGCCAGTCACTCTCTCAGCCGAACATTCTTGTTAGGAATATAAGTCACCTAACAGGTATTTGGGTTAGAAATATATAAACCAGGATAAACATTTTAGTACTATATCTTTAAGGGAATGAAAGAGCATGCAATTGGGTGTGGTTTCTCAAACAGCCATAAGATGGAGCCAGAAACCTGGATTGTTTAGTCCGAGTCTCAGAAGAGAGTGCGAGTGTATCTCTGTTTCCTTCTGTTGGAAAGTATTGCCGTTCCTCCATTTCTTCTAATTGACTGATATTACTGGATTTAATGTAAGTCTATTACTGAATTGTTTTTGACACTGGACTTTGATATTTGGATTATCCCTGGATTGAAAAACTGACTGATTTACCTGTGAATGATTTTGGATTGCTTATTTTGGACTTTGCTTAAACCTTTCTGGAAGTAAAAACCTACATTTACTGTACAGTGTATCTGTGTGCTGTGTGTGTATTATTCAAACACTTCTCTCAAATACGTCTCCCTGTATGCGCTCATTCTCCTAATGGGGAATTATCTCAACAATTCTTCACAGGGTTTTTGTTGTGGGGAAAAGAGGAAGAGAAAGAAATACTGTGTATGTTTGTTCCCTTCAGTTACTTATAAAGTAATAAAGGTGGGATAAAAATCAAATAAAGAAATAAAATATTGCCAAATTTCTCTTTATCTTCTGTGCTGGTAGATAAAGTTCATCAAAATTTAGGAGGCCACAAGTTTCCAATTCCTGACCCCTTGGCATTTAAATATAAATATAGTTTAAACACAGTTTTGGGATAGGCTTTGGCTGATGAAGGCTGACATCCCACTTAGAACATTTTTGTAATAAGAGGAATGCCATGACATAACTCACTCCCCAAATCTCAAGCAAATTGTATTACGGTATGTCATAATCTACTTACTTTTGAAAAAGGCTAGGGAACTGTAACACTTCTGCTGCAGCCAGAATTCCTAGAGCATCTTCTTCATTCACTTCTGGTTCAGAATTGTACATGTTCTTGAGTGCAACAGCAAAGGCTTCATCGTATCCACAGAATATGCCAATAAACATGTGATTATAAATATAATAAGATGTCAGCATTACCCCTGCTCCCGAACAAAATATTTATTCAGATTACTATAGAATGTGTATGGAGATTCTCAATCATCCAGGTCATGGTTGTATTAAATGTGCCTCCCCGCCCCTGCCCCTCAAAAGGCAACAGGATTTTCTTGTTGTTATTGTTTTTTCTTTGAAAAAAAATGGAGCTTCTTGTATGGGAAGTGAAACGTTTTCAAAGAAAAAAAATAAAGTCCAGTTGCCTTTGGGGGAAAAAAGCACCTTTGAGATTATTATAAACTATCACTATATATACGTTAGTTGCTCCCATCATCAATGATTTTAAATAATAGATGGATACCAAGAACACCTTTGTCAGTCACCCAGGAATTCTAGACAAAAACAGATCCTGAAAAGGCTGCTCAATATTTGTGATATCTAGGGAACACAAAACAATACAGACTGTTGTTGCAAGACATAAAATACAAGTAGGCCCTGAGCTCAGTATAGCTGTTTCCATGCAAGGAGTCTGAGGAACAGATTGAATTCATCCTTTCCCAAGTATTATTAGTATCATATAGCAGTAGCAATAGCACTTAGACTTATATATCACTTTATAGTGCTTTACAGCCCTCTCTAAGCAGTTAATAGAGTCAACATACTGCCTACAACAATCTGGGTCCTCATTTTACCCACCTCTGAAGGATGGAAGGCTGAGTGAACCTTGAGCCTGGTGGGATTTGAACAGCCAAATTGTAGGCAACTGGCTGCAGAAGTAGCTTGCAGTACTGCACTCTAACCCAGTGGCCCCCAACCTTTTTTGAACCAAGGACCGGTTTCACGATAATTTATTCTTCCATGGACCGGTACCTGAGTAACGCAAGACTTCACCGCCATTGGGACGGCTCTTCGTTCAAAGCCGCCCCCCGACTCTTCAACGAAACTAAGGCACGAGCACCCAAATGCCGCTTTCCAACTGAAAACCCGGAAGCACATTCCAACCGAAAAACTGGAAGCAACCGAAAACCCGGAAGCACCGTCGAAACAAGATGGCAGCGCCCAAGCTTTGCGGCCTGGTAAAAAATGATCCACAGACCGGTACCAGTCCGGGGACTGGTGGTTGGGGACCCCTGCTGTAACCACTGTGCCACAGAGGCTTCTATATGCTTGTCATCAGGATAGGTATGGGGCACTCATGGCTTTCTAGATATTAGACCTGTTTCTATGAATCTCAACCAACAAAGTTAATGATCATAGATGGGAATTTTATTTGGTTCCAGATACAGGTAGTCCTAGAGTGACAACAGTTTATTTAGTGACTGTTCAAAGTTACGACGTCACTGAAAAAAGTGACCTAAGACTATTTTTGATACTTATGACCATTACAGCCTCCCCATGGTCATGTGATCAAAATTCAGCTACTTGGCAACTAACAAGTATTTATGACAATTGCAGTGTCCCAAGGTCACATTAACCCCTTTTGCAACCTTCTGACTAGCAAAGTCAATGGGGAAGCCAGGTTCTCTTAAAAACTCTGTTCTAGCTTAACAGTTGCAGTGATTCACTTAACAACGGGTGCAAGAAAGGTCATAAAATGGGGTGAAATTCACTTAGCAACTGTCTCATTTAACAACAAGAATTTAAGGCTCAATTGTGGTCAAAAGTTGAGGACTACCTGTATTTACTATTTTTAAAAAGTTTTTTAAAAAAAATAGTTTTAAAAGACTCTAGAAGATGAAGTAGGAAAAGATTTTAAAATTACTAGCCAGTATAGGTGCTACAATGAGAGATGTAGCCTTTTCCATTATAGTGGCCTGTGAAACACCTTAATATCTTTGGCAAATAGTCAATTTATAGAGTAAGATAGTTTGCATTACCAAACCGAGTGACATCTTGATCACTGATCTCCAGAGCAATGGTGACTTTTGTCAATTTTTCCTTCTGTTGGCAGAATTTATCTTGCTTACGACCAGCTAGCAGACAGCATTTATAACAACGGGTTTCTGCTAAAAACATTGGAAACACGGGAAATATGACACTATAAAAAGGCAGCATACGTGGTCTATTCAAGGCAATGGTAAACAGAGAAAATGTCTAAATCGTTTATTTTTCATTAATATATTTTGCCCACTAATATACTAACAGCTTAATAATTCATGATAGTTTAATTATTTCCAAAGAACTAAACATTTTTCTAAGATTTTATATCTTAGAACGTTTAGAAGAGAGAGAAATGTAAAGATACTATAGGCAAATACCAACCCTATTTTACTCCCTGATTCCAGCCGGAAAGTATGACTATAGATTTATGACTTAGAGCCAATAAGTAACCATGAAATTTTCTGGCTGTAAACTACTGTGAATCCAGTAAAATAGAAGATGCCATATATTAAGACCTCAGTGTCTTAATCAATTCTAAAGACATATAAAAATAAATTTTGTAACATCTATCAATACCTTTTTTAGATTTCAATATGCTTCCTGTGCTTGGGGAAAGGCTATGCTGTGTTGCTTCAGCAAGAAGTTGGGAAAGGACGTGAGATTTAAATAAATACATTCGATGAAGTTCCCATTCAAAGCCCAAACAGTCCAAAGTTACATCTGAAGAGAGAGATGGAAACTAGTTAAAAGCCACAGCTAGTTCTCTGAAGATGAAAAATCAGTCATGCAGCTTATACAGTATATCTCAATTCAGACGGCTTACCTGGTTCCATGCCTTCTGTGATCTTCTGTGTATAAGAAAAAAGCATTTGATTGGGCAATCTTTGGTGGGAGACTATCCTTAGTGGAAAAGAAATGGATGATGAAACCATGATTTTAAGGCACTTAATTTAATTAAAAGCCATAACATATATATAATGCACCGTAAATTAAATTTCCCAAACCAGAGGAATCAGGACTGCAAGTGTGTGGGTCATACTGGCAGGGAATTTAGAAGGTACAGACCCAACTCATCTGAAAGATTAGACTAAAGTGAAAAATAATGATATTTTTCATCTGAACTTAAATTACCTATATGATGCAATAATAATGTAAAGTGACCTGTGTAAATCTCTCTGGATAAAAGAAAATTAGCCCGATGAGTGGCAAGATTATAGGAGAGTGCAGGAGCATTGGCTAAATTCTTATCAATGTCTGTAACTTAATATGCACCTGACATATACTATATACATAATAAACTGATTTTCCAACTTCATTTCCACCAATGAGAACCAATGACAGCTAACTTTGAAACTAACCCAGGAACTAATGATGATTTTCCATAAACAGTTGCATATTGGTCAGCCAAATGCATGTATTATGTCAAATACATAATGATCTATGTACACGCTATTATGCATATGGGGGACATCTTATACATCAGTATTTTTCAAACTTGGCAACTTTAACACGTGGATTTCAATTCCAAGAGCTCTCCAGGCAGCAGGAGTTGAAATCCAAATATCTTAAAGTTGCCAAGTTTGAAAAACACTGACATATGAAATTTTCCCAACTTCCTTCTGCCCATGTTTCAAATTCCAAAATGTCTATTTAGAAGAGCAGAAGTTTGGCAATGTTTAGCAATATATTATCTATATAAGTAGGAAGTATATTCTTACTACTAAGCATAATGGAACCCTAATCTTTGGTCACTTGCATATATGGTATATTACCTTCTTCAGCATCTATAAGCCAGAAATAAGCTATTAATCATTTCCATATTGAATCATTTGATGCAGGATTATACAAAGAACTACTTCTGACTCTTACCTGGGTCTGGGTTTAATTTGTGGACACATATTTGCAAAAGATTGGGCACTAGATTCATCGAGAAGTTCTGCACCTGTTTTCCAGGACCCGAATTCTTCCCCCAGAGGCACAGAGCTATCCACTGAACAATTGGGGAGAAAAATGCAAGGAAGCATGTCAGTAACTATCAGGTAGCACCAATATTTACTGTATATGCCATTAATTCAACTGTATGATCTGAAAGGGAGAGGCATTTGTGTTTCTTCAATATTACTTTATACCATTCTCTTTGCTAACGGAATCCTTAAGTTTGCCTGCAGATAGCTAGGCTGAATGCCTGAAAATTGGTGAGAATGAATGGATTTTTACAGCACAATGAACCATGAACCAACCAACCACATTGTATAACATATAAACTCAGGCCATGTAGGTAGTTTATGGTTCTCTTTTTTTATGGCCAACCCAGAAAGTTGGCTTGGCCATTTACTAATTACTTTTGATTGTACTTCTATGTTTTTGTTTCCTAGAAATATTTCTGTTTTACAGTTTTATAGTTATTAATGTTGTAAACTGCCCAGAGTTCCTTTGACCCAGAATGGGTGACAAATAAATCTGATAAATTTTGTGGTTTCCCACTTGACATGCAAGGAAGTGTACAATTTAAATGACAAATATTCCTAAAAAAAATAAAATGTAGAAAATCATAAAGCAAGCAATTCAACAAAACAACAAATCTTGACAGGTTCAAAAGACCTTCTGATCTGGGGGGAGAAAACCAGGTCTTTAGCACCTTATACAAGTCAGGCAAGCAGGATCAGGCCATCTTAATCTCCAGGAGGAATTCCATTTTATAGGGCAGGAATTTGATATTGTTAACTGAATGATCAAAGTGAGCTATCTAAACAAGCCATAAGGACTTGTCTATAGATGTGATTCCTATTTTCTACCTAATTTCAAATCCTTGTATAGACAAGCAAATATCCCTAGTTCCTCGTCATACTTTATTTCTGTATCCCTTATTGTTCCTAGTTATTTTTTTTGCTCTAGCTCAGGGATATCTACAACATAAAAAAGGACTGTGATTCAAACACTTGGTTGTAGTTACTGTCTTGACTTTTTGTACCACCTCACTGCAATACCCGGAATTGGATACAATAGTCCAGTATGATTTGATCCCTACAAAGTACAATTGAGCAATTAGCTCCCATTATCTTGAAATAATGTTTCTATTGCTGCATTCTAAGGTTCCATTGGCCTAGTGCACGATGTTTAGTTATCCAATAAGACCCCTAAATTCTTCACTCATGCATTACATGAGATCTCCTCAATTCTGTACTGTTATTTCTTGTCTTTGTTTTCCTTTTCTGATGTACTTATTCTCGCCACTTTAACGTTCAACTCTGTTAATACCACTGTGAGTTATTATGAATTTAGATAAACAAAGTTGTCCTTCGAGGTGCTAGCCGACTCCCCTAGCTTGGCAATTATCTGTACATTTGATTCCATTTCCCTAAATGAGTTCCAATTCTCTTGATTAGCACAAGGCAGAAGATGAAGCCCCAGGGGACATCACTCGATACACAATCATTATATAAGAAGCCATTGAGTGAACTTGTTCAACCAGCTGTGAATGTACTGAATCACTCATCCATTTTATCCATGTTTTCACAAGACTGTCATGTGAGATTCCCTGGCCCTTTACTAAGATCAGGTTATACTATGTCCACAGCATTCCTTTGCTTTTTCTAATTAGTAACTCTGTCATAGAAGGATGCCTGGTAATGTGGGCATTCTTTGCCCTGTGCTCATAGATGCAGGCCTCGACAATCTGTTCTGATGATTTGCCCGGCACAGAAGTTAACTAGCCTGTGGTTTCCCGATCCTCCTTTCTGAACATCTAGTCTTAAGTTGATCTTTTATATAGATTTCTGACAGTTCAGTGGCATTTTTCAAAATGTATATAATTACAATAGCATTTTCCACCAAATCTTTACAGGTAGTCCTCAATTTAAAATCATTCATTTAATGATGGCTCAAAGTTACAATGGAATTAGAAAACACGACTTATGACTAGTTTTCACATAGATGACCATTGCAGCATTTCCAAAATCATGTGATCACACTTAGGGAACAATGAGCATGTATTTACAACAATTTCAGGATCCCAGGTCATGTGATCATCATTTGCAACCTTTCCAGCCAGCTTTTGACAAGCAAAGCCAAGTGGGGGCGAGCCAGATTTGCTAACAAAACTGCATGTTTTGTTTAACATGTTATTTATTAGCCTAACAACCATGGCAAAAAGATGGTAAAATGGGGCATGACTCACTTACTAACTGCCTTCCTTAGCAAAATAAATTTTGGGCTCTATTATAGTAACTCAAGGACTACCTGTATATGTTTTACATATATACAAACATATATGTTTTATATGTTTTACTTCTCTGCTTCACATAGTATATGAACTCGTGCATCATAACTTGTTAGCAAATGAAGGGTAAAACATTCTGATTGAATCTGAGCCCAGCCAGTATTTCTAGTTATCACCTTACCAGTCATTATTTTCAGCAAGCTGTTATGGAGGCCATCTTGCTTCACTTTATCACTCTGTGAAATTCCTAGTAAGTCACAGGATGAAGTGAACGGAAATTGACAGCGATTGGTGGGTCCTGCTTGATTACGGAAGAAACGTCGTTTCATGGGTCCTGAAATCTTATACAAAAGCATTTTTAGCCCATTACCCTACTTAGCATTTTATCCAAGGAGATTGATTGACTGCTCTATCAAGGAAATAATTAGTAAATCCAAATTTCAGAGGTAATATGGTTAGGTCCTAGAAGTAAAATAGAGTGTTGCTTCTTGCCTTTATTTTATTATTTTCTTTAGATTAAACTGGTTTTCTGTGTTGGAAACAAGTTGCTGGATTAAGGTCCATTCAGATATCTCAGTCTACTTCCCCCACCCTTCATGTTTCAGCCATGACAGATGGAGATAATGACAGTTGTTGGGCAACTGTATTTTCGCTGAAGAAAAATTGAAAGTGAATTCTTTATAATATTGTTAAACAAATCTGAGACTACCAAAAATTTTCAAATGGAATGTCTGCTGTGCTTTTATGTAAGAGGGCTTACATAATAACACATCCTTCCCCTAACTCTACAACAGGAGTCTCCAACCTTGGCAAATTTAAGACTTGTGCACTTCAACTCCCAGAGTTCCTCAGCCAGAGTTGAAGTCTACAGGTCTTAAAGTTGCCAACGTTGGAGACCCCTGCTCTAGAAAATGAAAACTGAGCCAAAAATTCTCAGTGATAATTTTTGTGAAATTGGGTGGGTGAAAGGCATTGGGAAGCTAGACATAGACCTTTGTGAAGCAACAAAGATATGTCTTGACAAGGTGATTTAGCTGTAATCAACAGTTGTTAGAAGGTAGGTTGGCAACACAAGCATTCCAATGAACACTCTAATTTCAAATGAGAAATCTATATATAGACAATTTATGGCAGTAGCACCCTTAACCATTTTCTTGAGCTTCTTTATCCAGAAGGCAAGAGGCTTGCCTCTTTTGTAAAATCATGGCAGTCTCCATCTGTTCATTGTTATTTCTTTTGTCGGTATGAAATATAATATTTGCAGGATGATCTAGGGCATTCATTTCAAACACATGCTGGTATCTCCCTTATGTTGTCTGAGCTTTGCCTGCTCTAATGGCAATGTGCATTCCAGTTCTTAACATGGAAAAGTCAACTATAAAATATTACTAAGCTATGCAGCTGTGTGGGGGAAGTTAACAAAAAGTTCATCTAGAAAGAGAAATAAATAGGGAGGAACAAAGCACAACTTGCTGGGAAGTGAGATGAGAAAAACTGGTTTATATATCATGCTAGCCATATGATTTATTTTTGGCTAAGCATATTGTCTGAACCCAGAAAATGTGATTTATTATTAATCATAATTAAGCAAACCATGGCTTAATATTATATTATTAAACACCACTGATCTCGATGACAAGAAATATAATGGAGAAAGACAATGAACAAACAAACAAACCAAAAACTGAAGGTAGCAGTGAAAGAAACAGGATTTCATGAAAATCTAATCCTGAATGTAAAGAAAAAGGTTCTGTAATTTTGAGGGAATGGAACTTGAAATGCAGGGATCTATCAGTCAAGGAATTGAGAGTTGGGAGCTAAAAGACAGGA
Source organism: Pseudonaja textilis (assembly GCF_049901715.1). Classification (NCBI taxonomy): domain Eukaryota; kingdom Metazoa; phylum Chordata; class Lepidosauria; order Squamata; family Elapidae; genus Pseudonaja; species Pseudonaja textilis. Next base: position 36,792,382 of record NC_141993.1, read on the forward strand.
TAATAAATGTTTAATATTGATTTAAAATATTGGCTGAATGATATTTGCTCTTTCCAACAGAGTAGTTAACCGAAGCACATACTCTTGTAGCTTAGCTTTTGCTAGTAAATCTTGTACATATATAGGAATAATATAGTAGAATCTCTACTTCATGTAAGTTAAATAATTGTGCAATTATAAATATGATAAAGCTTTTAATATCTGAACCCAGATAATCTCTGGATGGCATCATATGCACAATTGCACTGTGGCCTGTACACCTCAGTTTATAACTCTAATGGAAGAATCTCAGGTAAGTAAGGGGACATCTGGATCCTAACAGTCCAGGTTAAGGCAGTGCTAAGAAATGAACAATTGAATTTTAGGAGAGTACAATGTCATTAATGTGGTAATATATCCATCATATTCTGCAAGTTCTTGTACAGCTTTGTAAGATCTGGGGGTATCACAAACGCTCCTCATGAGGGCAGTAGTGTCTTTATGATGAGAGTTTGATCCTGTTATGATCTGCTAAAGCTCAGAGACCAGGAATCTGTGTGGGAGTTCACAGTACCTATCCGAGCCATTCCCATGAGACCTTTGGTGCCCTGCTTTCTCACGGGAACTTTATCACCTTCGCTGAGGCCTAGCTAGATAATGTTGCTGAGCTAATGTTGAAGTCATTGTTTTGATTTTGTATTTGCATTTTCTTAATAAATACTGCTACCCGAGGGCTCTCGGGGCTGGCAGTTGCTCAGACGTCTTCCCTGCGTCTCCCATCATTTTTCAATTGCCAGTCCACCACACATTAACTTAATTTGGAGCAGATATTCTATAGTAGTCAGTGTCTTGTTTTCTTTCAATAGCATTGTCACCAGAGATTACACTTACCTTTGCTATTTCTTTCTCAGATGGTGAAAGTCCTCCCAGAGATACAAAGGGAGCTGATAGCAGATAACTAAAAGTTAAAAAGGTATCATCAATGCCATACCAAGGAAAGCTGCACAGGTAAAACTTTGCCTCCCTCTCAAAAGGATACAATCATTTTTTTACATGAAGTATAGCATCCCATGCAAAAACAAGTGAAAATTTTGTCCTCTATTCTTTTACTATCATGTACTTTATTTCACCTGAAAGTGGGACATTTGCTAGGTAGATGGAAACAGTATCTTGTGAAGAGTTGGCCCAGTCATCATGACATATATCATGAGATGTCTTTGCCTTATTCATTCTGTTAAGGTGCAAAGAAAGCCCTCTTACGGCATAATCTCTCCAAAGCTTGCTACCAAATTATAATTTTAACATGTACTGAATAATCATATTAACTGTACTGAATAGTTAAACACTAATTGAATTTGTTAAATATTTGCATTTAAATGACAATAAATACAATTTAAGTCTGACCCTCCTTTAGTCAGGGGAGCACATATCTCAAAACAGAAAGTGTGGCCTCAACCTTAAAAAGGAAAAACTCTGAGGCAGAGTTTCCAGGACTGGCTGAGGAATTCTGGGAGTTGAAATCCACCTATCTTAAAAGTTGCTTAGGCTCCATGGCAAGAGTCTCCAACCTTGGCAACTTTAAGCCTGGCAGACTTCAACTCCCAGAATGCCCCAGCCACCTGGGGAATTCTGGGAGCTGAAGTCCTCCAAGCTTAAAGTTGCCAAGGTTGGAGACCCCTGCTCTACGGAAGTGGGACACTATGGCCCCTTTATGACTGTGGACTTCAATTCCCAGCATGGCTGGCTCAGGAATTCTGGGAATTGAAGTCCACAAGTCATAAAAGGGCTATAGTTCCTCACCCCTGCTGTAAAACATAATCCACATCCTATGAAATGCCTGGAATCTTGTATCACAGCCTGTCTCAAGTTGGTTCTCTTCAGTGTGCTGGACTTCATTCCCCATCATCCTTAGTCATACTATCTAAAACTAAAGGGGTTTAGCTGAACACTCTGTAATGGTATTAAGTTGAAGAAGGTGTATCTGCTAACAGACATGCTAGATAGAAGCAAATTGGAGCAAATAGAAGTAGTCCTCAACTTACATAGTTCGCTTAGTAACCGTTTGAAGTTACAACGACACTGAAAAAAGTGACTTATCATTTTTCACACTAATGACCGTTGCAGAATCCCCATGGTCATGTGATTTACATTCATATGCCTGACAACTGACTCACATTTATGACAGTTGCAGTGTCCTGGGGTCATGTGATCACCTTTTGCGATCTTCTGACAAGCAAAGTCAATGGGGAAATCAAATTTCCTTAACAACTGTGTTACTAATTTAACAACTGCAGTGATTCCCTTAACATATGTGGCAAGAAAAGTAGCAAAATGGGACAAAACTCACATAACAAATTTCTCACTCAGTAACCTAAACTTTGGGCTCAGTTGTGATGGTAAGTTGAGGACTACCCATACCAAGAAGGATTTCCTTTCCCATCCATTTGCCCATTCCAAACTTATTTTGGTTGTATCAGCTTCTACTTACTGACATGCTGTTTTATCTGAACTTGGCGTTTCAGGAACAAACGAAGAGATACGAAACAAGTCTGCATGATTCTTTCTTTTCCCATAAAAATGCCTGTAGTGAGCCATTTGGCAAGAAGTTCAAAAATGCTACACTAGTAATTGTTAATACTCAGGTGGAATAACCAAGAATTGCTGATGAGAAGCTTCCCAGCCCCTTCCAATTTTATTTTCACTATTCTCCTTCAAAAGAAAAAGATGTCCAGCATCAATATAATCAATGAATGAGAGGGTCTGCATACACCTAAGTCAGCATTGTGACATCTTACATCACTGTGGCATCACAATACAGCTTCAGCAGTTCTTTCATTTCTGAATCAAAGCTAGGAACAAAGTTAACACCACATAAGTTCTCTAAGGGGAGGCATCCTAGAAAGATGGTGGATGTTTTTGGTATACAAATATAGAAAAGTACACCAATTATCTCCCTGTTGTCAACAAACAAATAAGCAAGCAATATAGAAACCAATGGAATGTATTCTTTGAAAAATTCTCTCTCTGTCTCTCCTTCCCTCCCTTCTCTATGACTAATAGCTCTCCTTTCCATAAGCATTAAGCAAACATGGGGACATTACATATCCTTGATCCATTTCCTGTTCAGAATTTAATAATTTGCTAGACATTCCAGTTACTCTCATTTTAATCTCCCTTTATGCCTCTCTGATCACATTCAGTAACCAAACCTTTTGTGTATTTGCACAAAAAAATCTTTAATTCAGAACTACTTTGTCTAAATTAACAAAATTAAAATTAAATTAAATTAATTTAGCTCCTGCTAGAGCTAGGAGACTGGACTACAAAATCTCCAAGATCCCTTCCAGCTCTGTTCTTTTCTGTTCTATTTGTGCAATAAACCTTTTTTCATATGTTTATCTATTTCCAGTGATCTGCTGAAGAGCAAAAAAATTGGTCTGCACAACCCTGTCTGATGTAAAGCACTTCCCAGTTTTGCATTATTGCCATTTCTGACCACTTTTAATCAGAATTCTGCCAAACCTACTTCTGGGAAACTTCAATGAATCTTGCTGTAATTTTTGCGTTCACTTTTGTTACTTTTCCCTCTGCAGAACAGAACAATAAGGACATTAGTCCTGTTCTCAGGCACAGATCCAATGTTGCAGTGTTCATGTGCACATCCTTTTTTGTGTGTGTATCATTCCAATTTTAATATTTGGGCTGCTATTCCAAAAGCAGACCATGTCTTCTTCTTCTTTTCATCTTCAGGTTTACCATTTGTGAAACTTTCTTACAGGCTTTACGACTTCCCTTTCCGCTATCTTTTTCTTGTGCATTTCCAGGAACATACCTTTTTTTTTAACAAATTTTATTCAGTTTTTCACATTAAAAACAAAAATCTCTTTTTAGTGGACAGCATATTTCCGGGTCATCACCTTTACATACAAATATGACAGCAATTATAAATTCATATATGTATACTTAATTCTATTATTACCTTTTCCATTCCAAATTATCAGTAAGGAGAGAAACAAACACATTAATTCTAGCCTCTTTCATTGATCTCAATAGAAACATCTTTTTGTTTCATTTCAATTATTTCAAATATAATCCTTTAATATTTATTTTAAAAATAAAGATAAACAATATGTGTTTGCCTAACAACAACAACAACAATAATAATATAAAAAGTTACCAATGTCTCTCCTCGCTTTTAATAGTCTATATTAACTTATTAATTTAGCTGGTTCTTTAGTCTGTCATAGTCCCTTTCCATTACACATTCTTTTTATAAATTCTAGATTAATACACATTTTAACACTAAACAAACAAACAAACAAACAAGTATTGGTTTCCCCCCTTTTACTGTTTTGAGTGTGACAGCTCAATGATTAAAAAATACCTTTATTCCCTCATCTTGATTCCCAATAAACCATTATTTTTAAGAAGTTACAATAATAATCATTACATCTTTTCATTTGGATTCCACAGCATAAAATATGCCCCCTTTAATTTTTAATAAGAGTTATCAGTATCTATATTACCCTATTTTCTAAATATTTTTAGTTGCAGAAATATTCTTATTACCCCTTGTCACCCTGCAGAATCCCCTTTTTAATTCATCAACCATTATCTCTGAAAAAACAATTTCTTTTCAACATTTTACTATTTCCATATTTCTTTATTTCATGCACCTGTTTCTTACTGCTTCTCCTCTCCCTCTTTTCCCCATATCTTTTCTCATTCCAGTTTATATCCCTCTCTTTCTTAATATCTTCCTTTCCGCTTTTCTGCTGGATCTTTCTGCCTTTCCCGACTTCACAGGTATTCCCCCTTTTGATTGCCTTCTTAAGTCTCAACTTTTGAACCTTCCTTCTTTCCTCACTTCTTTGTAGTGTTCTTTGTGTTAATTGAATCAACTCCTCCTCCTCTGAAGCTCTTTCTTCTTGTTCTTCAATCACCATTTCCATTTTTTCTAACACAGAGCAAAGTGATTCGCCTCTTTCCTGTAGTAATTCTCTCATATTTTTAAGTTCCATTTTTAATTCCCGGAGAGATATCATCATTACACACTCTTATATTTTATGATCATTAAAGTCCACAAAAAAAACCCCACTTTTACTTTCCTTCTTTCTTCTTTCAATTTTCTAAAGTTCTCAGTTATTCCAGCCTAGGGTCTATACCAAAAACATCAATCAATCCCACAGTCTTTCCTTTTTTCTTTATTCTGGTTCTGCTTTCACTTTCTAAGATTCTTACTTTGTTTCAATATTTCTTTAATGTTATATCCACACAAGTTCATTCAGAAACAGGATGCTTTCCCTTTTGTTTGAGCTCAAGTTTTTGTCAAAAGGTGGCACTCTCCATTATACAAAGTCTTCACCTTTTCCCCCTATTTTTTTATTTAGGGTTTTTCAAACCTCAATATTCCAGCACAGTCCAGTCTCCAATTTGTAAATGTTATTATTATTATTTTTTGACAATCTTAAGTCCAGCTATATTTTATGCCTGTTTATTGCCAAAATATTTTAGTTCAATTTAGTTAAATCTTTAGTTCCAGCTTCTTCCTTTCCTGGTTCGAAGCCCCACTTAGCTGTCAAAAATATTTTCTTTTTTTTTTCCTTGTCCCTTTGTAATTTCACCGCTCACTTTTCTTTTTTAAAAAATTCCATGTTACCTTAATCCCGGGGTACTTTTGTTTAGCTGTATTGCCCAGTTGTCCCAGTTCAGATGTTATCCACCTCTTTCTTCCCTCCTGCATAAATCTTAATCCAGCTGAGTCCTCCTCTTCGGGGTGGCCATTTTAAACCACTGCTGCGGTCATCTTTGGGGGAAAAAAGACCAAGCCCGGGGGGGAGATGCGGCTCCCCTCAACCTGGCTTATGGCTCCCCCTTACTCCGCCGCCCCTCCAAGGCAGCTTCAGCCCCTAATCGTAATAATCAGGGCTCTCCAACGAAAGAGCACAGACCATAGCCATAGAGAGTCGTGATCTAGGGTCCATCAGTGAGGAGGCTCCCAGGAACATACCTTTGAGTTCAACCTTTTAGTGTATCATTCCTGTAAAACTCTCTTTTTGGCATCGTCTCATTTCAATTTCATCCCAAATAATTTCATTTTTCTTTTCATTCACTCTGCCGGAGGTGCCTTGTATGCTGGCTTAGAATGCATGCATATACACTACAGAAATGTATTAAGGAAGAAACACTAAATCCAATTATGCTTATATCTGAATACATGAACCATATTCAGGTATAAGTATCATTGGATTCAGTGAAGGTGTGCACTTGTACATAGATTGTAGACTTTACCACTGCATGAGATTTAATGCACATACAACTTTTCCCCCACTTTCATTTTCTCTTGCTGTTTAACAGTGGCAACAGATGAAAAAAGAGACAAATTGGCATATTCCTATCAGCAATATAAATCTAACTTTTTCAGAAAGTGCTCCAAGGAGCATTTCTTCATAAGAAACTAAATGGGATTCAGTAGAGTCTCTATGCCACTTCTAGGTGAGTGTAGAACATTTCAGCTCCTTTGTGCTGGAACTGACGAATGTTCTAAGTGATCTGTGATAGCATAAAGGTGTCTGATAAATCTTTTTAATGAGCAATAGGAAAATGCTTCCAAAGTGGTAACCATGCCTTATCTAAAGATGTCTGATTGGCAGTATAGTCAGTACTAAGAGACTTGCTTGAATCAACATTATTTTCTGAACAATTTTTATCCCAGAGCTATAATTGCAATTAACAATGAACTTCAGGACCACCATCAGCGAGCTGTTGGTCTGTTGTATGGATGCTTGTATGTTTTTAGGGGCGGGGAATTTTAGCAGGTGTTGGGGGGTGTTTGGGGATTGTCATGTGTGTATGCATATTGGGTCTGGTCTCTGGGTTTTATATGAATTTTGTTGTATGTATACTGTGTATATACATACAATGACAATAAAGAATTCAATTCAATTAACATATAATAGTACTTCCCTTTTCTTTTTCTGTTTTAATTCTTCTAAGATTTTTTCTTTTATCCCAAAACAGCAGTAAAAAACAACAACACCCAACCCTATATTCTTAGGTTTGAACTCAGCTAGACTCTCAGACAAATAACAGCACACAATTAGATAAGAATCTTAATTGCATACTAGGAAGCAGCCACCCAAAAAATTGACTGCCTTTCGTCAAGTCCAATTCTGGTGCTTCTTTCTCCTACCTTTCCCACCATTGTTTAATTGACTTTTGTCCCACATTTCTTGGGCTTGTAGCTAGCTGACTGTTGGTTGTTGACCTAATTAACATCTCTGTCCTGAGAATATCTCTGGTTTGCAGCTTAAATTCCACAAAAGGCCAAGATGTCAAAGAACTTGATGGGTGATTATCTGCTCATCTCTTTTCTTGTTCCTATTAATTCTCTTAAATCAAGAAGAAACACATTATTGCATACTGACTACATTTTATTCTGCCCATTCTTTTAAGTTAATAAAATCACAATGCTCCAGTTATAAGGTTAATTAAATGGATGCAGATTTGTCATTAAATATTATGAACAAAGGCAAAAATAGATGCTAAATATAGTACAATATAATTCAAATATGTCAAAGGAATAATAAATATAATTTACTATTCACGATAAAGAGCTCTAGACTAGTTTTGTGGATATACTTTAAAATTCCACAAATGGACTATTCTCGACTGTAGTTGACAGAAGTTGTAATTAAATTCATCTGGCACCAATGTGCCTTCATCCTACCCAAGAATATCAGTTTTGTATTTAAGCATCATTGGCATTCCTAGGGCAACAATTTAAGAAACCCAGGGTAGCTTTGGAAGTGAAACTAAAGCTTTCATTCTGTGCATACCACTATGGAAATCATTCTCACTGCTTTCAAATGGGCTTAGGTTAGAATTAGGTCACTCGATGGTTCCATAAGAGAGTGTCCAAAATGTTCATACCACAGTTGTATTGGGATTCAACTTATGATTCTCTAGCTAAAATTTATTATAACTAGTTCTGCAGTGGGAAAATATCTTAGTAGAACCTACGACATTCAACATGTACATTAGTAAATGTAATTGGCTTAAACATTTTTTAAAAATGAAAATAGCATAGTAAAGTAGTTTTGGATGTTGGATTAGAATGGGTGGGTGGGGTGTGGGTGCAAGTTTCAATCCACTGTAAGACAAAGAAGTTTATTGTATGACTTGTGTCAGTCTCTCTTTTAACCTAATCTATTTTACAGAACTATTTGGGGACATAAGTTCCTGAATGAAACTTGTAATATATGTCTCTCCTCTTTTCAGAATCACTTCACACTTTTTTAAAATAATAGATATCAGGGGTTAGAAAAACATTCCAGTGACAACAGAGTTAAGATGAACCAATAAATGATATCCATGGATCTTAATATTGGCAAAAAGTAAGTATAAAATGACCCAGAAATTAGTCCAAAAATAAGTACATACACAAATGCTATGAATTAACTTCTGCAGAATTTGAACTATTTGGAAGTTTCAACGAAAGATTGTAGAAAAACTTCTATTGGTATAAAAACATGAGCATAGAGTAATTCCTATTTTTCCATGGTAAAATGCTTGCTGTATATGCATTATGTTACCTGAATTGTACAGTGTTAAATTAGGACATTGGGACTAAATCTTCCATTTGGTGTTATTATAAAATTAATTTTAAGATGATAATAGCATAATCCCAAATGTCTGTTCTAAGTAATTTGAGGTCAGTAAGATTCAGTCTTAGAAAAGCAGATGGGACTGAGGTCTCATAAGCCTGCTGATGGAAACTGTGTTAATTTAGTTTTTCAATTTATCCTTAGAAAAAATCCAAGACAAAGATCTGTTCCCTTCTCAGTCATTTTTTGTTGTTGGATCCACTCAATGCCTCATGCCTTTAATTTTCTTCTTCAGAGTAAAGTAGTTTTAAATATACAAAGGATACCAAAGTGGTTCATCTATAAAATCAAGCACTATAACAAATTCCAATTTTTGTCTTATCTGTTTTTTTTTAATCACTTCTTCCCTGTTCAATAGGATTAGAATTTTCCTCTGAAGGATTACTATTATGATTATATTTATCAAATTGCAAACAACATCACTTAGAGTGGCATTTGTGAGAAACGGTTAAATCAAAAAACTGTTCATACCACAGCTGTTGGTTGTTCTCTGCAAACAGTTGCTTTGTTTACTAGATTAATAAAATAAATCAGAATAAACAGTAAAAACCTGATATAAAGCAGGCTGCCTGTGAAAGCATGAACACTGAGGGCCCTACCCGCACACCAGTGTCACTGCCCAAATCATGGCACTTTGTTGTTCATACATACTTACAAAATATAACTGTGGTGAGAAAATCTTTCAGTATCCAACTGCACACACAAAGACATCCAACGTAAAACCTCGACTCTGCAAATTCTAACTTCTAGACCACAAGCATTTAATTTCCTGACTGCAGATGCTTAAATGTATTGGGTGGAAAAAGAAAGACAGGTTGCTGGAAATCCCCTCTCTTTCCCGCTAATTGATTCAATGTGTGGGCATTATAAAGAAGAAGAAGAAAAGTAAGCAGGACCAGTTTTTAAACCACATGTTTCTTCCAGTGATAATTAATATCATCTTTGTAGCTCAGTTCCATACAATATTGTCATCTTCTAATGACATAGATTCTTCTATTTATTGCATTTTTCCTGAATCAAACCATGGTGAGTTTCACCCAGGGTGTCCACTGAATTCGATTATAGGATGTGTGCTGTGCTCACAAAGATTCTTCCTGTCTCTGGAATTTAAATATAGTTTGGAAAGTTGGGTTTTGCAATCTTTTATCCATCCCTTTCTGGCTTGAGTGTATCAGTTCAGATTAAACAGCAGGTGCCAGAAGACAAAAAGGACAAAGAGAGAGAAGTAACCCATCGAGAGAATGTTTCTGGATCCCAGGCCTTTGGCATTGCAGTTATTTGAGTAGCAGCAGTAAACGCTCACTCCAGGAACTTGTGAACTTCCTCGCCGGGCTCGGTCACAGAATGACCTATATGAGCAGGACTTCATAATGCCACCTAGAACAGATTCAGAGACAAATCCAAGATATTTACTGTCCGTGCTTATCTGCTCCTTTATCTTATTAGCTTGAATTAGAACATCTTGGCTCTTTGAAGTGCTTATCTGAGGGAGGGACAGTTCAAGGAAGAAATAACTTTAAGGACATTTTGCCTTTCTCTTGCATTGTTTGATTTACATCAAACACAGATGGATCTGTACAAAACTACAACCCTTTTTTTTTATTTAGAAAAAAGTAGAACCTTCCATGCACCATTGGGCTACTTATAAGTAGAAAATCCTTCTTGCTAACTGAAGTTTCAGATAAACCATTTATTTATTATTCATCAATCTTAACATCAGATAAGTCATTTATTCTTACAGAATGACTTTTTTGTAAAAGAGGAAAAAAGTGAACATTCTATCCATAGGCAGACATAAATCCAGTCATTGTGCAAAAGGTATATTTGGAATTTATCAACAATGCTAATGATAAAACACGAACGGCTTCCAGTTTCTATATTATGTTCAAAATTTGATTCAATTTCTTGCTCTTGAGCCAACAACAGCAATACTGACATATTCTTCTGCTGTGTGACACACTTTGAATTTAACCAATTTAACTTCAGATGGTGGTTATTATAGAGCACTTACTTGATTGTCCTCTGATGATTACACAAGCATCAGAATGTCCTGGACATTGTTCAGAGCCTTGTTGGTTACACTCCTCATTACTTGCACCTGCACACGTATAGCACTGCAGCCCCTCACCTGATATTATTATTATATACATAAAAAAAAGAATTGCTTTATTTGCAGTGAAAACAAATCAGCTTTGATTCTCTCTACCAGGAGACAGTTTTAACTACAATACAAACATCTGATAGCAGTAATATAAGTGATTTCAGTCATTTTAAAGAAGGCAGTTATGGTTTCCACTTGATGGAAGAATAGCCTCACTATAAATATTTTAAAACTGAATATATTTCCAACATTAACTCTCATTAAATAAAAAAGAACCCTATGTTCTTGAAAATTCACAATTGTATCATGCAACTCTTTGTAAAGTTCAGTCTGGAAAAAAGCACAAAAAACTAAACCCTAATCATGTAAATATCAAGATTTCAACAGGATAACTTCTTTTCCCTTTTACATCTGTAGTTATGAATTCTGAGGAGGGAATTTAGATACTAGGCCACTAACGACCTTAAGTAACAAAGTATTAGTTCCATACTTCATTTACAAGTTTGTGTGCACGCACATATGTAAAGCTGTAATTAAGAAATAGGAATTTGCTCCAAGAAGAAATGTTAATTTATGTTTAAAATAATTGAAGCTATCCAGTTAGACTCCTCTTGAATTTCAAAAATGGAAAAGAAAAGACCAGTAGAAAGTAATTGGTTATTAACTATTCTAAGCTACATTAAAAAGCATTATTATTATTTGTAAATCTGGAATGTTTAAATCCTGAATTATGGTAAGTGAAAGAAGAAACATGGAACAAAATTACTTACTTTCTATGGTGAAAAGAAAGCTGAGAAGGACGAAGCTGATGAATCGCTTCATCATGGAGAGCCAACAAAAGTATTGTTAGACAAAACAACTGATTGTCATTTATGCTCTAATGCTTATTCAGCATAGTTAATCCTCTCTAGAGGATCATGTAGGAGCTAAATGGTGCAGGGTATACTGTAATCTGTTGTTTTTTTCTGGCTACTCTTCAAGACAGATGTATTCCTTCATATCTCTAGCATTCTCAGGAAATACTTTTTATCAACTATCTAAAAGGGAACATCTCATCTGTCCAAACACCTATGTTTCTCACACTATTTCCTAAAAATAATGGAGTACTAATTGGCATTTTATGGGAGTATATGCATAAATGTTTTCAGATGCACAATTCTTAGCTTGCTGAGCTATTCAGTACTTAACCGGATTCTAATAGATCAGCCAATATATGAGAAGTCAGAAATGTTCCTGTTTATTTTCTACTAAATGTAAAGCTATTGTGACAAAAATCAGCTGTTGAATTCATCATCCATTTTACTGCCTTGTTGTGGACTGAGTATTAAGCTCACATATATTCCACCCTAGTGAGAATGAGTGCTCCAGTTGTAAACCAAGGTCAAATTATGAGAAACCATAGGCTTCTTCAGTTAATTCAAGCTAAACATTACTGTAACTTTTAAGGTCAGTTATATTATGCAAAAGTTTCTCTTGAAGCCAGTTAAAGCTCAGAAGGAGATGAAACAAAGATTTTTGCCCTCTCCCCACTTTTCAATTTTTGTATCAATGTGGGGAGATGTCTTAATACCCCAAACTTCCATCCCTCTAAACTAGGGGATCACAACAGAGCCCTGTTGCTCCATACAGACAACACTGTAGTTCTTTTCAGGACACTAATTGACCTTAAATGAGATCTGAGAACTTTGGTCCAATATTGCAACAATAATAATCTGGCAATAAACTATCATAAAGCCAAGATTATGATTTTTGCTAAAAGATTGAAGCTCTGGTTATGGAGCATTAATGGTCACAAGATTGAATTAGTGATTAGCTTTAAGTATTTAAGAGTAGTCATGGATGCCTCTGGCTTGCTGGAAGCCTACTGTTAATATTCCACTGCTATTGGTCAAAGATCCACCAATGCCGTTCTTAAATTTTTTTCCAGTCCAAGGGAGGACATTATGTTCTAGTGGTACTTAAGCTGTTTCAGAGAAGCTTCCAGTCCAGGTCCTTTATGGATTCTGTCCCCAACCCCCAATCTTGTGTTTCACCTCCCTGGAGATGGTAGGATCCAAATTCATCAGAGCAGCTTTCCAAATCCCACGCTGTATCTCAAATGCACATCTATGAATGGAAACAGGTATGATCAAAGTTGAGTCAAGAGTGCGCCGAGCTTCTTTAAACCTTTGGTTAAAGCTCAACTTCTGTCTTCAAGACTTAGCACCATTAATTCTTCAGGACAATTTGCAATCCACATGGATTAAGACTGTTGAATCTAATCTTTTAAATCTAGGCTGCTCTTCCTCTTCAAGAACTGAGGCAGCAATTGTTCTGATCTAGGCTTCACAAAATCACGAAACCGACTCCTTGTCCCGACAAAACCCCTTTTTATTTGGCTAATGTGAATTCCTATCATTCACATCCAACCAAGTCCCGACAAAGTCTTTCAAGGATGAATTGCAACCACAGAACTTATCAGGCTTGGAGAATTCCAGGCCGATAGCTTCCAAACGCAACACTGTACAAGGAAATACTTGGCAAGGAGTCTCTGAGAGTCACAGATAAACAAATCTTCACATTAATTAAAAGAACTGTCTCTTGCAAACACCACTCCCCTTTCACTCCTATTTATTCCCTATGGGAAGGGCCATTCACCATCCACCTGTGCCTTTACTCCCAAGTCGACCCTTGTTCCTTAACTGTTCCCTTCTTCTGATGGCTCTGTGCATGCATATAAATCTCTATTAGTGTACTGGAATATTCTGCAGTATAGATTAAAAAGTGGCCTTTGGGTGAAAAACTCTGCCTCTGTGATTTCAGAGAGGTGAAACTTACAGAGCATGTTCTAGTTCACTGTTCCTTTTATGAAAACATGTGAACCAGATTGATCCTACCTCCGATTAGAGGTCCTGGTTGCTCAGGTTCAGTTTATGCCCAGATGCTGCTCATAGCTTAAGTAACCCTTGCTAGAATGCACATAACTAGGCTTTGTGCAGGAATATAGAATCTTGATGGGCCAATCTCCTGCAGTGTATTCTTTGTAACTATAATTCATTCAAAATTTAGATATTACTTTGTTGGTACTAATAGTTTTATATACTATTACCTTGCTGTAATTTTAGAAGTTATCATGTTTAATATAAAGTTAGTGTTTACATTTTAAAAAAAAAGCACAGGCACTTTTAAAGTCAAATATTTCCAGTAACTTGTATCGGCCCTAGAATCATTTGTACAAGCATTCAGAAGAAAAGTCACATATTTTATACTAGTAGATTTTTAAAATATATCACTTATTATATTCTCTTGGGAGTTTTGTATACAGTATATCTGGGTGATCTCTAAAGCACCTTGGCTGTATTGGTATTCTGAGAAATAATGTTTTTCATACCAATGAAATAACAGAATAATATATAAAAAGCTGATGCTACTCAATATCAGATTTAGACTGATTTTCAAAGTCCCAATTAATAATATGAAATTCATTTTCAAACTGGAAGGGAAAGATTATTTGTGGTAAGTATCACAGAGGCAAGTACTTTAATTTTTCAAGTTTCCATTTTATTTTACAAATCAGAAAATGCAGATCAAATTTACACTCCTTAAGGCAAGAGTCCCCATGCATGTAATACACATTTATATTAAATTCAAAAAAGACATCCAACATGGGAACTCATGTACAAAGGGAAGGCGAGGATGAGCAACTGTAATTTATTAAAGAACTTGACAAATCTCCCTGATACAGGAACTTTTGAGATCAACTTGCTATGAATTATACAAAGGAAAGAATTGCAGACAATAGCAAGGATTTCTGATAGTCTTTGTACTGCATACAGTCAAATCAACATTATTAAGAAAAAATACAGTAGTGCATACAAAAAGTGAAAATAGAATCCGTTCACATCGCTGTCTGGATATCACTGTGCCAATGGTCATATTGCACTCAAGATTGTAATTTAGGGTTTTGGTTTAAAGTTAGCTTTTCCCCATTTTGGCAATCAGTTCATCACAAATCTTCGTCAACTCTTCTATTTCTTTATTCTAAAAAAACACACACATACACAGGAAGAAAGAATAAACACATTTCGGTTAAAAGCCGTACTGCACTCTTTTTCAATTCTGAAAATAACATTTGTTGTACATTCTGGGGAAAGAGCAATATCTGTCTGCAATTCAGTTCTGCTTATACCAGTCATCTTTGCTTAAGCACATCACTGTGGCATCTTTCAGGAAAGCTTTCGTTTTATGTTCTTTTACGCCTAAATCTTTTCTTACATTGAAATTATGCTAAAAGGATAAACCATTGCCTCCTAGAAGCCAGATTTTCTGCTATCAATAGGCTAAGCCAGTGTTTTTCAACCTCAGCAACTTTAAGGGACTTCAACTCTCAGAATTCTCCCAGAATCTATATACTACTGAAATACTTGTCTGTTTGACTGTTTGTAACCTTCAATTGGGCATAGTGGTGGATCATAGCGCAACAATATTTGAATCAACATACCTCCAAGGGGGTAACATTTTAATGCATCCAAAATTTGGGACCCGTGACTCCTATAGGGTTTAAATTTGGAAAAACTATGGCTGCTTCAGTGGTTTTGCACTGCCGCACTGCCATGGTCAGCTATGATTTCATGATTGTCATTTCCAACACACCCTGTCAGCAGGGGTGGGATTCAAATTAACAACCAGTTCTGTGGGCGTGGCTTAATTGGTGGGTGTGGCTTGGTCATGTTATTGGCTAGGCGTGGCCAACTCAATATCACTCACATCGAGGCATGCATCTCCTCGCCTGGCCTCTCATGACTGTGGGGATGCTGCAACAGTTGTAAGTGTGAAAAATGGTCATAAGTCCCTTTTTTCAGTGCCATTGTAACTTTGGTCACTCCACACAAGCAAAGTAGCACAAAGGAGGAAAAAAAACTGCAGAGAAGTTCCAGAGACAGGAAGTCTAGTCCTGCCAAAAATGTAATAAGGGTTAACAGAGAGAGCAACAACAGAATGTTTCCTTCCTGCCTTCCTTCGAGTTAGGCCAGTAATTTCTTCTAACAACTGGTTCTAGCGAACTGGTAGAATCCCATCCCTGCCTCTCAGTTTTCTCCAAGGAAAGTCAGTGAGGACTTCCACTGCTCTTTTGGTCATTCTGTTTCTCCGCTTAGATAGGGAAATAATCCTTAAAACGATAACCCAACGGGTCATGGGTTGTCTAGTGACATCTTAAAGTTGTTGAGGCTGAGAAATGTTGTAATAAGCCACAGTCACCCATCCATGAATTAAGGCTGGTGTGAGCACTTTAACTTGTTTCATTAAAAGCAGATAAATAATATGATGATGCAGTGCTTTAGTTTTGATCTCCAACAGGCCTTTGTACTAGGAAGGACAAAGCATATGGGAAAAGATCCAGCAGCTTTGAAGCATTGCATAGAGATGTACTATTAACACTTCCTCCCATTCCAATGTTTTTGGATTTTAAGCATGAAATGCTATACAGCCCTAATAAACAGTAAAATAAGGCACTAAGCCTACCTGATCCTTGAACTGCCTAAACACACACGGTGAAATCTAACCTCCTCTCTCTGATATTACTACATCACCATCACAGACAATTAGCCACTATCCATAGACAACTCGGCCCAGGGTTACCCTGGGTGGTCAATAAATTTGATAAACAGATAATATCGAACTGTTGAGGCAGAT
Source organism: Pseudonaja textilis (assembly GCF_049901715.1). Lineage (NCBI taxonomy): Eukaryota > Metazoa > Chordata > Lepidosauria > Squamata > Elapidae > Pseudonaja > Pseudonaja textilis. The sequence continues at coordinate 36,808,801 of NC_141993.1, forward strand.
CCACCACCAGCATCCCAAACCAACTTCTTGAAGTTTTTGAGGATAGCATTTGATAGCAAAAAGATTGATGGTTTTACATTTCTAAAGTACATATTTGTATCTGTTAGGAAGCAGCTACCAAACCCAGAGATTCCTCTACAAGCAGCTTTGTACAGTTCAGAGCTAGTCACCTTTTGTTCCAGTGTTCTTTCCAACGCATCCACTTTTAACTGCTCTTTACGAAGGCTGGCTTGGTAAGCTGCTTGTTCTTGCTGAGCCTTTCCCCGAACTTGTGCAATTTCAGCATTGGCTCTGCAGAAACACAGGTATGTTGAGTGCCAAGGAACCTCTCTCCCTCTCTCTTATGCATTCATGTCAAGTGTGGACTCTTGGCAACTGGCCAGACTAGTTCCTAAAGTTTTCTTGGCAAGATTTCGTATACATTTATGAAAAGCATATATTATTGTAACTTGTGAGACACACGCATAATTCTTTATGAATTTCAGTACCATACTGGTATATCAGTATATTACATTATACTGTATTAGGTAAGGTTTGATACTTGGTGCTTAACTGAATCTTTCCTGAATATTTTAAAAAGTAGGGGGTCAAAATGGAGGGGAACCTTAAAGAATGACAGGATACATTTTATAGGAGTCAGGTCAAAATTATATATAAGTACTGACAAGAACCAGATGGAAAAAGAAAGCTCCAGAATTAGTTTACAATAGATTTCAGAACAGAAGTTTGTTTGTTTGTTATTTATTTTGTCAAAAAGCTTACAATACAATAGAAATAAGAACAAACATAGTTTAAATGTAAGAAATAGGAACTAATAATTGGGGATAATAGGACAGGGGCAGTATGCACAATTGTGCGCTTATGCATGCCCCTTAAGTTCTTGGTTGAAATGCAGGATTCCTCCCAAGCCCTAATAAAATACCTGTCCAGTTTTTCCTCTGCATGAACCTTGAGGGCTTGATATCTCTGCTCTTCTTTTTTAACTCGTGATAAATATTCCTGTGCGCATTTCTTTAATACTTCTTCATTCTTTAATGGGAAACATAAAAATAGCTTAACAACAGACCATAAGGGATTCACAGTAAGTTGTAGGCTTTGACCATGCTCTACAATTTTAGGTAGCAGATCATTTTTTTGAAAGCAGACATAAAATATTTCCTTAAAGCAAGGGAAACAGAAATATAATGTATAAATGCAGTGTATAAATGCTAAGCAGCCATCTCAATATGAATTCTACAGGCCATGCCTGGCATATGAAGCTCAAGCCATCTTAAGAATCCCTTTTCTGCAATGTCAACTCTACAGAAAATGGTTGCTTTGGATTTTTGGCAAAGTAAAGTACACAGTTGCTTTTAAAACACAGTGAATGAATAGAAAATCAATTAAGGGAAATTAGTTCACATTATATTTTTTGCATAAACCAGGGAATAACGTATAATCTCGACCCCACCACAGTTATGATAACAATGTACTTTCAGTGTCCCCATTGTACTAGTCACTGCATCTCCAGACTGGAACTGCGGAGCTATCTCAGTGCTCATAGATATACTGCACAACAGTGTGACTTCACTGAATCCAAAGGCCCACTATAAACTGTTTATGCTTCTTCTTTCAATGTGTACAAACAAGTGTAAAAAGTTTCTTTGGCTGTTTTCTCCTTTTACTAGAGCTAGGTGGCAGCACTTTCAGGCTGATGCACTTCTGGTTATTAGATTAAGGATCGTTGCTATATAAAGCCCTAACAAATGCGTTATTATATAAATGTTCTGTCAGAAGAAGCACTGAGGATGGAAAGGAAACTTGTGAACTATCACATCCAAGAAGAATTCTTATCCCCAAATTCCTGACCGCAAGGATCTGATCTTCAGCCAAAAGCTGCTGGTGAATGTGGAAATCAGGAAAAAAAACCCACCAAAATGAATACAAAAATGCAGCCACACACAACTCCAGACATGCACCTTAGTGAATGTGGGTGTTTTGATGGCATCATTATTCACTGTGACCTACCTTCCTAAATCCTTCAAGAACTTCTTTCATTTTTTCGTATCTTCTGAAAAGATCTGCCAGAGATTTTTCCACAGAGTTCAGATCAGCTAATGCTTGCTCTTTTTCTATAATAAGTTGCTGGACGGTGTGATGGGACATGGATTTTTCTCTCTGCTCATCCTCTATAGGAGACAACGATTAAAAGGCTCAAAGACAACGAATAGTTTTTAAAAAATTAAAATTAAATTAAAGCATGAAAATGAGATCATGCAAAGTAGAACGAGGGGCATGTTTGCTTGGTAAATCTGTTAAGCATTTAAAACATTGTTTCATTATGGGGATAAATATTTTATCATAGTGAAACATTTAAATTGGGCAACAGGACTGACCTTTACAAGTAACCAGAAGCAAATATTTAACAAAGAAAAGCTCTTTTATGGGAATCACATTGCTATAAATATGCAGCATAGATTCAGCAAGAATAAAAAGTGTGAATCGATGTAAAATAAGTTCTTTCTGCTGACTCAAAACCTCCCACTAGTCTTCATTTCAACTGAAAACTTTTAATATATAAAACCATATATTTCACTTTATAAAATGGCACCTCAACCCTAAAATCAAATGTTCCTTAAATAAAACAGCAGACAAATCTATACAAATATTTATAATAACTTCAAAAGAATCCTGCTAGGTAAAACCATTCATGTTAAGACATACTACTCTGATTCTGGAAACAGAAAATTATTATAAGCTTGATTCTGTATTAATTTATTTGATCCTCACCTTTAAGCATTATATGTGTCCGTGGCCCTTAGTAATCTTGTGAAAGTGATTTTACAATTTAATAGTGAGCCCTGAAAATTTCTCCTCTCCTTTTCCTGAATTTCCCACTACTGAATTTCATTGGGAATTATCTGAGAAGTTCTCCTTCTCATTTTCTCTCCAGCATGCACATATTTGCGTATTCTCTCTCTTTTTTCCTCCCTGTTTTCTAAAATTGTAATCTAGTTTTTTCTACCTGCTGTGTTTGGGGCTGCAACACCCCTAAATCTGAAGGTGTGCCAGATTTTTCAAACATTCCACCTTAAAAGGTCACTATTTTTACAACATTACAGTTATTATCAAGTGTCTACTTTTATCAGAGCTGTAGCAAATCAGAGCTTACACAGCATGTGAACACTGAACAGCTTTGATTATATGTTATTGTTAGATGCATGTGTATAACACTCACGCATGCCTAATTACAGTATACCATAAAGCAGTCTTAATTTGATGATGAACCAATTACATTTGCTATTGCTTTTCTGAGAGCAATTCTATCAATAAAAACAATAAAGATGCAGATAGTCTTTGTTTAACAACTATTCACAACGATGAAAGTAACTTTATGACCATTTGTTGCATTTATAACATTCACCAGTCTTTACAGCAAGGGAAAAATTAATTAAGATTTCTTAATGACCACTTTGATCGCATTGCCACTCTCAATTCTGATCATTAAATGAGGGTTACCTATAGTGGCAAAATCAATTAAAAACTGGTTATTCTTTAATTAGATAGGTTTGTTGTTATAGAAATTGCTGGTTTATATTATTAGGTAAAAGTCAAAAGATGAGGCTTGATTATGTTATTATCTGATTTTATTGTACCAAAGAGAGTCAGAAGTCAATGCCTTTTCTTTCCTTCCCCCCCACTTTCCCCTTCCCTTCTCTCTCTCCAATTTTCCCACTATTTACTTTTGTATTTTATATTATAATTATAAACTAACAATAAAAAACTGGTTACACTTTTAATAAATTGAGTATATTTCAAAATGGCAGTGAGTTATTCTAATTTATTCTTAAATCTAAAGATGCCTTTAATATATGATTTGTGTATCTTTTACTCCACAATAGTACAAAAGTATGGAAAGAAAAAGATGAAAGAAAGAATGAAAAAAAAAAACCAGATTATCTTCAAATGGATAAGTTGTTTGTTACATTGCTGTAAAATTCAGTGACTGAGGAAAAGTGAAAAAGAGGAAAACTTGGCTAGAAGCAGTTTTACAAGTAAAGCAACAGAGAATTTGTCACTACCTCTTGTTGATAATTTAGTATGAATATACTAAGCACCTGCACATGAAATATTTGTTCTTTCAGAATTGTCATTCTTCTAATATATTACAGTATTCGAAGTACTGTATTGATTTCCACACAACATGCTAAACAGAACAGGGCAACATCTAGACAAGAGTAATATGTTGTAAACCCCATGCATAGTTGAGAGGGTCATTTTTTTGGTCTTGTTTTCCTTCTCCATTCTTTTGTGGAAGTTTAGTTGACTCTGATAACTGCAGAAGGGTTTTGAAGGTGGTTTTGATTTTTTTTACAAATCAAAAGAACTATGTAGCATTAGTACATTAATGAAACTAAGCCTAATGCCGACACTCCTAAAACTAAACAAAATAGGGAATTCTTTATAGATCCATCCAAAGTGTTTATCTGAATGAAAATCCTACTGAGTTCCATAGAAGTTACTTTCAAATAAAAATAGAAATGGAATTGGAGTCACATTTCCATAGAAGTATGTTTTTAAAGCTAAATTCCCTTCCCTTCCCTTTTATATTTACATTTTTGGAGGGGATTGCAGTAAAAGACCAAGGTCTCTCTCAACTCTATTTTTCTGATATTCTGATCAGGAGTCTGAATGAAATCCTTAGCATAGATTAAGAGTTTCATTGCTATTGTATAATTTAATCACAGAGGAAAAATATTTTTCTAGCAGCTTCTTCTAATCCAGCCCTGTCCAACAATGGTCTGCAGTAAATTGCTAGCCAATACTGAAAGATTAAACTTAATTTTCACATTTAATATGCCCCTTGCTGATCAATTTTCCTCTATGCCATTTAGCAGATATGTTTCTTAAATTCAAGCCAGTTCCAAATCCCAAAATGGAAAATATTTGGGACAGGTTTTCATTTTGCCAGGGTAGAACAGACAGCCTCCAGGTTTTCTCTACTGATTATCAGGGTCTTCACAGAAGTGATCTGTTTATCCAGAGCTCCAATAAAAAGCCATGGAATATGAAAAAAGAGAATGTAGGTCTAAGTGACAAGCTTGCAGAATCAAACATCTTTTGGAGCATTCAGATCATGGACAGGAAAATAAATTATTTTATTATTTTCTCCATTAAGTGAGTCTGACATTCTGTTGGTTGGTAAATGAGTTGTCCCTACCAGTGAAACTTGCACATCATATTGTAGGTAGGGCAGGGGTCCTCAACCCCATGTTCGCGACCTGGTGCTGGGCTACAACTCATTCAGAACTTGGCTGTGGAACTAGTGAGCATTCATATGAGTGAAGCTGCATCTGCTGACTGCCAGCTGCCAGCAGTTTGATTCTCGCCAGCTCAAGGTTGACTCAGCCTTCCATCCTTCTGAGGTTGGTAAAATGAGGACCCAGATTGTTGGGAGCAATATGCTGATTCTGCAAACTGCTTAGAGAGGGCTGTAAAGCACCGTGAAGCAGTATATAGTTTAAGCACTATTTCAATTAGTAAAAGCAGCACACACGAAACCATCCCCTCTTCCCTCGCCACCACCTCCACCAGTCCACGACTTGGAAAGGTTGGGGGATGCTGTGGTAGGGCATTCAGTAGGTAGGATCTAAAATGGAGTGCCTTGACGCTTTTTAAATTGCATATTTAGATGGCCAAAATAATCATGTGAAATTATTCAAGTGAAAAAACAGTTTCTTATTAGATTTTTTATGATGCCCCACTGCCACTGTAAGTACTGTGGAAACTTTTGTAATATAGCCAATTAATAACAATATTTTTTCTTCACCCTATTCCTGAAGTGAAATGGAATAATGTATATCACCATAAAAAAATCCATCAACGCTTGCAGTATCTAGTCATCATTTAACCACTATTACTGTTAGAAATAATAAGATTTATATCTACATTCCCTGTAGATATCAGAAGACAGAGATCATCTGAAGATAGAGCAAATACATAAAAGTAAATGCCAAAATAAAATAAAAATAAATTTTAAAAATGCAATATGCAGGTGCCAAATTTGGCAAAAGCAATACTTACCAGGCTTGCCTTTGTTTTGGATTTGCAAGCAAAGAACAAGAAGCAACAAAAATGGAAGCAAAACAGAAAAAAAGTCAAGGGATTTATTAAGAAAGCAGAAAAAAATGGGAGGCAACAATCTGTAACGCACAAAGCACAATATTCCTTTTAGTTCAGCTATGAAAAAGGAAGCAGCATAATCGTTTTAAGTGGATGAGTTTGTTTTCAGCTTTCACACAAGCGAATGAATGAATGAATGAATGAATGAATGAATGAATGAATGGCTCAAAAATGTAGCAGCAGCTGGAGATAATGGAATTCACTGAAAACGGAAGTACTGTATATGAAATTCACCTTGACAAAATGCCATGTGCAACAGAAATGGTTCAAAAAGCACTCACATAATCTGTAGACTGAATGCAACAGACAACATTTTCTCTGATAAACTTTTTTTTTACAGAGACAAGCATGCAGTAGAGGCATAAGCTAAATGAAGACTGAAGATTTGAAAGGAAATTATAGATGTCACCTAAAAAGTACATGCCAAGGAATTACCAGGAGCTCTACAAACTCAATTTGCTCAAGTTTCTGCCTCCTAATTATATCTTTAGGAGCTAATCCTTTTTACATTTGCACCGGAGCCATTGATTTTTGAAAAACATTAGGGCATTTCTTTAACCCCTTCTTTTTAATGATCTGGCCTAAATCAGCTTTCTCTGAAAAGGTATTAGTTTAATTCAGATTTATAAAGTGTTCAGAAGGATCTTTCCAGCTATAAATATAAGGTGTTATTATTTCCCTTGCAGGATACCAATATCATAGAGCACACTTCAGCATATTTTCTCTGCATATATTAGAAACTCCTGCTATGTTTCTAACCAGGACAAAGTCACATGCATAATGATTAGTCAGAAATAACCACGTAAGTAATATTTCCTTCCCTTTTCTGTTAGTTTATGAAAATACTCTTGTATACAAGAATATTTAAAGCATTTAAACAGAACTTCTAGCCCAATTAGCTCAATTCTGAATTTTCCACTAGCTCTGAAAGTCACTATAGAATTAGCACTCAAACTATACAAACCTTGTCTGGAAAATCAAATACACATTTCCTATATCTAGGTCACAGCTAGCTTTAGGCTGATGCTGAATAGGCACTGGCCGAAGATAGCCAAACTTGGGGGGGGGGGGCACAAACCCTCCTTCTGAATCTTTCTAAAAGTCAAATGTTCGTATCAATGGGAAATGGCACCTTCAGCCAATGTTGCTAAGGGTTTACTCATCTAGGGGCATCTTTAATCTCCATGAACTATCCTTTTCTATTCTCAGACTCCAGATCTCACTCAAATAGTCATATACAATTGAAATACAATTAGCAATGATAAATATCCTGTAGACAAATCACAACTACCCAGTAAATTAAATAACAGAACAATCAGCTATTATTCTAATGTCTGCACATGCTTAATTCCTCCATGTTACATCTAAAGAAGACTCTTCATGAAGGGGGTTGATTACGTAACAGGTCAGCCAGCTAGTTACACTTCTGAATTTTTATCACCATCTAAAAATGCTGTTTGAAAGGACAGCTCAATTTTTTCTAAGTGAACTTTATAAAGATTTAATCTTGGTTTGTATCTTTTCTAAACCATATAAATCTCTATTAGTGCACTGGAATACTTGTACTGGAAATATATTCTAGTCTGCATAAGAGGAATTATGTCTAGGTAATACACAAACCTGCAGTATAAATTCAGTGGAGGTGGCTCAATTTAACATAACCGCTCTGGTGGAGAATTAGTGTAGTTTCTCCAAAAATTAATTGTAAAAGAAATATTTGCAATTTGCAAGATTAAAATTATCTCAAATGTTAAAATTAAAAAAAAATAACCTGGGGAAAACTAATACACAGAATTGAAATGCAAAAGATGAGCAAAATTTATGCACTTTTATCTCATATTCAGCATTTCTTTCACAAAAATCACCTACATTAAATATTGGAAGCTGTTCACCAGAATATTCTAGAGATATGGAATTATAGAATAAAAATAAATACTAATTTTAAATGAAAGGGTCATGTAAATATAAAGCCAGACAGTTGGACAAAATTATGTTGCCCCTAACTTTACCTTTGACACAACCATATTATACACTCTTTAAAGATTTTATTTAAGTTTAAAATATTTATGCCACTCTTCCAAATCACACCTCCCAGGAAAATCTGCCAAACAAAATTCTCAACAATACATAATACAACAGAGTAACTTTAAAATAGTAAAAACAAAAAACAGTAGCCCTAGTAATTAAAGTATTAATTAAAGTATTAAAGTATTAATTTTATGTGATAAACTTTTATGAGGCTTAATACTTTATACTTATTTGGATTATATTGCTGGTCGTATTTTGATATATTTTTACAATGAATACCAATAATATAATTAAAATACAGTGATGTTTGCCATAATAATGTGATTTGTTCTAAGAGACCAATGATATCCAGAATACTGCAATTTCCTACGCCTAAATAGTATATATCAGTATTGTTAAATGTTTGAGTTGATATCTGCCATCAAAGGAGTGACTATAATATATTTAGGTTTGTTTGATAATTGGCTGCTGTCAAATAAATATGTTCTTCCTGGCATTTACTTGTCCTTTTTTTTTAATGAACAGTGTTACAATACATATGATGAGATGAAATTCTGCATTGAATTAATTCATACATATAACATGAGACACAGCTAAGAAGAGCATGTTTTCTCCAAAATAAATACTGTAAGCAATGAAACAGTAAATAAGTAAATAAATAACAGTAATTTCCAAGAAGACTTCCAGGCACATATAGCAACCTATGGGTGTGTTGTAATTCCCAAACCTGTTTCTTAAATCATCTTTTTTCATTGCACGACTAATTTTCTATTATTGTATATTCCTTATAACAGAATAAGAAAAATATTTTCTTTTCATGAAAATTAATACCTACCTATCATTTGAGCAATTGTCTTCTCATACTCTGAAACAATTTTCCTATTAAAAGATGAAAAGATATGAAAATGAACACATATCCACAGAAATAGATTTTTCTAATGCCAACTCTTCCGTTAAAACCTTACAAATTAGCCCCAAAATCTATGACAGAATACAGTTGTTACAGTATGGCATTTTCAAAAGATTAATTCAGAGACAGCTAGGATGCTGTTAAATCCATATTTATGCTATAAAATAGGTGACTTACTACATATAGTCTGTGACTTCCATATTCAGACTTGTTTTAGTAGTTTCTCCAGTACAAGATAGATCTGCCATTCTATGTACTAACTTGTGCCTTCTTACTAATCATATTTTGAACTGATTTTGCCAGAAAGTGGTAGCAGAGGGGAAAGATGGATAGTTTCCACAGACATATATTAATTTAATTAGCAATTACATTCTGAATTTCAGAAATGGAGGAAAGAACCCTATTGCAATATTCTAATTCTATGAAATAGCTATAAACATGTCACAAAACAAAAGAACAATTTAAAAGGATTGCCTTAAACTTTAAAAACATGTCCTATTTTGAATTTGTTCTCCCAAGAAAGCTAGCTGATTTAAACAACTGAATTACTTATTTGAATTTTATAAGTTCTTGATAAGATACCTTGTGATTATTTGTGAGATTTCCAAACAGAAAGAGGTAGAATATATATTTATTTAAACTATTTGATTGATTGATTTGATTTATATCCTGTTTTTCTATTCAGTAAGGTAGTTCCTGAATACCACAGTCTTTTGTTGTATCATATTCCAATGTTGAATTTATTTAATAATTAAATAAAGGAAAACTATTTCCACATTTATGGAAGATTATGTTGTCTTATGAGAAAACACACACACACACACACACACACACACACACAGGCACTTCTTTTAACAGATTTACTTTGGTAAACTGAAGATTCTGGCACCAGCAGTATGATTAAAAAATAAGATTTTTTAATTGCCTCATAAACTTGAAAAGTATTCATTCATAGAAAATTACACAAACCTCATTTCCATAACTTCCCTTCTACTTTCTTCATATTTCTCTTTCCATTCTGAAATCATCCTTTCCTTTGCAATTATCTTTTTAAAAAAGAGAAGAAATAAGGTTGTATCAGCTTGAAAAAAAGACAAAGTACTTTGCTACATAACATTCTAAGGATCGATAGAAAAGTATAACAAAATTATAATTATGGCATCCACAGGAAAGGCAAGGAGAGCAAAGTGCACAATTATGTTATCACACAAACATTGTGACTTACATATTTGCGTCAGATGTCAGGATGCGAGTACATAATTGTGGCACATGTGATGTCACCATATGCATGTCTTTTCTATGTCATCACTGTTTGCTGCAGATGCCATTTTTATAAAATCAAAATCTGTTGGCATTTTTCCCTCTTGCTAAGCCAAGACAAAGCACAAATACAAGCAAATAATATTTGTTCAAAAATCATAGTTTTTTGCTGAGAATGGATTGCTTTGGAATCCACAGGAAGCTGTTTTTTGAGTCATGTCGTACTTCAGGGTTTATCAAGCTTACTAGTTTAAGTCATACAAACTTCAATTCCCAGAATTCCGAGCCAGCCTATCTGAGGAATTCTGAAAGTTGAATCCATGTGTTTTAAAATTGCAAGGTAAGAAATTCTGTGAGTCCTATTTATGCCTTTATATGAACTCTATTACACCTACGCAAAAAACTACTAAATATCTATGTTCCCAAATATACAAAACTATACATAAAAAAAACTTGACCTAGGCCTTGCCAAATATTTACCAAACTCTTTGAATATATAATATAAACAAAAAAATTGTGCTCTTATGTAGTCTTCTGTTTGGTAAACGAAGAAATCCTTAACAGAGATATATAACAAACATTCCAACCATACATGTGTTTTCTCAACAAATAATTATGATCAAAAATAGATGGGACATGCACCAAATTTGTCCAATCAACTTTTCCATAACAAATTCTTGCTTTCTGTTAACTACTACTAATATATATTACTCTATAGAATAATACATAGTTCCTTATTGAACCTGCAATCTAAAGAAGGTAACTAGAACACATTCACTAAATTGTTTAATAGATAAGCAGAATTGATTCTTAAAAAAAGATAGCACAGTGTTGGTATTGATCAATAACTGGAAAAACATTAATTCATTCAAATTTATTACAATGAATTAATTGGGAGAACAAACTTCAAAAAGCGGTTGGTTGCTTTTGTAAAATGCCTACCGACAAATAGGCAGGGCTTCCTTGATTAAAATTGCCATTACCTCTTCCCTGGTAACTCTTAAGGCAGTATCCAGGTCTTGCTGTTTATAAAGCAAACTGGAGACATTTTCCCCCTCTGAGCTGCTTATCCGGGAGTACAATGCACTTTTAGAGATTGAAGCATCACCTGCAGGGTCTCTCTATTCATTTCAAAGAAGGACAAACAGTTAGTAATATGTTCCAGTAGTGAAGTATTTCAAAGGAAGTGAGAAAAGAAGGCAATGTGAAAAAAACATGGAATTAATTAAAATATTAATCTGGGTTTATCATTAAGCTATTTCACAAGAGTTACCATTACAAGTGTGGTGTTATACAGAATATTGGAAATTCCGATCTTTCTTTCTTGAAAAGCACCATTTATTTCATTGAGCTTCAGAACCAAAAGTGATCATTAAAGCTAGTTTGGCAAGAGAGTACGCTTTTGTAAGTGTCCCCAATTTGATGACTTCCAAATATATTGGACAGTATCTTTCAGGATTCTGAGTCAACGTGAAAATTATGAAAGTTGGAATTTTTAAGATGCCTGAATGAGCTCAGGATGGAAAAGTCTGATTCATAGAGAACCTACCAACTCAAGTGCTTAAATGCTTTTTTGCTGCTGTTTCAATTTCAATTAAGAAAAATTTTCCCCCTAATATCAAGTTCTCAGTAAACAAAATACATTTGGACAACTCTGTTCAGGATACAGCCTGACATCTACTGAAATGTGTATTACTTGCCATGCAACAATGGACACAAACATCAGCAAAAGTAAGATGAATTTTATTTGAATGTCAATAACAAAAGAAAAGAACAAAGTTGTTCTTTTGTTGGAGCAAAGTATGTTCCAACAAATACCTCAAAACACATTTTCCGCCAGCATATTTAAAAGGTTTATAACATAGCTTTGGCTTATACTTTTTCACAGCAGTTACCTAAACATAGTTTTGCAAATGGTAGAATAATTTAGGATAAAATATGAAACTGTTGATGTGGATTTATTTTTATAAGAATGTGATCACAATATTAACAATATAGTTACTTAATATTCAAGTTACTGACAGATCTGATTGAACATTTTTAATTAAAATGCATTTATACTAGGGTAATTGAAGCACCTGATCAGTGACTAAATAACATCTAAAGTTAATTAAGGTAAGTTTAAGCAGGAAACTATAAATTACAAATTCTTTCAATTGCAATATACAAAAGTAAGTTAAGAAAATATTGGCTCTGCTATTTTTTGTACACAGAACTAATGCAATTCAGATTCTTGCTTTTGGTTTTTAGGAAGAAACAGAATTATTTTGCACTAACTGCTTTTCTTATATTATGTATGAACAAATCCACTGTAGATACTGTCCTTGGGACTAAATAATTGGGAAAATATAATCTGACAACAGGAATTCTAATTGGTTTGCTTATTTCTATAAAGCAGTGAACATCAGCAATGTACTGAGGCTAAATATTTTATAGTTTATTGTCAAGAGTCATTTTGGAATCCACAACAACTGATATAAGCCACTGCTTGTTTTATATTATATTCAGAAATTCACAATTTATAAAAGTAGCATAGAACAAATCAGTGAAGATCTCTTATAAGAGATCAGTAAAGATACATAAGAGACTGAGCAAACTGTTTTAAGAGTTATTCAGAAACACTGGCTATAGTCAGGCATGTTAATTCCATAATTTCTATGTTAATATTAAAGTTAGACAATTAAACTATCTATTATATACATTATGTATACTATCTCTATCTCTTTTTAAAATTCAAGTATTTGAGGATTTCCTTTGTTTTACCTTTAGAAGAGAAATTATATGATTTATATTATTCTAGACTAGAGAATGCATGTGAAGGAATGGGGTTTTTGTTTGATTGCTAGTTTTTATTTTTCTAAATAAAATATTTTTCTAAATCTTGAAATCCTTCTTGGTTTCAAAAACAATATCTACAAAAATATCTATTTTGAAATTTTAAATAGACACTCACACATACACATACCTTATTTCTCTAAAAATAATTATAAAATCCCCAATGGAGTTACGATTCATACATGAAACTGATATGGCCCCAAATTAAAACTAATTTATCTATCATAACATGCAGTTTGGGTTACTTTTTATTTTATAAATGAGAACTAAAATGTTTCTTCTGAAAGACATGGGAAATGAAAACAATATTTTTCACATATAATCTTTATTATGAGAGCAAATACACTGATTTTGTAGCTGGCAGCAAGATTATCATGAAGATTAACAGGTTCTCTATTGGAAATTTTTATTGTGCATTCAAATAATTTGAATTCAGCTGTCATTTGCATGGAACCCAAAGAACCATAGCACAAAAATAATTATACATACAAAAATTAAAAAAACAGAAATATTTGGGGGAAAAATTGCAATTTAGTAGTAGATATGAAGCAGAAATGGGGCGTTGGTTCTTACCTGATACGCTTCTTTTCATGGGGCTGCGGAGAGCGTCCAGATTGGGAGGTGCTTCAGTCTCGGCTCCTACAGGCTGAGCTTGAAATTGAGGAACGCCTCTTGCCATCACGTGGTCCTCCGGCGTCCCAGTTTTGCGAAGACGAGAAGGCAGGCCCTGTACTCATGCTAACTAAAGAACGTTAATGTGCTTGGCTGAACGATGAGGTTCCCCACCAGACGGCTTAATGGGTGGGGCTGGACGCTCTCCGCAGCCCCATGAAAAGAAGCGTATCAGGTAAGAACCAACGCCCCTTTTCCATGGAGCTGCTACGAGCGTCCAGATTGGGACATACCAAAGCTTGGCTAGTCCTCCGGGTGGGTTCCCGTCTGGGGTGGAACCTCCTCTGGAACTTCGATAACACGCTGAAGGACACGCCTGCCAAAGGAAGCCTCAGCGGATGCAAATATATCAATCTTATAGTGCTTGATGAAGGGAGAGGGGGATGTCCAGGTGGCAGCCCTACAGATGTCAAGTATCGAGGCTTGCGTGGCCCATGCGGCAGAAGTAGCCGCACTTCTGGTGGAGTGGGCGGTGATGCCCACTGGAGCGGAAAGTGACTGAGCCTGGTAGGATTTGGCGATAGCGGCCCTAATCCAGCGGCCCACAGTTGAGGGCGTCACCTTGCGACCGAGAGAAGCAGGATGGAAAGACACAAATAAGGCCTCTGACTTGCGAAAGGGCTGGGTGCGTGTGATATACATCCTCAAGGCGCGTCTTACATCAAGGAAGTGCCACTGCCTCTCTTTCTCGTGAGAAGGATTGGGGCAGAAATCAGGAAGTATGAGCTCCTGATTTCTGTGAAATGCCGAGTTCACTTTAGGGAGGAAGGTGGGGTCGGGACGGAGGATGACTCTGTCAGAGTGAAAAGTACAAAGATCCTGTCTAATAGAGAGGGCCGCCAACTCCGAGATCCGACGGGCGGATGTGATGGCCACGAGAAAGACGGTCTTGAAGGTGAGGAGCTGTAAGGGAATCTCCCTTATGGGTTCAAAGGGGACTTGGTGAGGGCGACCAGAACCTTGTTGAGGTCCCAGGTCGGAAAACGGTGTATGGTTGGGGGGCGGAGGTTGGCAGCTCCCCTAAGAAAGGTCTTGACAAGGGGGTGGTGGGAGATGGAACCCCCAGTGTCTGAGGGGACAACGGTTGCGAGGGCAGCAACCTGGCGTCTTAGGGTATTGGTAGAAAGACCCTTGTCGAGACCCACCTGGAGGAAGTCAAGGATTTGGGGTATGGAAGGAGAAAGAGGATTAATTCGACGTCTGAGGGCCCAAGAACGAAAAGCAGCCCATGTGGCATTGTATATGCGGTTGGTCGAGGATCGTCTGGCTGCCAGGATGGTGTGTATAGCCTGGTTAGAAATTCCCTGAGCCCTTAGACGGCTCCGCTCAACCTCCAAACGGCTAACTGGAGCCATTGGGGTTTGGGATGAAGTAGGGGGCCCTGAGACAGGGAGATCCTGTCTGGGGGGATCCTCCAGGGAGGGGCCACCGAGAGGTTGCGGAGGTCCGCAAACCAAGGGCGTCTGGGCCAAAAGGGAGCTACTAGGATCTCTGCCTGCTCCAGGATCAACTTGTGGATCACCCTGGGGATGATGGATAGGGGGGGAAAGGCATAAAGGAGCCCTGGGGGCCAAGGGCAGCGGAGGGCATTGTGGTTCTCTGCCCCGGGAGAGGGGTACCTTGAAATGAACCTCGGAAGTTGAGCGTTCAGAGGGGAAGCGAAGAGATCCACCAAGGGGGGCCCGAAGATGGAGGCTGCTTCCCTGAACAGAGAAGGGTGGAGGCGCCATTCCGCTTGGTCTAGGGTGGCTCTGCTGAGCCAGTCCGCTTGAATGTTTAGGACCCCGGATATGTGATCTGCCCTGATGGAGGCCAGGTTTGATTCCGCCCACCTGCAAAGGCGCTCGGCTTCTCTCATGAGGCTTGCTGACTGAGTGCCCCCCTGCCTGTTGATGTGGGCCTTTGCGGTGATGTTGTCCGTGAGGACCAGGATATGACGACCGCGTACCTGGGGTAGGAAGCTGCGAAGCGCCAGGAGGACAGCGTGAAGCTCCAGCCAGTTTATGGAGCAGAATTGCTCTGTTGGTGACCATTTGCCCTGTGACGATATGGAGAGGACGTGAGCTCCCCAACCGAGTAGGCTCGCGTCCGTGGTGACGGATAGCCTGTCGGGCTCTTTGAAGTAATGACCTTTGTTTATGGCCGGCCTGGTCCACCAAAGGAGGGACGTAAGAACTCTCGGAGGAACTCTGACCCGAAGTCGGGAGTTGCTCCTTCCGGAACGTTGATACGGCAGCAGGAACCATTGTAGAGACCTGGAATGGAAACGGGCCCAGGGAATGATAGATATGCATGAAATAAGCTTCCCCAGCAACTTAGACAGTTCTAAGAGAGAAACTGTTCTTGCCCTCCTGACCTCCTTAATTGACTGTTGGATGCTAAGCCACCTGTCTGGGGACAGGAAAACTAGTTCCCGGTTGGAGTCAATCACTGCCCCCAGGTGAGTAAGTTGGGTAGAGGGGGAAAGGTGACTTTTCCTCCAGTTGATAATGAACCCATGGTTTTGCAGGGTATTAAGGGTGAGTTTGGTATCTCTTAGGGCGAGAGCTCTAGAGGATGAGAGGATGAGGATATCGTCCAGATAACAGTGAAGTTGGACGGGGAAGGAACGCAGGTGGGCGTCAAGGGCCGCCAAAACCTTCGTGAACACCCTGGGAGCGGAGGACAGACCAAAGGGAAGCGCGACGTACTGGAAATGTTGTCTATTATAGGCAAAACGTAGAAACCTGTGGTGGGAGGGACGAATAGCAATGTGCAAGTATGCCTCGGAAAGGTCAATTGAGGATAGCCAGTCCCCTCGACGGGTTCCCATAAGTATCGACTGCAAAGTGTGCATCTTAAATTTGCGGGGGCAATGTAGCGATTTAGTCTTTTAAGGTCTAGGATCGCCCTCCAACCCCCGAGCTCTTGGGCACTACAAACAGGTGGGAGTAGAAGCCTCGCCCCGTTCAGAGGAGGGAACGGGCTGGATGGCCCTTATATCTAGGAGGTGGTGAATGGCGGCCTCCATGAGGGCCCGTTTGCAGGGTTCCTGGAAGGGGGAAGACATAAAGAATTCGGGGGAGGAGTGGAACTCGAGTGCCAGTCCGAGACGAACCGTATCTCTGACCCATGCGTCAGTAGTGATGGCCTCCCATTGGTGAGCAAAATGCTTGAGGCGGCCGCCTATGGGAAGGTTTGCCCTAGCGAGATCGACGGAAAGGTCGGTTTCCGGATCCCGGAAAGGCCTCTTGAAGGAACCTCGTCTGGACCTGTCAGACGAGTCTGACCGGACCTGCGAGGAGGGGTTCTGTAGGGAGGTTGGGAGAATCTGGAGGGCGAAAGGAGCCTCGGCGAAGGGAGGGGAGGGGCCTCTGGGGTCGGGCCTCCGAAAAAGAGAGGGGAGGTACGTGCGTTTGTTCCGAGTCTCGGCCAGAAAGGGATCGAGGCGGTCCAAAAGTTTCCCCCAGAGATGGGGGCTGAGGCCAGCTTGGCCTTGTTTTTGACATCCGCTTGCCAGTGGCGGAGCCAGAGCAAGCGGCGGGCAGTGACTTGGGAGGAAATGGCCTTGGTGGAGAACTTGGCGGCTTGAAAGGTGGCATCCGCCGAGAATTCAGCCGCGGCCATAAGTTTGGCGATGTCCTGTTGGGCTCTGAGGTTGGCCGCAGGGACATGTTGTTTGAGTTGTTGGAGCCATTTAATCGAGGACCTAATGAAGAAAGAAGCAGCAGTGGATGCCCTGACTGCCCAGGCATCGGAATGATGAGCGCGGCGTAGGGCCAGCTCGGCTCGTTTGTCCTCGGGCTTGAGGGCCTCGAGAGCATCGCTAGGGGTAGACCGGGAAGCTAGTCCTACAATGGGCTCGTCCACAGGGGGGGGATCTAGCAAAAGAGTGAACTGCGGGTCAAGATTAAAGAAGCGTTTATCCTGGGCAGAGGGAGGGGGGGGGAGGTCCTGAGGAGGCTAGCTGCCTGGAGACCATGTCCGAGAAGATAGGTGGGACGGGGACCACATCGGTCTCCACCATGGGCTGGGAAAAGATGGAGTCGAGGGGTTCCCCCGAAGCCGCTGGTTGGGAAGGAGTGGGGGAGGTCAGGCCGGAGGTATTCTTGGCCTTAAATAGAATGGACCTAAACAGGTGCGGCTTGAACAAGCCCACGAAGGCGGGTTGGTCCGGAGTGAGGCCCTCGTCCTCCGACATGTCCCCCTCCAGTGGGTCTGCTCCCGAGAAGGGCTCACTGCCAGAAATGGACCCCAAGTCTAGGTCCTCGCCTTCCCCAAATTGGGTAGGATCCCCGAGCTCCTGAGTTTCTATCTCCTCCTCCAAAGACAGGGGGAAATTCCCGTGGGATGCTACCTGCCCGTGCGAGGCCTCGGATCCAGAGAATGAGCGAACGGAAGGTGCCTGCGCTTCAGAGGTCGCGGGCCGTGGAGCCGGGCCGGCTATATGCTGGAGCTCTTGCGTTATGCTTTGTCGGATGGCCAACTCCATCCACTGCCTGAGATTCTCCGGGATTTCCAGCACGGGAGGTGGGTGAGGCTCCTCTGGGCGTAGACCTGCAGCGGTGGGAGTAAATGTGGCCTCAGGGGCCTGTCTAGGCTGAGAGTGAGAGGAGGGTGCCGGGGAGGAGGGGAGGGGGGGTTGGGTGGAAGTTGAGGGAGTAGGGGCGGAAGGAGCCAGAGGCACGGAGCCTAACTCTCTGGACCGCCTGTCGATCTCCTTCTCAAGTGCCCTGTGTCGCCTGAGGGCATCTCTCTGGGAGGCTTTAGAGGCTTCCTGGGTCTGTTTACGCAGGTGATGAGTCTTTGATTTGGCCTTCAAGGAAGGGCCACGAGGTGTTTTGTCATCTGCCATCTGAAGGAGCAAAAAGAGGAATTTTGGGTTAGTATTAGACGGTTGGCACGTCTGGATGTGGCCTACGGAAGGCCAGGAATCCTAGCAACTGTTTCACGCCCCCCTTTGATCAAAAAAAATTTTTTTGGTGAACTGCTATCGAGTTGAGGGCCTGGCCCCTGAAACCAATCAGCCAAAAGGTGAACGCCCAAGCAGCTACCCTCTCCGGACGGACCGGGTGGGGGGATTACTATGCTGCTACCTCGCCTGCTGGGTAGGCTGCGAAGCCAGCGGACCCTTGAAGCTCTGTAAGCCTTGTGAGAGGCCTGGGAAAAACGAGCGGTAGTCTAGGTAGTCCCGGGGGCTGCCTAGAGTCTCAATTACCTGCAGCCTGTAACAGAGTGCCTCAGACAAGAAAGGTAGGCCAGAAAGCCACATTCAAAATGGTGTCGCTGTCTGAAGCCACATTCAAAATGGCCGACGCCATGCGGTGAGGCCACATTCAAAATGGCGTCGCTGTCTAAAGCCACATTCAAAATGGCGGACGTCATGTGGTGAGGCCACATTCAAGATGGCGTCGCTGGCTGAAGCCACATTCAAAATGGCGGACGCCATGTGGTGAGGCCACATTCAAAATGGCGGACGCCATGCTGAGGCCACATTCAAAATGGCGGACGCCATGCGGAGCCCCAAAATGGCGGCCGCAAACAATTTGAGCTGAACCCAGCGGCGGAACTCTCCTAATGAAGGAAGAGGCAGGGGAGCGGTTTCCCCTGAGCTAAAGGCGTTCGTGGGGGGGAAAAGTCAAGGCAGGCAAGAAACGATGCGTTTTCACCGGAGCGAAGGAACGACCAGCGAAGGAGGGGTGGGGGGGTGGGGGGGGGTGGGGGGGGCGTTCAGAAGGCTAGCCTCTGCCCCTGAAATACGCGATAAAATTCTCCCCCTTGTATCAGGGTACTCCCTTGAGAGTCCAAACCTCAATTTTCCTGCGCTGGTTGAAGAGAGGGTCCAATAAAATGAGTAGAATGAGTAGAAAAAACGATCAGCCAAGGAGCTAAGGAGCGAACAGCCTGACTGCCACGAGGCTGAGCTAAAAACTGGGACGCCGGAGGACCACGTGATGGCAAGAGGCGTTCCTCA
The DNA here is from genome assembly GCF_049901715.1 of Pseudonaja textilis. Lineage (NCBI taxonomy): Eukaryota > Metazoa > Chordata > Lepidosauria > Squamata > Elapidae > Pseudonaja > Pseudonaja textilis. The sequence continues at coordinate 36,828,621 of NC_141993.1, forward strand.
ATTTCAAGCTCAGCCTGTAGGAGCCGAGACTGAAGCACCTCCCAATCTGGACGCTCGTAGCAGCTCCATGGAAAAGTTGATCCTTCAAACGAAGCAATATAGCAACAAGATATTCAAAAGAAATTCAATATTTTCAGATATTCTATATACTTAATTTCAATTTATTTCTTGTCTACTGTAAATCTATGGATGTTCTATTAGATGAGCTCATTACTGATTTAACATGTTGACTATGATAATGAGTGCTTAAAAAAGTAAATCAAATTGTACTTTCCAACTGAACATGTTATAGGGAAAGATTGTTTAATTTAATCAGGGCAGCTTGCCCAAAAGCTTGTTTTTCAAATTTGTCACAACAATCTCTTGAAAAATTTAATTAAGATAAATTACTTAACAAGCTATTCATATAATTATATCACATCTTGTTAATTCATTCTGGGAAAATGCCCAGTAGTTTTGCAATACTTCATGGCTTCCAAATGATATTAAGTTATTTAGTACCTTTGACACTGTAGAGTCAACAAGGCTAGAAAAGAACACAATAAGCATTAGGCTGGGAATATGGAGGAAGCACTTATATAATCTGCTTCATGTGATATTTCCCCAGTCACCGCGGCAGCCTCAGCTCAGCAGAAAATGTGTATCAATCCTAGAGGTGGCTTACAATTTCTAAAAGGAATTAACTCTGGCTTTGAGAAGGAGATGCATGAGGTAAACAGTTGTTCAGTCCAATGAAACATGAGTAGACAACCCATTCCTATAGACCAGGGGTATCAAACTCGCATCGTCATGTCATCATGTGTCATCATCATATGCATGTAAAAAAAAAAAATCAGCTGTGCCATCTGGACAGTTGAAAAGCACTGTGCGTGGGCGCGCAGCATTTGAAAAGCCTCTTTTTTCTTGCTTTCTCAACCTCAGCTGTGCCTCGCAAAGCAGCTGAGGTTGAAAAAGCAGGAAATAAAGAATAAGTAAGAGCCCGGGTGGGCAGATGGACAGTTGTTCAGCGCAATGAAACAATCAGGAGACAACCCATTCCTGTAGACCAGGGGTGTCAAACTCACATCGTCATGTCATCATCAAGTGATTTATCTCGACTTTTCCCCGCTTTGCTAAACTGAGGGTGGGCATAGCCAGCATGTGACATATCTGGCTTGCAGGCTGTGAGTTTGACACCCCTGCTGTAGACCTTCCAGGAGTGGAATGCAGCAGGGCTGTTAATGAATTTTATGATAATAAAGTACCCTGGCTGGAATCCTTGGGGTGTGTTTCTTGACCTTGAAAAGTGGACAAATTTGTTTTATAAACAAAAAAAAAAAACATCTAGGCAGTCAGTGTACAGATAGTCCTCAGCTTACAACATTTTATTTAATGACCATTCAAAGTTAAACTGACACTGAAAAAGTGACTTATGATCATTTTTCACACTTTTGATCATTGTAGTATCCCACTGGTCACATGATCAAAATTTGGACACTTGGCAATTGGCATGTATTAATAATAGTTACAATGTTCCAGAGTCAGGTGATCGGTCCCCTTTGGCAACCTTCTGACAGGCAGAGTCAATGGGGAAGCCAGATTCACTTAACAACCATGTGATTAATTTAACAACTGCAGTGGTTCACTTAACCATTGTGGAAAGAAAGGTCATAAACGAGGGTGGGATGCTACCAGTTCTGCCCAGCTGTACAGAACCGGTAGTTCTGAAGAGCAGCAGACACCGAACCGGTTCTGTTTGCTAATGTTTGGTCCACCCGCCCGCCCGCCCGGGCTATTACTTATTTTTTATTTCCTGCTTTTTCAACCTCAGCTGCTTTGCATGGCACACCTGAGGTTGAGAAAGCAGGAAAAAAGAGGCTTTTCAAATGCGCCCAGGTGGCACAGCTGATTTTTTTTTACATGCACGCATAGCACGCGTCGGGCTTATGCGTGCGCAAAACATAATCACCAAACCGGTAGTAGCATTGGTTGAATCCCACCCCTGGTCATAAAATGAGGCAAAACTCACTTAACAACTGTTTCATTTAGCAACAGAAATTTTGGGCTGAATGATGGTGGCAATTAGAGGACTACCTGTTGTGACTGATGTCTCTCCCAAACTTCCTACTGTCAACGCAAAATGGACCAGCAGTAAGACTGCTCTGCTAGAGATTTAACTCAGAGATGTTATAATGTTGGAGTTCTACTTTAACTAGTAGAAGAAAAGAACCTTTTTAGCATTATCTTCATTAAATCAGACCAGGGAGCCAATTCTGACTAAAAAAACTACCAAAATATGTGTGTGTGTGTGTGTGTGTGTGTGTGTGTGTGTGTGTGTGTGTTACTTATAATGCTCAGCACTGGAAACACAGAATAAAAAAATCTGAAGTATGAAAAATTTAAATATATAAAAATGCTAAGGCGTTTAAATCAACACTGATACAGATTCAAATGAAATACTATCATGCCTGTCCGACTTTTCAGACTACACAATTTGACCAAATAATCATAGAAAAGAAAAACAGGAAGTCTTTTCTCCTGAGCCACCTTGGTCACAATCATCAACAGCAGAGTCACAGTAATGCAAAATAGAATTATGTTAAAACGTACAGCTTGGTAATCTAATGAATTAATCGCAATAGCTCATACCTCCCTGTTTTGAAATGAATGTTTTCAGTCTGTGGTACAGCACTGGCAGGCAAATATTCAGCTGGCACCAGTATTTTAAAAAAAATCAAAAACAAGAACACAAAGCACACATAACGTCCAATAAGGGAGACCCCATGAGCTCCTTTCTACTGATATCACCCCAAGGAGTCTTCCAGGGGAGCTGCACAGATCAAATGAATGATTTAAAAATTAACATTTTACTCTAGTTTAGGCTGCATGCACCACAGGCTCAACTTCACTCCAGTATGGCAACAGCCAGCATGCTGTGGGCATAGCAGAGGGAAAAAGAAAGAAACAAAACAGTTCTGATCTTAATGAATAAAGAAGAGATTAACATATGAGGCCTCTTCCTCCTCTTGGAATCTGTTTCCTCCCATTATTTTAAATCACTTAGACAATTGAGACGTGGATTGTTGCCTACAGAGCAAAACCATCATCTTCAGACAATTTCTAACACACACACACAAACACAAAAGGAGGGGAGGGGGAGGGAGAGATAGGAATCCTGGCATTTGTAGTTTCTCGTACGCAGTGTGCAATTTTGACCTCTCAGAGTTTGTCAACAAAGGGATACCTCAGTATGCGGGTTCTGTTTGACTATATAGACACCATTTATTTTCTTGCTTATGATTAAAGCTCTTTATTGCAATTTTGGACAATTTAGACAATGATTCAAGTCCATCCCATCCCCCATGGCAACAATTCTAGATGCAATTTCGTTTGTGCCAGCCAATGGGAAGAGATAGATGTAACTTGCTTAATCACCCATTCTTTTGCAGGACTATATCTCACTCAATTTTATGTGGCCAACAACCATATAAGAAATATTTTGAAAGGGCATGGGGGATTACAGGAGGAAATAAGAACTCTGTTAGATCAAAAAGATCTAACATTTCCCATCTTCTGCAGATGGGAGAAGTTGGGAAGAAACTGTGGGAAGAAAATCCTGGATCCAAACCCATCCATTTCTTAAACCAGGTGGTACCAGTTTTTACTTCTCAATCCCTGCAGATAAAGCCAGTTTTCAAGCAATAACATGCTATAGTAGTGAGTATCCCCAATTTGGTGAATTGTTGTATTTAGAAAAGAATTAAAAAAAAATCCGATAGAACAGTTTTCTGAATTCTTGCCATACTCAACTTTTGGATATACAGTGATATACATCACACAACTGTGAATATTTCTCATATATTCATCCAATTCTTCTAAGATTGCGTGCATTTCTGGCACTCTCCAAACTCTGTGTATTCTTCATAACATACACAGCGTCTTTTCCATGTCCTTCTAAAGAAATCACCAAGCTCATTTACATTTCCAGTATGTATCAAAACATTAAACTGTGAAAATCACAGGTTTGTATAAGAAAATGGCAGCCAAATGTATTCCTGTGATCAATAGCAGTAGCACTTAGATTTATATACTGCTTCACAGTGCTTTACAGCCCTCTCTAAGCAGTTTACATCTAAGTCAACATCTTGCCCCAAACAATCCTCATTTTACCAACCTCAGAAGGATGGAAGGCTGAGTCAACCGTGAACCGGTCAAAATCGAATGCCAAACTGCTGGCAGTCAGCAGAATTAGCCTGCAATACTGCATTCTAATCACTGCGCCACCACATCATGTGATAGTCATTTTTGAAACATATCTGCAAAGTGGAATGCAACCACATCTGAGATTAGAGAAAGGGAATTTCCACATGCTCTTTTCTATCTTTCTACATAGCAATGAACCAAAATCATCCAGCATCACCATTCAGAAAAACTTATTGTTAAAGTGAAAGCAGCAACACAGTTTTTAAGCACACAAACTGCAGGCACAGGAGATACCTCAGTATCTAAGGAGTTGAAAGAAGACAAGGTAATTTGTTTGGCTAGCTTCAGGGCTTCTATCCTCATTGCAGCAAATTCTAATTCCTCCTGCCAGTGAGATGGTAGTGACAATGTACAGGGAAAATCCATTAAGCATAATGCAAATACAAATGCCCATACTTACAGAACACATTAGGACCATTTTAGAATATTGTTTTAGGATATTGCATACATATTGGCTGAGGGCCATATACTCTTCTAGGCCATGATGTTTTTTAACTACCAATGACTGAAGAAACCACGATGGCTGAGCTACCAATATAACAATACAACTAAGAGAGTTATATTATAGCTCATTGTGACGCAGGATTTAAGAGAAATGACATGAAATATTTAACATTCAAGCTGCAACTATCTCTCTTAATTTTTTCATTAAATTAATAAAACCCTTTCTGACGTGCATTTGTTTCTCAGGGAGCTCATTACACATACCTGAGCTATGGCTATAAACTACATATTGAATGTTTAGTATTAGTGAAATGTCACCAAAATGATTTTAGAAAAGTTTATAGTTAATATTATAGTTAATATTGTTTAGTTATAGCTGACAAGGGGAGGGAGAGGGGAAAAGGGCATGTCAAAATTGGCAAGATGGCAGATGCAATATCGTGAATGAATCTCTAATCATCTGTCATGACCAGAGAGCTGGGTAGATGAAATGAATATACTGTAAAGATGTAGGCAGACCATTCACATAGCAGATACTGAATTATTGGAAAGGAAGATGTAAATATGTGAAACTATATAAAATAGATATATTATACACTCACTTTTTCTTTGGAAATAAGCTAATTCAATATGTTAATGTGTGTTTGTGTGTGTGTGTGTGTGTGTGTGAGAGAGAGAGAGAGAGAGAGAGAGAGAGAGAGAGAGAGAACGAACAATTTTTAGGGTTTTTTTTTTAATGGCAGAGTTTTCCTACACTTTAGAAATCTTCCCTTCTCACACCAGAACATTCATAAGGAGCACAAACAAATCTGGATTACAAACCTGAAGTTTCTGAGCAAATACCGGGGGATTCTTTTCCGCTAAGTCAGGCTCCAGATACTGAAGCTGATCACATACTGAAGACGGATGAGATATTCTACTAAGGAGAGCATCAGCGGAAACATAGGTATCTTCAGGACTGATCTGAAGAGTAAGAAAGATAAAGAAATTGAGAGAACTATTCATAATTAAAACTGCTCATTAGCTCCTGTAAATATATGGCAAATGCCAACCAAATCTGAAGTAAAATACATATTTTTTTCAATTGGATCATAAAAACTTGAGATCTGGCAAGAAAAAAAAAGGGAAATTGAATACCACAGAATATAGTTCAGTAGATGTGTAAGGACCACAAATCCCAATCAGGCTTGGAAAAATCAGTCCATAACAGAGTTTCCCAAGCTATAGCTGGAAAACTTTTTTGGGAACTAGTGTTCTATTATCTATTTGTTTGTTTGTTTCAGATATGCAGAAAACAAGAGATGAGATTTGCACAAGTCTATCAGAGCAGGGAGAATATTTTTTAAAATATTTTCTAAGAAATGGCCCCGGGCCATTTCCCCACTCTTATAATCTAGAGCAGAAGGGCATGTCCAGAGTAAGGCTTTACAATTCTTTGTAATTGCTAGCTTATATGTTGAGGATCCAGTTTGACACTGCCAAGTTGTTTGCACAGAACATCAGAATTGGGGGGGGGGGGTTGATGGGAAGGAATTGGGGGGGACAATATTATTTAAGATTGGGAAAAGGAGTAATTGGGTCAAACAGTTTCAGACCTATCATCTACAGCAAGCTTGCTTTACAGTCAAGCTAGATACTCAATGAAGACATTTTACTATGTTCCTACCAACTTACTATGTTGTCTGAAGCACTTCCTATAGACACAGATTCCAGTTCTTTTGTTTTATCAGAGGACTGTACTGATGATTCTTGGTTAGCTACCAGGGATCGTGAAGCTGGGTGTTGTAGTTTTATATTACAGGGAAGCTGGCTTTCTGTTTCTTCCAGACTTGACCTACAGGAAAGAGAATATTATGTTTCTGAACTGGCTAACATAATACATTCACGGATTGCCAAACCACCTACATATTTTTTCGCTATATCTCAGTCTTAGGTCTCAAGATTACGGTTAGCATTTCTGTTTAAAATTAGCATTTGTTTAAAATGACTGTCAGTGTTCCAGCAAAACCAAACTCCAGTCAAAAACTCTGAGACAGGCATTTTCTCAAAGTTTCTTTTTATTTGAAAAGTCATACTGGCACATCTGGGAAAACCCGAATCTGAGAGTTTTGGGTTTTCCTTCAATAATTAAAAATCACAAAATCCATCCCCTGTACCCATCATTCCATCACATGCCCCAATCACCATCCATCTCAAATTGAGACATCCCTTAAACACTCCTCACTCAGGTGTAGGAATAACATGACCTTGACTATAAAGAAGAATGCTATTATGTCTAACTATATACGCTCTATGAAATCCCCGCTCCCAATTTCCCAAGCACAAGAATGTGGCAGTGTGGAAGCTTTGGTTCTAATATGGCTTCCAAAGCTGACAGACTGGCATAACACAGGGTCTTATTCTAGCATCTGAATGACAGACTTATGATGTAAGAGAACAATATGGTTAAATTCTATATCGTAATTACAATGCAATATTTTACTTTTTAGTTTATACTATTGTTAAATCCATATTTGCCAGCCTTACTACTATAAATGGATACAACAATTATTAGATGTTTGAAGTTGTAGGTATCAATCGTTTTATGAATTATTTTAAGTTGCCATTTTCTCTTCTCTGACATTAATTGGGTAATTGCATATTAAATGTCAACTGATTTTATTCTGTGCCATTCCAAAACACACCCAATTAAATAATTTATCACGCTATCATGCAGAATGTGGTACAACCCAAAAACGTCAAGAAAAACTATTTCTAGCTCTGATTATTCCATATTTCTTAAAACAGGTTTAATAGATAATGGGAAAAAAGTACCCAGAACAAGGAGTTGTAGAATCTGATAAACGAGCTGGAGGAGACTTGATTGGACTCTCTTGCTGAGCATTGAACATAAGGTACAAAGATTGCTTTGTTTGGCCATCATCATCCTTGTGTCAAAGAAAATGTAAGAACTATGTTACTATGCATCTTTACCTGAAACATCTCCTAATTACCCTGTCATATTATATCATGCAACATATGTTAAAAGTAATTCCCAAAATTCAGGTATATCAAAGTAATTACAGAATAAATTGGCAAAATTGGCAAACATTTTAGCTGTTCTGCATGCAAATGAATTGGAAGCACTGTGGCTTTTCTCTATATATACCATAGAGAAATACTGTAAGAGGAAACAAGAAATCCACGAGTAGAAACTTACAGCTATGGAAGAACCGATTTTTTCCATGTATTCTATTTCATATGTGTTTCCATATTCCAGCTCTGAAATACAAGGTAAAATGTCTTTAGTAAGGAAAGGAAAAATGTTTTCTCGTGGACAGCATACATTCCCTAGACATTAAAATCAGAGTAATAAATTATAACCCAGATCAAGCTGAATAAAGATTTTTGGCCAAGTCACAGTTTGAAAGCATAAACTAGGACTAAAGTTTGTTCATTCCAATTATAATTTTGGCCCTTATACTAAATGCGTGTTCTTCATTTCATTTACTTTTTGTCAAATTAACTCAAGGGTGATTTTAAAAAAACCTACAATACCCAAGAATTTTTAAACTATTAATATATAGGTAAGGTAATTTTTAAGTGCTAGTTGTTCAACTGGAAAATCATATGTATAAGCTGCTGAATTGTCAAAAAGTCGTACTTAATATGATAATGCATCTTTTATTCATGGATGAGGTGTATATTTATATGGGAAAAGACTACTACATCCTTTATTATTTCATGAGGTGTGGGAAAATATTACCCCTCCAAAAATATTTTAAATAAATATTTTTAATAAATCAAAGCTAGGGTATCCTTTATCTGTAAAGGAAAAAGTGTTGATGCCTTTTCCAGAATTATTTCTTTCTTCCCAACATGGATCTGCTCTCATTATTTAAACAATCTCTTTCATTACTGGAAGAAGAAAAAAAGTAGCACCATCTGGAATTGCCAGATTGTATGCCTATTTTGTACTTCTGCTTCTGTTTCCAGAAACAGTTATGAGAACATCCAGGAGCATTAAGTTCAATTAAACACAAGAAAGTCCTCTTCTGTGAGAGAAGAATGCTGCTACTCTAAGCATTTGCTTAGAAATCTGATATTCAGCAGCATTCAGTGGTTTATGGTAGGAGAAATCTAGGCAGTTTCCACTGCTGCTGAACATTTGAACAGGAAATCAGCCTGGTGAGGATTCAGAGGGCAAAAGGGGATGGATGCTCAAATGTTATCCTGCCCTTGCTCTCTTTCTATGAGATCATTCTACCCAACTGCTTTCTTCCATACAAAAATGCTTGTCTGCCCAAAAGCAAAAAAAGATTGGACAAAAATACATACATGGTTGGAAAAAATGGTAAAGCAACATATTGATTTAAAACCAGAAATATTTTTGTTGGGCATATTATCAGGTAAGTATAACAAAGGGAATACATATTTGATTTTACATATATTGACTGCAGCCAGAATAGTATTGCACAACATTGGAAAAGCGAAGAGATCCCTACAGATGAAAATGTGATTAAAAAATATTAGAATGTGCAGAAATGGATAGATTAACACTTACAATTAAAGAAAAGGAAGAAACTGAATACCTTTTGACTTGGGACTTATTTTATCAATGGTTAGCTGACAAAAACAGAAGTTAGAAATATGGAAATATAAGAAAAGGAACATGAAAAAAGGGAGGCTTGTTAAAATGGATAAGCAAATATCAGTATTATGATCATTATGATAGAATGAAAATATAATTAATATTGTTGTAAAGACTTTGATGATTATTTCATAAAACTATTTATACCCAAACAACAAACTGTTTACCCAAACATGAAATTTTTATGTTATAAAATAAAAAACTTCATGCAAAAAAAATATTATTGTCTCCCCTACTATCTAACAAACAAATATCCTCCCACTCCCCCTCAAAAAACCTGGCTAGGCTGGATATTGTACACCAGGGGAAGGGTTAAACTTTCCAGTTATGAGTCTGGTGTTTGATGGAAATTACTTTGAATTGTCATGAACCTGCCTGTGTGCTATCTCTACTTCCATCCCTGATCTGAGTGTTTAACCTTTCTTACTTAAAATAAGTAACTGCAGCTGAAAATAAAAGGACTTAACATTTAAACGATAGGAAAAGAGCTCATTTTTAGGCAAAGGTATGAGGCAGATGACCATGTACATATACAAATGACTTCAACCAGTTTAAATCATTGTTTGGAAATGCATTTAGCTGAAGTCACATGTTATCTACATTTAAAATGAAAAGTGTCATGGAGGTAAGAAATGTCTTCCTTTTTTAAAAGATATGTTGAGAAAATAACAAATTGAAATCATTATTACATTTGTATTATGTAATGTTTTATGGCAGTATTTTAAGAATTTAGAATAAGTCTAATCTTACTACTTATGATTTTTACCTTAACCATGTATTTAATCACCAGCAGCATAAACCTGTTTCAAGAAAATACCTGGGATTGCAATCTAGTGAGTTTACTTTTCAAATATCATCACTTCCTCATTCTCTTTTGTTGAGGGAAAATATTCTATGGATAACATGATAAATCCTTCTATGTGTGGTTTATGTGTAGAAAGGAGTGAAATAGATAGCCTATAGAGCTCTGGGTGATTCTGTTTGTGTAACATTTCTACATATTCTTCCATAAAACTATATTGGTTAATTGAAAGAATGCTATAAGCAAATCCTGCCATAATCACAGAAAAATGTGTTAATTGTAGCATTTGTTAGTGTGAAAATGTACTATTCCTTATTCTCTTTTAATATGCCAGATGAAATATTTCTGGAATATTTAAATGCAAACATGGTATCAGTTAAATATCTTACACCAATTGTTGCTAGTTAAATCCTGACTAATTTAATAATAAAATAAAAATAGCTGCTTTCTATAATTTAAATCAACTTAAAAACAAAAACAAAATCTGGTCTTCCAAACATATGGACATGTTCCTAATAGTAATGGAATAATAAAATTAACAATACAAATGAATTTAAGATGAAAATTACTTAAAAAAAGCACACTCTGGAGTAATTTGTCCACGCACAATTTTTATTTCTATTGGCAATGTTTATTGGAAAAGACAAGTTTTTCCAGCCAGGGAATTGGGGGAGGGACTCCAAATGGGTTTCATTCTAACCCATAAATCCACTGTGTAGGAGAAAAAAATGACAGAAGCTGAGGGTGGAGTTAAAAGAGGGATCAACCTAGAATCCCTACATAGTCACAATCAGACTAATATCCCCCCTACCCAAATTCTGTGTACACTTATCTAACTCCAAGCAGGTGCTAACCATTGTTTGAGAGGACTCCTGTACAGTGATAATTCAGTTTAATTGGACCTTCATGTGTGGACCTGAACTTTCCCACCTGACAACTGAGAGCAGCTGATTGAAAATCATGGGAACTGTTGTCCAGAAAACCTACATAGCTTCAAGGTGGGAAAAGTTGACCATAGGCATATTATGCTTTTTGTTCTCTAAATATATACTGAAATGTTTACCATAAGTACAGTTGAATTTTAGAAACTAGGGCTGATAAATGTTTAACCCTCAACATTTGCAAATATTATGCAAGCTAGCAATTCAGAACAAAATTATATAATTTTATATAATATAAAATTTAATTGAACTGAAAAACTGAAAAATTATTAATTATATTGAGGAGCAAGGCAAGAAAGAATTCTAATGAATTAGCAAAGGTATAAACAGGAGCTCTGAGATATTTGGGTGTTAGTTTCAATATTTAATTATAACATAGTCACCTTGAGCTTCTTTCTTTGCTAATTGGCATTCTTCCTTATCTCAGTATTCAGCTAACAAGAGAAAGTAGTGCAAATTCTCAGAATGCTTTAATTACTCTGCAGTCTCCAAATGAAGCCCATAGGAAATTCCAGGGGGAAGGTATGATTATGTTTAAAAAACCTCCACAGAGGAAACACTACCATAATTAATAGGCAATCTGAGCCACAAGGAACACAAGTATAAATTAGTATTTATATTGAGGTTAAATGCCAGCCTGCATTGACCTTAAATCCCATGTTGTCAATATAATGATGTACCTTTGACTGGAAATCTTATTTAAACAAGATTTAAACTATTGTTGCAATCTTACTTATGTCCCATAACTATCACACTCTAATTATTTCATTTTTATTCCAGCCTGTTTTCAGGAATTTCAAGATAGAATACATATTCCTTTTTTCTTGTTGCAATATTATTCTTACAATTAGCTGCTATGGCAGGTATATCTATACAATGGTGATTAAACTAAGGTCACTCTGTGACTCATAGATGAGTAGGTATTGAACCATAATGTGCTAGCCTCAGGTAGAAATTACAATTCTAATAGGATGGTTCTCTCAAGAAAGGATACTATTTCCTTTAAATATTAGGTAGTTGTCTTTTAACTAGTACCTTCACAAAAATCCCATGTAAAATCTCTCACTATTTTTAATCCTCAACATCTTATTATGATATTAGACAGAAATCATCTTTTTCCTCAAGATATTTGATTCTTGTAGGTTAAGTCACTGTTAAAATTAATGTTCTATTAGCAAGTTCAATGCTGTTTCATATGATTATTTTAAATGCTCTTCGTTGTTTTTTTACTACTACCTGGCACTTCTTCTCCTAGATGTACCCTAAAGCCAAAGAGTTCGCTGGGACTGTAGGAAGTAAGAGCAAAACAGAGCCATTAGACTTAAGGAAACATTTTAACCTATATAAGAAAAATGGCAGAAATGTTGATCTCAGAGAAAATGCCAATATATTATACTATTTGGTCACAAAATGCTTACTGTCTATGCAGTATTATATCAATTATTACACTTATGGTCCTATCTTCTCTAATAATAAAGAGAACATGTACTTTTGGCGTTCCCCTCAAAATATTGAAGGCACTTCTTTTCCACCAGGCATTGAATTACTACTTTGAATTATTTCAATATTCTTTTATGGTAGGGAGGAGAGTTCTTATTTCAAATTTATTTGATTTTTTTTTTTACTTATACCAATTTCTATAGCCTGTTTAACTTGGTTGATAAGTTAAAATTGTCAATGTAACACTAAATTAAACTACCCAGAATCTAGTGGATGTGTTATCTTATGGCAAGATGGGCAGCCAATAAATGTTATACATAGCTTCAAAACAAATAATTAATGTCTAATTAAATGGACTAATAAGTAACTACTGATAGCAATGATATCCTTTGTTTCTCGTTATTCTGGGCCAATATTTCCCTTGTCAAATAAAACAGTGATTCTATTTTCTTTTCCCAGTTTACCTTCTGTAGGGGAGCTGAACTTTGTTTCATTTACAAATGTTGAGAGATCTGATGGCTGAGGATAATCCTGCTTATCAAGATCCATGGTCATACAAGTCCATTTCTGATTACCCACAGAAGATGCCAGTTTTTCCTCATCTGTTGCATGTACCACAGTGGATACAACAGAGGGCGTTTCAGTAGTAGGCAGTGCCATAGATTCCTAAGAAGAAAATAAAGGTTAAACAATTGTTTTCTTTCATGGATCCAGAACTCTTAAGAGTTTGACTAAATGTAGATGGTTGTAGGTGTAGGAGAAGAACCACTTTACTTCTCCACCTGAGTTCTGAAACTCTTTTTTACACTATGCAAGTTATTCTAATTCATAATTAGGTCTTGGGTTCTTCATTTTAAAATGTTAGAAGAGTGACATTTGATCTATTTCAGGGATCTGAAAATCACTGCCTTAATTAGTATACATCTAGTGATTGATTAAATTGAGTGTTTTATGTTCTATTAGTTCTAGTTCCTTAATGATTAGTTTACATAGATTTTATGGCAAAATTTTAACAAATACATATTGGTTTATAAGAACCCCAGACTGAGACAGAGCTTTGGAGTTCACCCAATCATTCTAGATAAATATTACCATAGTACTTAAAAATATCAACTTTCATGGAAATGAAGGCTTGAACAATTTCAACATTTCTAAAAAAAAAAATATGGCTAATTTTCAAATCCTCCTAAACATTAGTTGTATGTGATCTAACATTTACTTGATGCTTGCCCATTTGATCCTTCGTTTTATGTCGTAATTATTTATTTTCTCCTTATTGTGCTGGCTCTATAATATTAACTGTGGGAAGATTTTCAATCTAGCATCTGAGCTGCCTCCTTTTTTTTTCAAGATAATTAAAAAAGTAGATAATTAATTAATACTGAATGTACCTTAAAAATTCTTTTTAAAAAGTTTGTTGAAGGTCCTTACCTGTGAAGGTGCATCAGATAGTGGAGATCTTTTTGGTGACTTTTTCACCCTAAAAGTATCACTGGAAAGAAAATGGAAACTCTTGAGTATGGCAAACCAAGAAAAATGACATAATAAGAAACAGCTAATGAATATATTATGATGAAGATTGCCTGTTTCAGAAACTTAGCATGTAAATATCAAAGAGCATGCTATGTCTTCGGCTTACCATGCACTCTTAGACTCAGTCTTTTCCAAATTAAAATTCAAACATAAGATAATTAAAAGAATTAAATTAAACTGAGTTTTAGATTAAGGTACAAAGACAATCCAGATAATGAGATACATGGGTTGAAAACAATAAAATGGTTATAGTACTACTGGAGAATGGCCAACATAATATAATTCAGTAAATAAGAATCTTGATCAGGAGAAGTTGTTGTCCTGAGATCTACCAGGAGATCACTGCTTATCAAATACAACACCAACATAGCTACTGGTATGTAACTGTTGTGAAAATGTCTTCAATTTTATCTACCAAACTATCATCTCAGGTATCCTACTTCCTAATTGCCAAACAAATGATGAATGAGCAAAATGCATGCAAAATACCAATGAACAAGACCACACAATTTGAGCAAGGCAGATATGGGACAAGGGTTTATGCCTTGATCTTATCTTCTAACTATTGCTAGCTGCCATTATTTGACTGTCCCATCATATACTCTCAACTATATTCCCAAAATGACTACCATACCTGACTGCTTGGGAATTTTTAAGGTAGATTCAAATTTCAGGTGGAAAAAGAACTATACAGAGAGATCTTAAAGAAATGCTTTGTATCAGAGACAGAGCAAGTGAAATAAACTTAGTTAAAAGTTATTGATATTATGTTTTGGTGGAGAGCAATTGTATGAGAATAAGATTTTCAAATATTATAGCTATGTCTCAACTAATTTCTGAAATGGCAAAAAAACAAACAAAAAACCCCCATAAAGGAACCAAAGCAAAAATGAGTTGATTTATGTAAAATATATCAGTACAGGTAGTCCTTGAATTACAACCAAAATGGAACCCATCTATCATGCTCATAACTCATGACAATCATAAAGCAAATCAGTCACATGGCCAAACCAATTTTACAACAACCCCTTTTTGCAATGGTCTTAAGCAACTCACCATGGCTGTTAAATGAATCTACAGAGGTTAAGCAAAACCTTGGTCATTAAGTGAACTAGTAGTTCACAAAGAGTGCAGTATTGCTGACAACAAATGCCTGTTTTCAGCAAAACTGTTGTAAAATGCAGTCACGTGGCCATGAAATGTTGCTAATGGCCATAAATGCAGTCCAGCTGCTGAGTACCTAGTGCAGTCATAAGGCTGCAGGGGGGCCTGACCATCAGAAGTTCAAATCCAGGTCATAAGTGCCCTCACCCAGATAGGTCTGTCAGAACTTTGATTGGTCACTAAGCAACCATTTGTATACCAAGGACTATCTGTATCTTAACTAATTGTTGAAACACATTGAGAAACATGCTTGCTAGCTGTATCTTACTTAGAAAATAAATTACAATATAACTACATTGCATTAACAAGTGTATTATCGAAGGAAAATAGCTGCTTTCATCTATAATACTGTGAAATGTTGCCAAACCCATGCTAAACCATATAATCAAAAGAGAAATGGGTTATTATGGCTTCACGCTTCATCTTCTGGTAACCAGGCTTTATGATGCATGCATGCCACTCAAGCAGGCACGGAGAACAATATGGAAAGTGAGAGTGGAAATTGCCACCTGAAGACTTAATTGCAGAACATTAGATAGATAGACACAGACAGACAGACAGATGATAGATTGATCAAGAAATAGTTTTGCTCATCTTTATGTATTGATCAGCCTTTTTCCCCCCACTCAAAATAATCTTGATGCAAGTCAAAATAATCTTAATGAATATAGGTATCATGACCTACATTACTGGATATCACTGCAAGCAAACTTGTAAAAGTAAACAACTAAACAAGACTGAAACAAGGCAAAACAATACATAAACATGTAGACAGGACAAAAAACATGAGGCATTTCTGCTGGTAACAGGTATGTTTAGGGTTAAAAGTTACTTACAACAGAGAACATACAGACATCACATCTTCAACCATCCTAAGACAAATAAGACAAAAGAGAGAGACAAGACAGAAGGAACTCACTGACACAAAGGAGAATTTCCATTTATTATGGTGTGTGTGTGTGTGGGGGGGGGGAAATCACATCCCATGTTTCTGTTGTTTTTTTAAATGGACATGTCTCCAAATATTGGACACAATTTTTAATTAGTTTATCATAATGGTTTATATAGCCACCCATCTCACAATTGTGAGTGGCAAAAAAATAGGATTAAAAAGCCAACACATAGAAATATAAGATGCTTAAAAATAATAACATAACGGTGCCAAGAATAATCTAACTTAGACCACATAAAACATAATCACATTGATAGAACACTGAACTGCGCAGTGCAATGCTTCAAGGATTTACAAAATTCTAGTAGGCTCTGGGCAAAATAAATCTCAGGAAGAAGTGTGTTCCCGAATCAAGAACACCACGTGAAGTTACTGCTGAGTGCAGGTAGTCCTCAACTTACAATCATTTGTTTAGTGACCATTCAAAGTTACAACAGCACTGAAAAAAGTGAGTTATGACTGTTTTTCACATGTACGACAGTTGCAACATCCCCATGGTCACGTGAGTAAAATTCAGACGCTTAGCAACTGACTCACATTTATGACAGCTGCAGTGTCCCAGGGTCATGTGATCCCCTTTTGTGACCTGACAATCGAAGTCCACGGAGAAACCAAATTCACTGAACAACTGTGACACTAATTTAACCCATGCTGATTCACTTAACAACAGTGGCAGGAAACGTTGTAAAAGGTGTTCCTGTAAAATAACCTTGCCCCACGCCATGAAGGATTTTATAGATGGTAACCAACATGTTGAATTTACTCCAGAAGCTATGGAAAGCAGTGCAATTTTGGTATAGCAGGAGTATACCAAGGTGCTGGTACTCACTAAGGTACATAGCTGCCCATGGGACCATGTTCTGGATCAGTTACAGCTTCTGGGTGTTATCTATGGGCACCACATGTAAAACACAATGGTGCAATCCTTTTGAGAGATGGCCTCAGCATGAATGACAGTGAGCAGTGCTCCTATCCAGGAAAGGGTACAATTGGGACATACGGTGAAACAATGCATAGGATCTCCTAGCTGCAGCTACCACCTACTGTTTGAAGAGAAGTCATGAGTCCAGAAGGTGCCACAGATCAAGGGGAGAGGGTCTTCAACCTACAACCATTCAGCTTTGCTAAGATTGAGTTCAAGTCTGTTCTTTTCCCCATAGTCTAATGTATAACCTTACTCAAAGGTTTGATGTAGAAGGTAAGCAGGAGTGGGGGAGAGGACTGAGACAATCTTTATGGAAGGGATATAGGGTCATATTTCTCCCTTCCTGTTAACACTGATTGGAATTGGAGAAAGAAGAGCCATGTAGCATCATATACTGCTTCCCTAGCCCTTAAGTTGGTCCAAAATAGAACTGAAACACTGCTGACAGGCCAAGGAAGCTAAGATGGATGCTTCAACCCCAGTTTGCTCCTGCCAGAGAGATCATGCTGCTTGGAGAAATTCCAGGGGTCAAAGTCTATGCATCTTAAAGTTGCTAAGTTTGAAAGTACTGATCTAAGGTATAAGGTTGCATCCATGATGTAGCTAAACAGGAATCTGTCTATACTGTCTTGGAGTGGTAATGAAAAATGGTGAAATATTGTATATATTATTAATTAATGAAATATATAAAAAAGAGAAGGAAAACCTTCCCCTACTTTAGGAAGCATACCTCATATTTTTAAAACTTACAGTAAATTTTTATATTCTCCATTTCAACAAGTTCAGTCACACATACCCCCAAAATAAATGGAGTCCTAAATACTGACAACTGAACTTTTTCTGCTCAGCAAAATTTTGAGTTAATCCTACATGGGATTTAAATTATTTAAATGTTATTTCATATTTATAAATTAATAAATGTTAAATATTTAAGACTGCATACTTTCACGTTTTTCTTGCAGAATCTAGTGACCAAATTCCAGCATGTTTCAATCCAAAGGATTCAATTGGACATTCAAAAAGAATAGATGTGAGCAGTTTTGCTTCCTGTCTCTCCAAGTTAAACAATTGTTCAGATTGTATATTTTCACAACATAAAAATGTTTCTAAATGCTTCGGTGCTAAATCCCATTTGTGGCCTCACTGATGTTATTCGGGGATTTATAATCACATTTCATTCTTTCAGTAATAACCTAGAGTATAAAAATTAATTGCTTATTATTTCACGGCTAATTTGTTGCATGAATTTGCATGAAAGTACATTCATTTGCAGCTAACTGTAAACAGAATATTGCAGAATCATTCCAAAATACCACTATAAGTAGAAATTAATAAGGAAATAAAAATAATACTAGTTATGGCCAATTTGATAATCCTGTTTAGTGTTTCACTACTAACCCAAGTTGAAAGTTGGGTTTTTACTTATTTCCAGATATCCAATTTATCTGGTAATTTGTTTAAAATTCTTTTTTATTTCGAACTAGAAGTAGAACTAATATACTGTATATTTTTAATTAAATGTAGCAGTAGCAGTTAGATTTATATACTGTTTCACAGTGCTTTACAGCCCTCTCTAAGCAGTTTACAGACTCCACATATTGCCCCCAACAATCTGGGTCCTCATTTTACTGACCTCAGAAGGATGGAAGGCTGAGTCAACCTTGAGCTGTTTGGAATAGAACTCCTGGAGTGAGCAGTGAGTTAGCCTGCAATATTGCGTTCTAACCATTGTGCTTTTGAACCTAAGTGACATGGGTATATATGTTTGTTTCATTTACTTCAGAGTTTATATTTCAGCTCTGAGTGTGTGCTAAGTTACAACCAACCTCCTGGTGATGGTTAGTATCCACTAATGCTACTTTACATTAATCATAATCAATCCAAGTAAACATTTACATTCTAATAATTTTTAGAAAGAATCTAAAGTTCTAGACAGAAAAATTGTAACAATATTTTCAAGTTAAAAACTATATGGTGTTTTGAAAAGTCATGCTTAGGAAAGTCAGTATGTCACTTTAAAAATATCACAGGATATAATTAGAAGTGTGTACATTCACACCTTCAAATCAGTGTTGACTCAACTGCCTGGACAAGTCCCTTTAATTTTTTTGACAAGATTTCATTGTCAGCTTCCTAGGCCTGAGAGTAACTGGCCCAGGGGTCACCCATCTGGCTCTGTGCCTAAAGCAGGAGTAGAACTCATGGTTTCTACCCTGGTTCTTTAAACACTACATCAAACTGGCTCTCTGTCAGAGATGACTTACACCAAATAAGATTAATCAACAAAAACAACAACAAATTATCACCCCATCTTACCACCAAACTATGGGCATAATAAAGTTTACTACAGGTAGTCCTCAACTTACAACAATTTGTTAGTGAGTGTTCGAAGTTACAATGGCACTGAAAAAAGTGACATGACCATTTTTCACAGGTGTGTGAAACTTGTGGCCCACGTGCCAGATGTCATGCGCTGGCCACCCCCACCCCCATTTTAACGAAGGGGGGAAAAGTCACAATACATCATGTAACATGACACCACAAGTTTGACGCCCCTGCATTAGGCATCCCCATGGTAACATGATCAAAATTCAGATGCTTCGCAACTGATTGATATTTATGATGACTGCAGGGTGCCATGGTCATGTGATCACCTTTTGCAGCATTCTGACAAGCAAAGTGAATCAGGAGCCAGATTTGCTTAACAACCGTGGCAAGAAAAGTTGTAAAATAGGGCAAAACTCACTTAACATCCTCATTTAACAACATGAATTTGGGGCTCAATTGTGGTCATAAATCAAGGATTACCTCTATAGATTAGCCTTAAAGAAAAAGAAAAAGGAATATTTAAGGAAAAGGTAAACAATATATTTTTCAAGAATACACCACATTTGGAAATTATTAGATTTATCTACTGGAAGAATTTGCTTATGGGTGAATTCCACATACAAGAAATGCACAGTTAACTGTGGCTGAAATTCATAGCAAGCAATACAATTTGTAAGATGTATGCTATCTAATTCCCCATTCTCACAACCAATTTAAATCATAAGCAGACAAAACACGAGTTTTAATAAATCAACATAGTTGAAGAGAAACCTATTGGCACCTATCCTCCTTTCCTGTATCCAGACCTTTCCTGTATCCAGAATCTACTTTTAGAAAGTAAAAATATTTATTTCATATTTATTTGTTAAATGAATTTATTTATTTGCCCAACTCTGCCCCTCACACACACAAAGGAATAGCATTTGTGGCTGGTTTGCAAACTAGCCACTATAATGGACCAACATACTCTGAAGACCACCTTTTAAGCATCTGAATACCTGCTGTCATTTTGAACTTTGTATAAACTGTAACCTCATGATAAACACTTTGCAGAGTAGTCTCATAATTCTGACAAGAGTTTGTTATTATTTGACTGAATTAAACTGATCACTTGTATTATAAAATATATTTACATTTTATGTTAAAAAACAACAACACTGAAGACTTTTCCATGTCATGATAGAATACCATAAGAAACCCTACTTTTTTCCAAAATACATTCCTTCTAAAATGAGGGTCAGATTGCTCTTCTATCTTTGAAACAGAAAAAAAAACGTTTGCCAAATGTTTTAAATTTCATGTCCTAGGAATCAGCAAGATTCTTATACTCTGAAGCAAAAGATCACATCATACATTCATCAAAATTAAAGCTTACTATAAACTATAGTTATCTCGTTAAAATATGAATTAACAAAATTATAGATAAATGATTTTTTTTAGTGATGATATTAGGTTATACAATTATTGATTGATAATATGAGCTATTATGTAATATAATTATATTAGTGACTAGGAAATGGATGCACAAAAAAAAGTGGTAAACCAATCGATGCACTGTATGTAAATTCATGAAGAAGGATTGTTGGGTATATTGATACACCAACTAAGTTTGGGTGAATAAATATATAAACCAAGTTTAAGTGTTTGTAGCTTTAAGCACCAAACTGCAATGTAATTAGATAATTAAGGGTGCGGTTGCAAGCGGCAATAAAAGGCAGTGAGAGAAACGTAACAGCCCTGGTCTCGCTGGTCTCTCTGCCTCTCTGCCTGCTTGCTGCTTACTCCTGTTTTGAGACATCTGCTTGATACTGTTTGTTGGCTACTGTGCTGGATACCGTTTCTGCTGAACAAAAGGACTATTCCCTTGGTGAGCTGATATCCTGTGAATACTCAGCGTTGTCTTCGAGAGAAAGGTATCGGGAGGAGAAGATTTACAAGCAGATAAGGACATAGTACTGACTAGTATAATGGACTAAGTTACTGACTGGATATACTTGTGAATGACATATGGACTGATTGACAATGCTTATACTCTGAATGGATTAAACAACTATTTAAAACTACAAACAGTTTTTGTCTCCAGTGTGTGTATACTCTTGGGCCCAGCCTCTCTCATTTGGCTGCCTGGCTTGACTGCTGCTGCAAACTCTGCTTGGGGGTTTGTCCCTAAACTCTAACATTGGTTATGGGCCCAGTGCGCACAGTCTGACTAACCAGGATATAGCAGTGAGAGTTGGTGTGAGTTGCACATTACTGTAAAAACAAACTGTTATTTTAAATAGTTATATATCTGAAGAGCAATGGCACAAGTAAATTTGCCAAATCTGTCCATGATATCCAGACTAGATGGAACAAACTATGTTTCATGGTCAATGAAATGTAGTTTACTTCTACGAAGAGAAGGTTTGTGGGACATAATTACAAACCCACCAGATGTATCTAACTTAGATCCTAATGTTGAAGAGGATGATAAACTGATACAAGACTATAAACGAAAGAATGAGCAGGCTTTATGCATCATAGGACTGACTCTCTCTGACCAGCAACTCATCCATATCCGTGGAGAGGAAAATGCTGCAAACTGCTGGGAGAACCTCAAGAAGATTTATGTTCGAGACAGTGTAGAAGCTCATATCAATCTTACACGGAAGCTGTTTAGAACACATCTTGAGAAGAATGGAGACATGTTAACTCATTTAAACTGTATGAAAAGCATTTTTCAGGAATTACAAGAAAAAGAGCTTATATTTAATGAGTTGCAACAAGTATACATCATACTGTCTTCATTGGATCGAACCTATGATGATTATGTGACGGCTTTAGAGGTATTGCCAAAAGACAGTTTATCATTAACTGAGATTACCGGCAGGCTATTAGAAGAAGCCAGAAGAAGGTTTGAACGTGACCAGCTGAGAGAAGAAGAGAAATTATCTTCAAAGCTTGAAAGAAACCAACTTAGTAAAGTAAAGCACCCGGAAGAAGAGAATTTATCTTCGACGGCATACACAATTAAAAAGTGTTTTAATTGTGGAGGCAGAGGACATTTGGCAAGATTCTGCAGAAAAGGAAAAAGCCAGAATGTAAAAAAGCCAAAGAGATCCTTTGAACTAGCCACGTTTAGCAACTGTGATGTGAAGAATGATTTATGGGTGGTGGACAGTGGTGCATCCCACTGCATCACGAGAGATAAGACAAAATTTATAAAAATGTCTACAAGCTCTCAACATATATCACTTGCCAATGGTTGGAACCTCAAGGCCAAGGGTGAAGGTATTGCATACTGTCCATGCTTAAACCAGGATATAAAAATGCTGTATGTACCACAGTTAAAGATGAACTTGCTTTCTGTGAGAGTATTAGACAAACTAGGTTATGTAATTACATTTAAGAATAATAAGTGCATAACTGAAAAAGATAACAAAAGGGTAACTGCAGCTTTAAATGGAGCATTGTATGTTTTACATGATAGTACGAAAGGGGAGGCACAGACTGTATTTAATAATATAAAGCCTCATAATGAATGTATCCATTTATTGCATAGGCGTTTGGGGCATGTAAACTTTAAAATGCTAAAACGTACAGTAGAGTTATCTGATGGAATAAGGTTAAAACCTTGTGATAAATATTTGCGTTGTAATGTCTGCTGTGAAGATAAGAGTAAAATATTGCCTGCAAATAGGCTAAATGGTTTCAAAACTAAAGAACCTTTAGAAGTAGTATTTGCAGACATTATAGGTCCAAAGAAACCCAGTATGGGGGGTGCTCGATATATACTGAGCATTATGGACCATTACTCTAGATATGGGTTTTGCTACCTAATGAAAAGCAAAACTGAAACATATCAACATTTCTTCAACTGGTTAAAATTTGCAGAAAGAAAGACTAAACGGCAACTGATAACCCTGGTGACAGATAATGGTACGGAATTTGTTAACAGCAAATTCCAGAATAGATGAAAAGTAGCTGGAATAGAGCACAAGAAATCTGCACCATACAGACCACAACACAACGCATTTATTGAGAGAAGAGGCCAAACACTACAGGCAATGGTTAGAACAATGTTAACTGATTCTGGATTACCTGATTCTTTGTGGGGGGAGGCCACAATGTGTGCTAATAACATATTGAACAACGTTGTTAACTCAACTACTGGTGAAATACCATTCACCATGTGGCATGGCAGGAAGCCTGATCTGAGTTACCTGCACACATTTGGTGCACCAGCATGGGTGCATATCCCTACACAACTCAGGCGTAAAGGGCAACACAGAGCTAAACAATTATTCTTCGTTGGTTACCAAGCTAACCATAGGGCATATAGATTTTGGGAGAAAGGCACATCTAAGGTGTTATGTAGTGCCAATGCCCAATTTCTAGAGCACGTAGGATGGGATAAGTTAGAACAGGATTACAATAAAGAAGTAATTATTGAATCCTATAGAAATCCCATTAATTATCCCTGTAACTTTAAAAATAAAGTAAAGAGAGAAGTACAGGAAGAGATAGAGCCCGTAAAGGAAGAAATAGCTGAGCAAGCTGAGGAACATGAACAGGTAGTAATTCAAAAAAGTCCTCATACAAGCCCTGTAATTCTCAGAAGAACTACACGAATATCTAGACCGCCTGATAGATACCAGGCTAATACAGTGTACCAGGAAAATAGAGTTCCATATACTGTGGATGAGATAAAAAAGTATCCTACTAAAGATAAGGAAAGTTGGTATGCAGCAATGAATAAGGAATTGAAATCCTTGAAGGATATGAAAGTTTATGAAAATGTGAGATTACCTGGTGATATAAAACCCATTGGCTGCAAATGGATTTTTAAGATAAAAACTGATAAGGATGGAAATATAATCCATAAGGCAAGATTAGTAGCCCAAGGTTTTAGACAAAGTGCCAATGACTATGATGAGGTATTTGCACCTAGTCTTAAAGCAGCAACATTAAGGGCAGCCTTAGTGTGGGCAGCAAGCAAGAAATATATAGTTAACCATCTAGATGTGGAAACTGCTTACTTGCACGCCCCACTAAGACATACTGTATATATGAAAAAGCCTATTGGATTTAAAGGTGAAAATAATAATGATTGTTGGTTGTTAAAGAAGAGCCTCTATGGTCTTAAACAATCTGGCTATGAATGGAACCAGTATATTGTAAAGGAACTAAACAATATAGGGTTTAAAGCTGGTTTAGCCGATCCATGTCTGTTTAAAAGGGAGACAAATGGGAAAATATCATTATTATTATTGTTTACTGATGATATTGCTTTGATTACTGAGACTAATGATGAAGCTAATAAAATAATAGCATCATTAGCCAAGAAAATAAAAATCAAGCAATTAGGGGAGATAAAGAGATATCTAGGTTTGAATATACTGAAAACACAGAAAGGTTTTATGATATCTCAGGAAGATAAGATATCTAAATTGCTAATAGATTATAAGATGGAACTTTGTAAGCCTGCAAAGACTCCAATGAGTCAGGATATTTGCAAAATGGATGCTCAAAGTCCCAAGTTTGATAAGGTATTATATCAATCTTTGATTGGTAGCTTATCATACATTAGCAATTGGTCAAGGCCAGATATAGCTTATAGTATTAATCAACTGGCACGACATAATAATGATCCACTTCAATGTCATTGGAATGCATTGAAGAGAATCTTAAGATATCTTAAAGGAACATTACACCATGCACTGTATCTAGAACCAAAAGGTGATCTCATACTGAGTGCTTATGCAGATGCTAGCTTTGCATCAGAAAGAGACACAAGAAAGTCGACTTCAGGAACAGCCATAATGCTGGGTAAGACATTAATTGGTTGGAAGTCAATTAGACAACAGCATATAAGTTTGTCTACTATGGAGGCAGAATTCTCCTGTTTATCGCTATTATGTACTGAGTTAATCATGTATAAACAAATGATGAATGATATGGGTATAACTGTAAGTTATCCTATAATTGTACATGAAGATAATCAGGCAGCAATTCAAATGGCCACAAATATTGCTGTAAAAACTAGGAGCAAGCATACGGATTTAAGGTACCTAAACGTTAGACAATCTGTAAAGAGTAAAATGATACAGCTGGAGTACTCCATGTCGGAGGACAATATAGCTGATAATTTTACTAAGCCCAAGGTGCCATTAAGCACCAAGAGAGTTGTGAAAAGTATGGGTTTAGATTGTAAGGGTATTATATATTTATATCACCCAAAAGGGGAGAATGTTGGGTATATTGATACACCAACTAAGTTTGGGTGAATAAATATATAAACCTAGGTTTAAGTGTTTGTAGCTTTAAGCACCAAACTGCAATGTAATTAGATAATTAAGGGTGCGGTTGCAAGCGGCAATAAAAGGCAGTGAGAGAAACGTAACAGCCCTGGTCTCGCTGGTCTCTCTGCCTCTCTGCCTGCCTGCTGCTTACTCCTGTTTTGAGACGTCTGCTTGATACTGTTTGTTGGCTACTGTGCTGGATACCGTTTCTGCTGAACAAAAGGACTATTCCCTTGGTGAGCTGATATCCTGTGAATACTCAGCGTTGTCTTCGAGAGAAAGGTATCGGGAGGAGAAGATTTACAAGCAGATAAGGACATAGTACTGACTAGTATAATGGACTAAGTTACTGACTGGATATACTTGTGAATGACATATGGACTGATTGACAATGCTTATACTCTGAATGGATTAAACAACTATTTAAAACTACAAACAGTTTTTGTCTCCAGTGTGTGTATACTCTTGGGCCCAGCCTCTCTCATTTGGCTGCCTGGCTTGACTGCTGCTGCAAACTCTGCTTGGGGGTTTGTCCCCAAACTCTAACAAGGATGATATTTTTATGTTTTTTGTGGTATGTTTATGTTGTCTTGTTGTCAAAATAAAAAAAAATTATTAAAAAAAATTAAAGCTTATTTTCTAAATGTTCAGAATTAAACAAAGGTTTAAAGTTCTAGTATACCTTAGAACCAAAAGGGAAATAATTTAATTCCATCTGCAGTAATGTGATTATTCTGGCATTACAATTCAGTTGGGTAAGATGTACTACAGCAAACATATACAATAAACATATCGCCAATACAGAAATTTAAGGGAGCTTGCAAAGATTTGTCAGAGAATTTTTTTAGAGTACTACACACACGCTTTTCTACATGTTGACTTACGTCTTGAGTGGCGTCTTCTTCTTTTTTGCAGGTTTATTTAGGCCATCTCCTTCCGATCCATTAATTTCGCTGACATTAGCTGAAATCTCAAAGGATGCTGGAGGTTGTGTGGGAGAATTGGCAACTTTGGGGGAAGACTTGAATGGATCGAGAGAATCCTCAGACATTTCTGGATCAAAATTGTACGTTGTGGTGGTTTGCTGAGGAAGTTTTGGAGAGTCTTGCATTTTGCAAGTAGAAGAGAAAGGATTGAAGTTGGGGTCATCCCATTTGTCAATATCAAAAGTATATGAGCCCTTGGAGGCAGGAATCTCACTGGGTTCAGAAGGAGTCTTGGTTGGGCTTGTGGGAGTATTGTCAAGTTTCTCTCCAATTTTTTTAGTCTTTGGCCTTCTGAGGGGCATTTTGGCCCCAGGTTTTTTGCCCACTTTTTTGGGCAGAAGAGGACTCTCTGTCTTTTCCTCACCACTGCCTTTTTCCTCAGAGTAATCAAATTCCAACCTGACTGCTAAGCCTTTCACTGAGGGATCTTCTTGTCCCCCAGTGTCTGATGGTGTCACCTCCACAGCTTCTGGTGTTGTGGTAAGAGATACAGTTTTCTTGTTGGCAAGCGGAGAGTTTTGTACTTTGCTATCTCCTGATACAGGAATTTCTTCTGAGTTGTTGTCAAATGGACTCAATGTCTCTAGTTCAGGAGTGGCCTCGTCTTTATTGACAGTGCTTTGGTGCTGTTGGTTGGTACAGTTGGGTTCAGTGGGCTCCAAAGTTTCTTTGGAAACTTTTTCATCACTTAAGGCAGAAGAATCTTGCTTGAAGTCTAATATTCCTGGTTCTTCTACTGGAGAAACATCTAAGGACTTTTTTGCTACTTGCTTTTTCTTTAAGGAAGCTGGCCTAGGTTTTTTTGTGCGCTTAAGAGTACTAGAAGCACTGCTTGAACCAGTACTAAAAGTATCTGTTGCAGAACCTGCTGTCTCGTTACTCCCAGGAAAAGAGGCTCCATCAAATTCTCCAGCTTGCAAGCTAAGGGAACGAGATAGTGTAGATCGAGAAACTGGAACAGAATCTGTGGATTTTCTTCTAACATGTGACTTAGAATCCCGACTCTTTGTGTCCAGGGAGATTGGATCCACAGCTTGTAAGGAATCTACAACTTCAATGCTATCAAAGTCTAGGTTGTAAGTTCCACTGCTAGCAATTGGCTTGTCTTCATCAAAAACTGTAGAAAATGAGTGGGACGGTGGGGGCAATGGAGATTCTTCAACTGGTTCACATTCAGGGACATCAGCTACTGTTACTGTTTCAGAAGAAAAACCTATAAAAAGCAAAGGCAAAAAAGTTATCAGCATTTAGGAATGTTGAATCTGAAATAACTAGAGAAAAGAAAACAGACTATGCATCCTATAATTTAGGATACTTTTCTTTTCAAATGATCAGTTCCTTTAATCCTAACTTCCCCCCCATCTTTTTCAAGATAAGCATTCAAATCAGGAAACACATCGGATAAACAAAAAATAAGAAGCAAGAAGTAAATCATTCTTTGTTTTTCCAAAAGTAATTTTGGATTTTTACATTGAATATATTTACTTTAAAAATAGAATATGGGAAATTTTATTTTTATAATTTTATTACAATTATAGATTGGAAAATATTTTATAATTGTGCAAGTCAACAGAATGCTAACCAAGAAATCTCCAAAAAAGTGAAAATCAGCATTGAGAGCAAATCAAATTCCTTTAACTCTGAAGACCAAATAGGAAATGTGTTGTTAACAAAAAAGAAGCTCCTTTATCTGAACTTCAAACTACTATAAGATTTGTTATATGAGGCAGGATAGGTCTGCTAAGAATTTAAGGAAGGAACAAGCAATCATTTTCAACTGATAGACACACATTCTATAGTATTGTCTTTCATCCTATTAAGCCTCAATACTCTGTCAGCAGATTTTGGCTGATAATGCAGAGACAAGCTTTCAGAGAGTGATTGAGATTTATCTGATGCTGTCTTGCAAAATGGTGAAAGCTGTGTTGTAGCAGTACAATGCAAAGCCTTCTCCTTTTATACATATGTTATGATGTCACATGCATGAAAAGGATGGAGTTTGGGTTAAAATAATTTACATCTTGTAGAAACTTACAGCCATGGTCCATCTCGAAAATTATAAACATATTTACTACCTTAGTGCAGGAATTACAATTTTATTATGCCATCCCTTAAAATAAATCTGAACATTCTAAATTCTAAGATACTAAATAAGATTATTGAGTGAAAATGTTGATTTAATTTGAACATGACTTCCCTACCAGATTACCAAATTGATTAATTTAAATTTAAATTAATAGACCACACTGCCCATCCTTCAGCTAAACAATTACATTCTTATGCTTCCAATTGATAAGGCGCCGATGGTAAAGAATCAAAGTAGAAATCATTTACAACATTATTACTGGCTTCAATGTTGATGTTTTCAGTAGATGAGTTGTCATTTCCCCCTGGCAATTATTATAGTAGTCATGTGATCCCATAAAGCGTCTCTTATGAACAAAGCCAAAAACATATGCATAAAGTGTCTCTTAAGAACAAAGCCAAAAGCATCCATTTCATTATTCCAATAGACAATTATTTGAGCTAGAGTTACAGTTTCAACAGTAAGCTACTTTATTTTGATGGAAAATGATTGCAAAATTTGATGATTTAATCATAAGTGTTTTACATGCTATTTAAAAAAGA
This sequence comes from Pseudonaja textilis, assembly GCF_049901715.1. Taxonomy (NCBI): domain Eukaryota; kingdom Metazoa; phylum Chordata; class Lepidosauria; order Squamata; family Elapidae; genus Pseudonaja; species Pseudonaja textilis. The sequence continues at coordinate 36,857,917 of NC_141993.1, forward strand.
AAACACTGAGCTTATGTGGCTAACTGCTACAATATCTAAAATAGCTTCATTACATTCACAGTAAAAGAGATGCACATTCACAATATATTAAATATTTTTCTGAATGTGAGGGGTTCCGTTTCATCATCCAAGCATCTAAACACAGGTGACCCAAATATATACTCATATTCTGCAGAGAGGGAATTATATCTACCAATCTCTGTTTTTTACCATGTTAACCACATTTACAAAACTACCCATTGAATATTTATCCCAGTGAAAGAGCAAAAATGCAAGGAAAAATCCAAAATCTGGGGGAAAACGTCCTTTTCTCAGCATGCATGTCTAGACTTCATCATTCATTAAGTCATCCTATATATAAGTGATTTCAAAATTACAATGAATAGAATGTTAATATCCTGAGAACTTGTTTCAAGATTCATAACGTCAAGACAGATCCCCTACACGTTCAAAAAGAAAAAAACATTGCCAGCAAATGAAAGATTTCCTTCAAAGTAAACACCAATAAGGTATGGCATTTTGATGAAGGACAACCTACATGCTCTCTGGGTATGGATTTATTTTTATTGCCTGACTGTAATTACAGCTGCTCTTGTCAGCTGAGCACTTTTCATGTAAGGAGCTCACTTTTTACACACTTTTACACATCAGATGGCAATCTTTGGCTGCAATCCCCTACCTGGCAGTATCTTCCATTGAGGTTAATTGCCTTACATTATGATTAGCCTTTCATATGTTGCTATATTGATAAGGCAGTACAATTTGGTGTATTGGACAAAACAATGATAATGTGCTATCATTGCAACTTACAGTACATGTGATTATCAGGGTCTTGATTAGGCTTGGATTTAAGTAATATACTATTTCCAATTTTCACATACTTTCTAATTCCTATAAAATGAATTCCAGAGCTAAAATGAATTTTTCTTGAATAATACTAATCTCTTGTCCGTATGCCAATGCCATTTCAAATTCTGACAGTCTACGTGATGTTCAAAATTGGTATTTGCTTTATTTTAGTCATATTTTATCTCATGTAACGTTGTCCATCCAGCTTTCTTTGCACTCCATGTGATGTCATTATTAGCTAGAATTATCCCTCTACATCAGCATTTTCACTAGGCCAGTAATTCATCTGGCATAGAACATTAAGTGAATTATCTAATTTCATGGATCCTAATTTTCTTTATAAAAACCAGTGTTAAGAATGTCAACTTTTTAATTTTTTGATATGGGGGCTTTATTTAAGACCAAATTACATCTAAGTTACAAACTGGCAGTAGAACATTCAAGCCCTCTACACTTTCTTTTCAATCTTATTTTGATAGACCGATCTTTATGACTTTACTAATTGCCCCTTGTTCTTTAGGAAATTCTCCAGTTATTTCTCATATACTGACCTTTCTCTAAAGATGCACCAAGAAGGTGGCAATATCTAGCTGATCTTCCCCAGTCTAAAAACAACAACAACCCCTATGAGGCTGAGTTCCGATTGATGCTTGAATAAGAGACCACCATATCTTAGAGCTAGTGACTAAATAGAGTTATTAAAAAAATATCTTAAAAGAAGGCAGTGACAAACATGTAATCTCCAGAAACAGAAGGTGATTTTTTCTTCATCAGTTATTACTTTTCCAATGTAGTATTTACCAAACTTTCTTCAAAGTAATATACTTGTATGATAATTTGGCATTGTTAGTTTTATATACTGGGCTACCATACTGATATATTTGGGTTAGCAGCTGTTTGTTTGATTCATGTGCCCAACACGTATATATCCTCTATTGGGAATCCTTTTTCACAAATTCAGATTTGCTTCTAGACAAGTCCCACATTTTATGACTATTTATTTACTTTATATTTTAATGTATGTGAATGCCCATTGTTCTGGGAACTCTCAAGGACTAAACACCTCTAATCGAGGTAAAAACTAAAATAAAATGATTGATTACAAATAAAACCAATAAAATAAAAACATATTGTGCCATAAACCAGATAAGGTATTAACACTGGGCAACAGGTTCATCTAATTCCACACTTAAATGTTCTGATTTTTTAAATATTAAGTTCCTACAAAGAATTTGTTCCAATACATTATTTTTCTAATGAACTCAGCACATTATCACCATTAGAAAAATTCAAATACCTGATTTTGCTAGAGTTAATTTACTAGAATAAACAACATAGAATAATTCCCAGTACAGACTTTTTTCCTTGTTTTTATACTCTAACTTCAAAAGTGCATACACAAGCTATCCTAAGAACCCTGTTCAATGTATTAAAGAAAACAGAACAATCAAGTGGAAAAACCATTCCAGGAAACGTTGAATAGTAGACAATGCAGCTTTATGTGTAGAGAGGTTTTTTTTTCTAATCCTGCCCTCTTGACACTAAAAACTGGTCAGAAATGAAAGGAATGTTGCCCTTTTACTTCAAAGCAGCCTTCCCAGGGAGTTTTACTATTCATGACATTTAATCACACGGACTGGAGTTTTTCTGTTACATTAAGTCTGGCATAGCTTTGCCTTACAGGGCTTTGGATAGTATCATACTAGAAATCTTTTAGGGTTGGAGTATAAATACATGTAGAACATAAGGAAATAACCATGGATATAAATCATACATAAATGGGAAGTGTTTATTACATTTATATCCCGTCTTTCATTCAGAAACTCAACTAACTTAGTTGATATGGAAAGCTGATATAAAAAGAAAGGTAATCTTTCTTTTCACTTTGGACAATTTTGCATTTAGTACTTTTTACTACCTAAAACATTAGAAGAAATGGAAGAAAAAGGATAACAGAAAGGGAGAGAAATAAACAGGAATAAAGGTGAATAACTGGGAGTTCAGAATGAGTTGCAATTTAATTTTGTAATTAAAGGCCTCTCTTCAAATCCTATTTAACGTAAATGATTTTATCTTTAGATTTATTTATCAAGCTGGAAAATTAATTTCCTTTTCAACTACATATGAAAATACATGCAAAAAGATCGTTGTTCTGTACAGATTTAAAATAAATGTAGAAAGATAATAGTGAAAGACAAACAGGGTATTCACACATCTAGAACAAAATCCTGATTTCTCTATGCAGTTGGGTACCAAATAAAAGGTTTCTTCACATACTTGTGTTTGCTGGAAGCATAATGATCATGCAGACACTTTTTTTGCAGAAAAATATGAAAATATGAAATACAAAAAAGTTGTAACCAAGTAATTACTGATGTTTTTGAAATGATGCCCTGGTATCTTTGCTCTTTAAAAGACAGTCTAGGTCTGGGGTGTCAAACTCATGTTGTCATGGAGGCATCATGTGACATATCGGGACTTTCCCTCCCTCCGCTAAACTGGGCATGGGAGTGGCTAGTGCGTGACACATCCAACCCATGGGCTGGAAGTTTGACAGCCCTGGACTAGGTGCTCTCCAGGTGTATGAATATTCACTCAAAAAGTTCCCCAATTTGCAAACCAAATGCTAAGAATTCAGAGTATTGAGAAGTGCCCTTAATGGAGTATGTACGATAAGGATACAGGTACTCCTCAACTTACAATGGTTTATTTAGTGACCATTCAAAGTTACAACAGCACTTATGGCCATTGTAGCATCCTCATGGTCACGTGATTTACATTTGGATGCTTGACAACTGGTTCATATTTATGATGGTTGCAGTGTCCTGGGGGTCATGTGATCCCCTTTTGTGACTTTCTGACAAGCGATGTCAATAGGGAAATCTGATTCCCTTAACAACCATGTGATTAATTAACAACCTCTCTGATTCACTTAACAAATGTGGCAAGAAAAGTAGTAAAATGGGACAAAACTTATTTAACAAATTTCTAGCTCAATTCTGGGCTCAATTGTGGTCATAATTCAAGGACTATTACTTTTTTTACTTTATATACATTTAATTGTGATTTTTTTTGGAAGGGGTACTTCTGATTCATCACAGAATTATAGATTCTTCACCTCTTGTTGTATTAACTTTGCATACACTGCACGAGGTATCAAAGCAGAAAAGCAGGCATGATATTCTAACATTACAGGCTGTCAGAAGATTAACCAAGCACATGTATTTATTTAGACTACTTTGCAACTTGCTTGATCCCAAACCTCTGAATTCGAACAGAAGCTGAGATTCATTCTAAGCAAAGATGCATAAACTGAGTCTTAAGCTTCCATTTCTCTCTGTGTGCACAAACATAAACACAGATACATATGTGGGATGGGTGGGTTAGGGGAAGTTGGGGAACTAATGATGGGCTAATACTTTATAGCATTCCTATCCAACTTACTTGGAGGCTCGGAGCTTTCTTGGCCTTTGTCAGGTGTTCTGGGATCGTAATCTGAAAAATGCAAAAAAATAAAGAAGTGACTGGGGTCTAGGCAAAAGCTAAGCGTGGTTTAATAGCACTAGCACAGCCCTCTCCAAGCGGTTTACAGAATCAGCTTCTTGCCCCCAACAATCTGGGTCTTCATTTTACCCACCTCGGAAGGAATAGAAGGCTGAGTCAACCTTGAGCCAGTGAGATTCCAACTGCTGAATTGCAGACAGTCAGCAGTCAACAAAAGTAGCCTGCAATACTGCACTTTTACCACTGCGTCACTGTGGCTCATCATTAATGGGCTCCAGTTGTATTTAAATTGACTACAAACAACACAATTATAGTAACAATTTTTCAAAGGGTTCCAGCAATTGCATTCAGCACTTTGGAGAAAGGGCAGGTTTCTATTCTGTGTACCCCTGAGGTACACCATATCAGCTAGACAGGTTAGAAAAGTAGTATAACATTTAGTCTCTATTGGTGAGAGAAGTAAAAACTGATTCTCGAACACTGAATCCTATCAGTAAATCGCCATCAGATACAAGAAGTTAAAAAATATGAGAAAAATTTCTAGTTATTAAGAAGGTCAGCTTGGATACAATTCTCATCTTCACTATTCATTTACTTGTGTGAAATACAAAATAATACCATACAACAGGCTTAACTGTTTGATCAGTGGTACAGGTAGTCCTTGAGTTACAACACCTTGTTCAAGTCACTGGAAATAATAACTTATGGCCGTTTTTCACAGTAACAATTCTTGCAGCATCTCCATGGTCATGTGATCAAAATTCAGACCCGTGGCAATGGATTCATATTTATGACCGTTGCAGGCGCCTGGGGTCATGTGATGCCCTTTTGTGACTTTCTGACAAACAGAGTAAATGGGGAAGCCAGATTCACTTAACAACTGTGTCACTAATTTAACAACTATAGTGATTCACTTAACAACCGTGGCAGAAAAGGACATAAAATGGGACAAAATTCACTTAACAAATGTCTTGCTTAGTAACAAAAATTTGGAGGTCTATTTTGATTGTAAACTGAGAACTAGCTATATTCCATATATATATATATATATATATATATATATATATATATATATATATATATATATATATATATATATATATATATATATATATATATATATATATATATATATATTATATATATATATTATATATATTATATATATATATATATATATATATAATTTTCTTTTAAATTTTTGTTAGCTGTAGATTCCATCTAGAGCAGGGCTGTCAAACTCGTGGCTCGCAAGCTGGATGCATCACATGTTGACCACACCCACGCCCTGTTTAGTGAAGGGAATAAAGTCACAATAAGCCACTGTGATGCTGTGAGTATGACCCCACCCTGATCTAGAGGAATCAAAAGTTCTCAAAACTGAAATATTTAATTTAAAACTGTTTAAACAGGCACTTACGGATAATGAGATGATCTGTAATTTTAGCCTAATATATAAAGTTGCTTTACAATAAAGCTTGATGGTTAACTAACAATCACTTTGCAAGTTCTTGATCAGAATTATTCCTAATGATTAAACCAAAAGCCTTGGCCTGCAAAGCACCTGTTCTACTACCAAGCTACCAACATTCCTCAGGAATACAAAAGCCTCAGCTTTATCATATAATCAATTAATATCAAACTTTATAAACATTACATTTATCACCCTTATCCTCCAAGTCTAATAATCATAATATTTCCTCTTGGGATTAGCAATCTGTTCTGGGGTTCGCCAAGTACTCAAAAGTGTGCATGTGCGGAGTGGCCCATCCTATTCTTTGTACAATTGTTACCTGGGATTTCTGATGGAAGCTGAGGTGCTATTTCTTGTTCCTCTATGTCGAATGCTACAATTTCAGGTGGTAGTTGCGGTAGCGAAGGTGCAGCCTTTACAGGAGTTGTGGATTCTGGTGTTTCAAATGCTTCTTCAGAGTCTGAACTCCTGAGCACACATAACAAATGAGGGGGGGAAAAAGCAAGGTATTACATGGCTATTTTTTTTTCCTTCCCAAAGAGCAAGTCAAACAAAAACAAACAACTTTTGCAAAGTTTGCAGAGCTCTCCTATCTAAGGAAGCAAGAATACCTCTGCTTTTTTTTTCAGAGCTCCTGAGAAACTATTAGGCTCTTTTTTTTTTTTTTTGCAGCATGATTTCTGGAGCAGAATATCATGTTCTCAACTTTATTTGGAAGAAATCTTGATACTAAAAGATTTCAAGACATCACAAAAGCAAACATGCAGGCAGGATAAAGTGAAAGGCGCTGAAAAAAAAGCCTGCCTTTGTGGCATAAAGGAGGCTTTGACACAGACAAACAAAAAGCAATGTTAATGGAATCTGTTGATAGGATGTTGGATTTTTTTTTTCTTGGCACAAGCATAAGCAAACCTAATAAGCAAAATCTTATGAGAGTGTCATAATGCTCTCAAGTCTGAAGAGATCTACCTTGATGTGCAGCTGAATGAGAGTTCCTACAAAACAAGAAAACATGGCCTTTAGGTGGACATTGGAGGTTGCCTCACCTTTCAGACTAAAATACTGTTAATGGAGACAAAGATAGTCTCACTTTTCACAGTTGACACAAAACACAGACATTCTCAGTATATGAAAAAGCATCCTTTCTTCCTTCAGAATTGCTGGCTTTCAGTAAAGTCATTCATTCATACATTCAATTCATATATCCTGATTGTCCAATTCATCACATATGACAGTTCTGACAACTTTACCACACCTATTGCCATAAAGTTATTTAGTCTACTTTAATTTTATTTAATTTTATTTTAAATCATTTTCTGCATAAAGACCTTTGAACTTAATTTTTAAAACTACTTCAAGCAAATAAGCAGACACTGAAGAACAAGATAATCACAACCATAAATGAAGGATGCTAAGTTGGAACTAACTAAAGATGGAACACTTTATCCTTGATAAGACAATGTCCAAATGTTCTGGATTATAATTTTTCCCCCATCAGTGGCTGACAGTGAATTATAGGTTTTGTTTAGTGGTTAAGATGCTGGGACTAGAAGAGAAAAGTCTGAGTTCTAATTCCAAAATTATTATATAAAATTTATTAAATCTGTGCAAAACCAAAGGATTTTTGGTAAATTCTTCCATTTTCCCTTTTTTTGCTTATGTTTGTTTTAAGTAAAATTGCTACCAGCTGATATATTTTGCTGTTTATTATAGCTTCTCAAAACACATTTTTAAAAATAGTTTCTGGGTTCAGTCTATGTTTGTGCAGGGTGTAAAAGTAAATGGTGCAACATTTATTGCTCCTGCTAAGCAACACCCATTTTTTTCCATCTTCCCAATACAGTACAGTTCTGAATCAGTATAAATACATTCCTTCTGTTGAAGAAAAATAAAAATTATACTACTATACCAAAAGACCTCCCCTGGTCACATCATCCTTTGAAACTTTATGACCTCTTTGCTCAATTCCTATTTAAATAAAGTTGAAAACATTTATTTATAAAATCAGCAACAACATACACTGTTATTTTCCAATAAGAACTATTATCAGAATAAAAGCACAACCTATTTTCTTTTACAAAGGTTATCTTTGTTAGGGTTACATCATAGATTACCTTACAGTAAACATATGTCAGACAAGTCCTGTGTCAAATACTTGCTGAAAACATATGGTTCAAAGATGGCATTCTTCTCTGATGCACTATTTCTTTACCTTTTTCTCATAGTCCTAATAAATAGCATTATCTTCTGCTTATGTATGCTACAGGCACTTCTTCAGGCTTACTTGAAAATTTTTAAGCAGTAAAAAAAAAATAGAAAGGAAGACTGAAGATGAATTTATCTCTCTTAACCAGACACAATCCCACTGACCATAATGCTCCCCCAAAATAAGGGATGCTGTGTCAGTTCCATGTTCCACAGAAATTAAGTAAGATTGTACTATGTCATTTCAGCTAATCCTGTGTTGTAAAACTTTGAACAACATTTGATTTTGAATAACGATTGTTTATCTAGCTAATGCCATTTTTTTTTGTTTAAAGTTTAATTTAATCTTTCATACCACCTCTTCTCAGACTGCAGAATTATAGTTCTTTATTGATCTCCTCACAACTTAAAAGTCAATGTCAAGATCAATAAAAATGGTGGGGTTGTTTTTTGGTCTGGTATCTAGAAGATGCTTTTATCACTTAGGAATGAAGATATACTGGCCGAGTTAAGAAAGTATTTTCCTTAGCTGATGTGATATATCTATACATCAATGTTTCTCAACCTTGGTGACTTGAAGAGGTGTGGACTTCAACTCCCAGAATTCTCCCATACTGGCTGGGGAATTCTGGGAGTTAAAGTCCACACCTCTTTAAGTCACAAGATTGAGAAACACTGATGCACAGTATATACTATGGGACTGGCATTCCTGCCAGAACTTGATTCCACTATCTCTTTGAACTGGGATGAGAAACCAACATGGAGCCAGTGAAATCCTGGAGCTTATGAAACCCATATACTGCATCATATATACCAGCTGCATCTCTTGCTTATATCAGTATAGTTCCAGACAACAGCATTTTAAAATCTATCTCACATTTTGGTTACAGGCTAGGAATCATGGCAAAAAGTGTTCATTTTTATAGAAAATATGTTATGTAGGAATAGTGCCAGAAAATGAAACCTTTCCACGAGAAACAGAGGCATTTTAGCATGGATGGGAAGTTATTGCTTTTTAAAATTATTTTTATATTGGCTTTATCTTTGTAAGCCACTTGGGAGTCACTGAGGGTGAGTTGGACGGCCATATACATTTTCATAAATAAACAAATGCCTAAGTACTCAAATGAATGAATGAATGAATAAATAAATGTGTCTATAGATTGCGCAAGAAAACTTCAGAATAAGAATAAAAAACTGAATACAAGTATACATCTACTATCATAAAGCTATCAAGAGATGTTCCCATGATTGAAAAGTAGATTTGTCAAATTAGTTTTAGTTAACTTTCACAATATTTCTGTGTTGCCTGATCATCAGCTCACTTTCAGGCTTTTTTGCATGTTATTGATAAATGCTTGCAAACTGGTCCACTTTCCCTACAGTTTATCAATGAAATTGCCAAATAATGATTTATTAGGATGTCTTGCTGAAGCTCTATTGGATATAGGAAAAACTAAAGTTGAGATTTTCTGAACACAACGGATATATTCTACTATTAAGTTATGGCTCTTTACCCTCTTTTTCTTCTTCTTCCAAGAATGGCCTTCTAGATCTAAAAAGCTGATCATAGAACTGTACTACTATTAAAGCATCAACCTATTAATCATTAAAAATAGATATCCTGTGATTAAAAACAATTCATTCAGCAAGACATACAAGTGTTGGTCTTCTTCATTGCACATTTTATTTGTGGCACTATTACAATAAGCATTAAATATGCAATTTCCTGTACTTATCCAGGCCAGATGATGAACCAATTATATGTTGTTCTAGACCACTGAAGATTTATAAAAATTTAATAGCTATAATTTTAAAGGATGCAATTTTCATAACCACAAAGGAAAAAGCTCTGAAAGTAGAAAAATTAAATAGAAAATCAAATTATAGCAAAATAAATCAAAACATGCTTTCAAGGATAATGCTAATTTAAAACTGAATTCACTATTAAATGTCATACAAGGTCTTTTGAAAAGTTTTAACAATTCTTGCTATATGATACCTTATATAAAACTTTTGCCATAAATCCTAATCCTCTTCTCTTAATCACATTTCCTTTTAAAGAATTTAGGTCAAGAATATTAGCATGAGCACAGAAAGGGATTAATTTAGTACCGTGGTGAATGCTTATAAATGAAGTGAAGCAGTATATATAACAGTACACTGTTCAACTGCAATGATATTGTCTTTCATAGCTAAATAGCACTGCATATTTTATCAATGTAAAAGAAAAGAAAATGTATGCTAATATTAAAGAATAAGGCATTGCAACTCAACTTTCTAAACCTTTATTTATCAGACATAAATGAAAATTCTGGGTTCAGTGTACACTAGTGCCAGAGACCCAATTCTTTGAACTTTAAACAGCAGCCCATAAATATTCTGAAGAAACCAATATGAATCTTAATTAAACAAAATAATTTATTTACTATTACTATGCCATCACAGAGTAAAGTAACCATATTCATTCTTTTTTCATACTCTGAATACATGGAATATTATGAGTCCTTCTTTTAAATCTCAATTACTAAAAACTAACAATGAATTTCATTTATAAAGTATAGTCCTAATAAAATGTGCGCAAAAAGGAAATAAAATAACAAAAGACACAACAGAGAAGGAAAGCATCATACACATCAATCTATTTCTCTGCCTTTATTTGACAAATCTGTCATCAGACTACTTGAATGCTGACTAACTTATAAAACTCTGGCCACAATGCTTTCCTGCAAACAGTGTTATAACACTCATCTTCATTAAACAAACTTTCCATCAGTTGATAGGATAAGGACCCATTATCTTGCCTTACTGCCTACCCTTAGTTTTTAATGTCTTGTAGGACATATCTTCTGAAGTTCCAATTTCAACAGCAGGATGCCCTGCTCTCATTTGAGCATTGGAAGGATTCATTGTACTCACTTATCAGCCAGATGAAAATAGGTTAAGAAGGAAGATTCCTGGACAAAACACTCTAAGGCATTCAAATGCCTATAGACAGGAATGGGATTCTACCAGTTCGCACCGATTCACTAGAACTGGTTGTTAACATTCTAAGCAGTTCAGAGAACTGATTGTTAGAAGAAATTACTGGCCTAATCCTGTAAGGAAGGCAGGAAGAAAACATTCTGGTGTTGCTTACAGAAACTGTCTCTCCATTAACCCTTATTACATTCTTGGCAGGACTAGACTTCCTGTCTCAGGAACGTCTCTGGAGTTTTTTCCCCTTCCTTTGCTGGTACTTTGCTTGTGTGGAGTAACCATTCAAAGTTACAATGGCACTGAAAAAAGTGACTTATGACCATTTTTCACACATATGACTGTTGCAGCATCACCACAGTCTTGAGAGGCCAGGCAAGGCAATGCGTGCCTCGATGTGATTGATATTGAGTTGGCTACATCCAGCCAATAACATGACCAAGCCATGTCCACCCAGTCACATGACCACCAAGCCATGCCCACCACTAAGCCATGCCCACCACCTGAGCCATGCCCACAGAACTAGTTGTTAAAAAATTGAATCCCACTCCTGCCTATAGATTATAATTGTCCATCAAGGAACTAATGGATTTATTAATATTTAATAAGTTCATTTATATATCCCATTTTCCCAACTTACAAATCAGTCTATGCAGCAGTTAAAACAGCAATTAACAACAGAACCACAGAATTAAAACAACATAGAAGAAAACTCAAACACCATAAAATCATCAAAAACATACTTATCTCAAAATCCATTTTAAAGAATATTTTTAAGTGGACATCTCTGGGATATTTCAAATATGGACTAAAGAACTGGAAACTTCAATAATGTCCCAGCAATGGATTCATGTTCTTAAAAATACTTGAATAGTATCTACAGATCTGAGGTTAAGGCTGATTCATCAAAAATTTGTATTTGGGGAGTATTGGACTCCACAAAGAATGTATCTGAATGGTGGACAACAGAGTTTCTAGAGGTATAAAAACTTTTGAGTTTCATTGATTCATATGATTTGATTTAGTATCTTTTGGGGATAGTGTATTAATGTATATAAGCAGTTTCATGGGGAAAAGTCCACAAAGTTCAAAGGAAGAGTACATAGCCTTGATAGATTGTGTCAACCTTCTAAACCCCTCAGAACAGCCCTCTTAAGTAATTTTGAGTAATGGAGATCTTCACTATCATCAGTCTTACCAGACAGACTTTCCAATCCATTTTACATAGTGCTTAGTCTTAGACTTATCACTGTCACTCTAGATACCTGCCATCCCAATTCTCTGTAACTCCTCAGTTCTGTAAACTGAAGAATTTGGGGGCTCAATGGGCTGGGAAATATAGGAGCAAGTGCATGATTAGTGGATATTCCACTAATTCAGCTTTGATTAGGATTTCAACACCACAATACATTTACTCACCAACAGATTCTGGAATTGTTTCAGATTCAGAAGATGATTCTCAAAACTGACTCTGCAGTTGAAAGAAAGGAAGGGGGGAAGCCAAATACCGCAAGGGTGATCCATCTGTTACAAAAGACTCACTTCTGTCTCCCCATCACATATCACAACTATCAGTTCAAAATACCAGGTACAGAGCACAGAAAAATACTGAAACAGATTCACAGAGATTATGGAGGTCATGAATGGCTGAGATGCTCTAAAAAAACTAAGCCTGGCATAAACATTGGAGCATCCAAGAATCTAAAGTCTTGAGACTTTCAGTCTACCCCTAAGAGCTTCAATACCTCAGGCAGATAAAGTGTTGGGTACATGGCAAACAAGAGAATCTCCAGCTAGATACTGAGCCTTTAGCTATATCTTAGGCCTTTAGCAATGATGGTCATACATCCAACCATACCTCATTCCAACTTTGCTCCTAAACCCAGAATCCATTGAGAACAGCTGGGCCCAAATAATATCACCTAGTTCATCCAATCCATATTTTTGTCACATAAACTAGATACCCTTATTCTTAACTGCAAACATATTCAAAAGCCCTTTTCAATCACATTTGGCAACCCCCAGTGGTGTACATTTACAACTTACCATCGGGTAGGAGATATAGAAGCATAGCCAGCTGCACCAACAGGCTGAAGAACAATTTCTACCAGTGGGCTGTCAGACTTCTGAACGGAAAATAACTTCATGTCAACGTAGTATGATAGACTTGCAGGGCTGACACATTGTGCAACAAGGTCACATAATGTAATAAGATTGGGAATGGGCTAGGGACTTCTGTCCTCACTGTGAGCTGTGTTGGGGGGATGCACAAAGGGAGGCTCAACCAATCTCATTGTATACATGTTGTACTCTGACAATAAAGATAATAATAACTTGACTTTCATCTCTACTTTTCTTTCCACTACAAACTCCCTTCCTAAGAGTCTGTCTGTTCTTTCCTGCAACCCCAGATATCCATGTATTCACCAGATAATACATAAGTTTGAACAGAATCTGGAAAACCTGAAGCCCAGCAGAAAGCAATGAAGATGTATAGGAGAAAATAACGAAGAAAGATTAAGGAGTATTAACATGTAGACTTGCCGTGCAAGATGTCAGTCCCTCATTACATATAAAACCATACTAACTGTATAGATTACACCTGCTTCTCATGAAGAAAATTATAGCCAGGGTCATGCAACATGCCTTTGGTTAGGAAGTGGTATGTTGAAAGAAATGGGTAGGATAAATGCATAAAAATGGGAGGAGCATGGGAAACACAAATCCTTAAAATTCTAAACAGTACTAAATATTAACACATTTCTCCTGTATCAAGCATTTGACAAAGTCATCAAATTTGGCTGGCAACCAGGGGCGCGAGTTCTAGAGGACAGGTGCATTCGATCATTGTATGGAGGAGAAGGAATGGCAGAACCTGGGGGTGGAATGAAAAGGAGGATCAGAAAGAAAGCCAAAGAAAGAAGCCAAAAAGAAACTGAGTCCAATTCTCTCTCAATGCGGTTGACCCTGTCTTGTTAGTTTAGAAGATTCCTGTGCATAGACTTTCAGAAATAAATCAGCTTAATTGAACCTTCATTTTGTAGACCTTTTATCATAATACACCAGCGTCTGGTATAATATTTCTATACATATCAACAAAGTACTCCTACCCAGTATGGAGAAAGATGTAAGATGTTTCTGTTACTATTATTCTTGAGCCACAGCACGATGTGCCATCTATAACTGAGAAACTGTGGCTAACATTGACGATTTTGAAGAAACTCATTCTGAAGATGCACGTCAAAGCAACATACAGTTAATAATATCCATATGTATCCATTATTATCCATCTGGCTAATGTAACAAATTGTGGTTAAGTAACAGTAGACAGTTCTAAATTATGTGCAAGAGAACACAAGAAAAAATAAGTACATGGATCCAAAGCATGATCCTCCTAAACGTTCTCTTAAAGATTTGCTGCGAAGCCAACATAGTCAGCCAATCAAGCTTTAATCATCCTAGATAATATATATGGAATTTTTGGTGTGTTTGTGTGTATCTTAATCTTATTATGCTCTCTAGAATTGCAAGAAACAACAGCACGTAACAGTCAATTACAAAGTTTAATTATGAAGTAGGGACTATTGCCCAGTTCTGATCTATCTATTCTGTGTCCCACAGTACAGTGCACTGTTCACAGCAGCTGCATCACAGAATAAGTCTATAAATTTAAGCCTGTGTTTATTGGATTTTGTTATCAGTCATAAAGGAAGAAAAACTGAGTATTTTCAGTCCTCCCACTACTACTCAAATTGCATTAAAGTTGCCCTGTCCCTCAGCTCTAAAAAGACACAAATGATAAATGTAATAAATTCTATGACTTTATCTTCATTCATCATGCCAGAATCCATTCTCTTAAAACTCCCCAAGCATAAATTAAAACTGTCCCTCCAGAATACAGTATGGAAAAAGTTACATTTTTCATCACTGGATTCAGGTTTGCAGAGTTCTGATAGAGTACCTTACACTGAGGAAGGGATTAAATAGAAAACTGCCACTGTGGTTCTATCCTTGAAGCTTGCTTGTTCAAAAAAGTTTATTTTGTTACTGTTCTGTTCTGTTCTGTTTTGTTCTGAGGATCCTGCTACTTTTGATAATAGCCTATTGAGGCACATGTCAGGTAAGTACATAAACATGTTGAAGTTGTACTTGCAAACAACGAAAATATATATCTAGCACAAGAGTAACACATTTACTGAAAAACAATCCTCAATTTTAGCAGAGGTTACACTACTGCTTTCTCCCTAAATAGCACTGACTAGTATATAAATTTATGAACTAATAGATTATGGGATTTAAAATCCTAAACCACTCACTGTCTTCCATAGGCAACTGTCCAATGCCCTAACAGTCAGGTAGATATTTTCTATTTACAGAATAAGCATTCTTAAGAATCCATTTTCTTGAAAGGTCCTTCAGAGCATTTTAAAAACTATGAATAGATTTCTATAATGGCCCTTGAAAGACTTTCCCAAAGATCTTCTATCCTTCAATTTGTTTAACCACTGAAAATAGCAAGACTCATCATTGTCTAAGCCCAGTGTTTCTCAACTTTAGCAACTATAAGATAGCATGTGGAATTCAACTCCCAGAATTCCCCAGCCAACATAAGGAGAATGTAAAAGGTAACCAAAGAAATAGGCAAACATAATAGCAAAATTAATATTTTTTCCTGTGCTATCTAAAAGAACACTGCCACAGATGTACGATTCTTTTGATTTTCTATACATGCTGGAGTCTCTTTGCCTCTGGCTGTTTTTCAGAGGATATATATATTATATATTGTGATTATATATTTATATATTTATATTTATTCTTGGCTGCCACTGGCAGGTTACAATATTTCTGTCTGTTAGATTTTCAGTGTAGTTTTAACTTTCCTGGCAAACCTTTTCATATTTGCTCAAGACAGACCCCATTTTGCCCAAGGGGACGTCACTTTAAGGTTGGACCTTCGATTAATGCTTAAAAGCTCCTGCCTCCCAATGATGAAAAGTGTCTGTTGTCTGGAGAGCACAAGCCAAGTACTGACAAAGACAAGACCACTGTATTGTCACACAAAAATTACATCAAGTGATTTTCCCTTCCCCCTCCATGTAATACAATGCAACATCCTACAGAGACTCTACAAGTCTGTTTAGAGAGGCCATCATCATCATAATCATTTGCATCATCATCATCATCTTTACGTTATTATCATCACTATGAACGTGATTCAACAAGAGAACAATTTCATAATATTTCCACCTAGTCAGAGGAATATTCTGTTCTTCCTAAGCATTGCTCTGTTAGTGTTTCTTGACTCATGCTTTCCTTAGGGCTGTGTAGGCAGAACACACACCCCTCATGAATTTCCCATTACTATCAGGTTAGACATGTAAGCCAAAATACAAAACACAGCAAACTATCTAGGTGTACTTATTATTTTTAAGCCATGTGCTTCTTTGCAGTTTTAGATTACTGACACTTCTTTTTAAAATTGTTGTCATACTGAAACTAAATAATTCAAGATATCCTTTCTCTTGTCCTCTCTCATGGTTCACTCAAAATAATAGCCAAATGTGTACAGTTGTTCTAGCATTAAATCCAACATTACCCACACAAGATTCAAAAATCTCCATCTGATACAATCAGCCTTATATATAGCACGGTAATTTTTAAAAGAGGCACTACTCTATTGCTTGCAATCTTACTCATTACCCTTTCCTGCATCTCAGACTAACTCTATGAACTATCCCTCACAGTACGTTCCAGCCCTGATCTTTAATTTTACCACCGTAAGTATTATTACTATTTGGATTCAACAAATGGATTTCTAAAGCCCAGATCAAACTCCACTGGACATCAGATTTCTACAATCAAATATTATATTTAAATAATTTATCTACCTAAAGAAAAGCAAAAAATGATATGAAAAGTATAAAACTCAGTTTATTATTATTTAATTCCTTATAATTACTTAAATATTTATACAGAACATTTAGGCATTTTAAACTTATTGCACATATTTTTAGCCTTTTATGATACCCCACAATCATTTTAATCTACTCGAAAACCAGCATTTCTGTGTCATTCTCTCACCATTTTAATAGAACATTGTATGTGCCTTCCATTTCCTTTTCAAATGTGGAGCTCTAACAGATGTCTCTTGATCTTTTAATGCTAAAATAAATTATATTTCTGAAAATCAGAAACTGCAAAAACCTTTCTTCTTCTCTTTTTTCGAGACGTTCTTTCTCGGTAATGACAGTGTTTTTTATAGCAACTAAAAGGAAAACCTTAAAATGGTTTCTAGAGGTATTCGCCCTAGAAAGTCAGTTAATATATGGAGGTTTCCTGTATCAGCTTTCTCCCACTGCCTGCTACACTGAATTATCTTTGCCAGAGTAGAAGCCAAGCAATTTGTTTATTTGAGATAAGCAGAACCGGTTACTTAAAAGTAGCTTTTCCCCCATTTGTCTGTTAATTCTTAGTGCCTAACTTGTACCTGACACTCTTACTGTAATAGCTAGTGTGCTATTGTATAACTGAGACTAACAATCAAATGTGCAAAGCTTGTGATTTTGCTTTTTCTGGGCAAAAGAAAAGACACTCTACAAATAAATCAAATGTTATTGAGATAAGAAAGGAAAGGTCTATTTTATTACAATACAATTATCCTAGGAACAGCATTAATTTTCTTCAACCTTGCAAAAAAAATGCAGAACATAATCTCTGGGGAAAATTGAGATTTCATTCTAACTATTCCAATATAGTTCAAAATCTTACTTCTTCCCAAGGAAATGGAAACTGGACTAAATTGCAATAAAATGTTGCTTCCCAAATTTCAGGTTTTAGTTTGGTAATTTCAAAGTGTAAGAAAATAATTTATAACTATAGTTGTTCGGCATCAATTGCTACATATTGCTTACATATTTATGCATTGCTTACATATTTATGCATTATACAAAGCTATTGTTCTTTAAAAAAACAGTTTATTGCTTACCCTTAACAGTACATTATCACAACTAAGCTGTCATATGTCAAACCATAAATCAGAGTTTATACACTACAATGTTGGATTTTTCCATTATGGTGAACCAGAGGGAAAACAGAGCTTGGTGTGATATATGAAATCAACCTCTATTTGATGAGCCAGAGTTTAATTTGAAAAAGACTTAAATCACTCGATCTGAACCTTGAATGGGATTTTATATCACTGACACGTAGAAGCAGAATGTCATTAGAAAATTTACTTACCACTTTACTTATACAATAGGGCAAGATAAATGTAATAAGCAATCCTGGTTGTATTTTCTAATCTTTGAAATTTTAATAAAACATTAAAACTGGAAAACCCCAAGCAATGTGATAGATATTACCACTTATGATAAAGACATATGAAAAAAAAGTAAAGATGGAACTAAATGTATTTTTATAATACTCTGAAATGGCACATTACAGAATGGATGGCTGGAGATGTCTTTAAGCAGCATTCTCCCTTTTTAAAGGTCAGGGGGGTACAAAATCAGCATATTTCCCCCAACAATCTAAGTCCTCATTTTACCAACTCCAGGAGGATGGAAGGCTGAGTCAATATGTTCATCTATTAAGATGAAATACATTTTCAAAAGTTAGTTCCATTCTCATTGATACACCAATGAATTTTCAAAGAAATCAACTCAAACTTCTCACTTGAGGCCCAAGTGACCAGGCTCAAATTGTCCTACTTTGAATACATTATGAAAAGATCCAGTTCTCTGGAAAATATTCTAATATTGGGAAATGTGAAAAAGGCAAAGAGAATTGCTGGCAACAAGGAGGATGGACTTAGTTAAAGTGGTGATGGGGGCACTGTTGGAAGAACTGAAAGAACAAGTTAAGGAGATTATATGGAAAAAATATATTTTCGTGATCGCTAAGAATTGGAAACAACTTGATGGCACCCTTCTTCTGTGACATTCAGAGTAATACCCCTACAGGGCAATTTTAGAAAAATAGTAAAATTTAATCAATTTTAGTAAACAAATATTTTACTAATCCAGCTAAACCACTAGATTCTGGTTGATGCAGCTTATCCATAGATCCATTTCCAGGGGAGTATAAATAATGAAGAAAAGGAGGCAACTAGAATTACCCTTTGTCCAGCACTTAATTTTTTTTTAAATTAGGGTTTTAAAGACAAGATAAAAATCCTAAACATGTAGGTTCTTGAGATGAGCCAAAGTGATGTGGCAGCACAGAAGAAAGCAAATGTGGAATCCATTAGGTAAGCAGTAGCAGCTTCCACTGCTGGACATGTTGTCCATCCCTGGTCAGGTGAAAAGAATACTCTGCACTGAATAAAGGGAAATTGCTGCATCAGTGGCATGGAAAAAGTAACCATCTGACTGTTTTCCTTCTTTTATGCTGCTCACTTCATAGCATAGTAGGGCTTAGTGTTCTTTCACCACTGGTGGGGATTCATCTGAGATGCTTGCCCTAGGGCCAAGGAAGTTTTATTTAGCTATTATGTTTCAGACTAATTTCAAATCTAGATATGAAAGATACAGCTTTTATTGATAATTATTGATAATAATGTATATTATTATAAATGTAGATACAATATACATTGCACCTACATTTGCACAAATTTATTTAATTTGCATTGCTTTATATACATTTGCTTTATGAAAAAAAGACTTAACCACAGCTAATGCAATCATGCAAAATTTTATGTTTCATTAAACACCTTTATGTTCTATTCAGTAACTCTATTCAAGGCTGCTAATTTTTTCATTGCCAGTATATGACACTGCCATAAGAAAAACCACAGACGTAGAAACCTTCATCTACAGACATACATTTTGATGACAGTATGGCAACAACTGCAACAATGGACAATGAATAATCATCTCTTTTAAAGTTAGCTATGCAGCACATCTGGAGAACTCTCTCAAGAAATGAGAGGAAACAAGCATTTATATTTAGAGTACAGGCTGGTGTCCAAGGCAAGAAAACACTAATCAAAAAGACACTTAAATCTGCTTAACTCCTTCTTCCCTGTATTTTCATAAGGTCTGTAATCAAGGACAATTGGTTCATAACTTCATTCTAAAAAAAAGGGAAGAACAAAGCTGCAATTCTGAGTTTCTTTTTTACTTTAGGCCTTATATTTCCCAAACTAATCCTAAAAGATGAAAATTTTGAAAGTGTGTATGTGAGAGGGAGGGAGGGACGGGGAGAGGGAGGCTGACTTTGATATATCTATCTCCCAATAATAGCATGCTAATTTACTCAAAATGCTTTGGACACTCGGAAAAGGGTTCCTCAACTGTTTTTATTTATACAGTATGTATAGAGATCATCCATATGCAAAAGACGTTGACTGGGTTGGAATCATTGCATGAAGAACTCTAAAAATGGATTATCATCCTCTAGGGATTTTGATAACCATGATCCTGTCAGTTTTAGAGGCTTAGTTGGATGCTAGACAACTTTCCTATGTGTATGTACTTCACAATTTATGTACATATTGTTCTAGAATAACAAAAAATACTCTATATAAGGTATTATTTTTACTAACACAGATGAAAGCCAGCAGGCAAACTATTTCTTTAATCCTATTGATTTCTAAACCACCTGTCTTTACCATTAGCTGTTACAGAAGTTTAAAAGTTTCTTATAGTAGGGGACAGCTCCAATTTTGGACTTTATTTTTTTAGAAGATAATATGGTAGTAAAAGATATTACTTATTTTCATGGCTGCAAAGGAATTCCTCCTCATACATAATCTATAGAATACATAAGTCTGGTCCATGTATGCCTATAGTTATTTCTTTTTACAAATAACAAAATTAATATCCTCAGTAGCAATACTTTGTTATTTATTGTTATTGTTTAATAACGCAAAATAGCTCATAATCCAAAATATACAAATTATAATCCAGAAGGTAAAAATCATGATACTGGATTCTGACTTGGGGGACTTGGAGGTTTTCAAGAAGAGACTGGACAGTCATTTGTCTGTAAGGATATAGGGTCTCCTGCTTGAGCAGGGGAGTGGACTAGAAGACCTCCAAGGACCCTTCCAACTCTATTCTAATTGATTGAACTGAAGCACAGCCAAAATGTATCTGAAATGATGCAATTCAAAATATTTTTAATCTTTCAAATCAACAATAACTTTATATCATCATTTATGTAGATCAAACTGGAGTATTCTGAAAAATGTGTACACAGTGGCTAAGAGCACTCAATAGTAGCTTAAGTAGATCATTCTGTGATTAGTCATTTATACAGCTTATCTATCTTTGGGTACCTGTACTATTACCTCATAAGACCTATGCTTATCTAAGCAAGCGAAGCACAAGGATTAAAATTTTTATATGGTATTCAATCTTCAGTAGTTCTGGACGATTACAAAAAAAATGAATCAAAGAACTATATAATAAGCAACGTAGACAACATGAAACTAAAATGCAAAATGTATACTTAAACTGGATGAAAGAATGGAGCATTATGGAGTCTGTTTTGAAGTTCTTTCCTATCAGAGATATGCTCTTAGATAAACTTAAACCAGTTTATTTGTCATTGGGCAGAAGAATTTTAGCTTGTTTTAGTCATCAGTATTTTGAAGAAATATGCCTCAATACCAAAAGTAAAAGGGGGAGATAAAAGGTTTATAAGATTATATATCATATGGGCAGAATATAAGGCTCAATGCTACACTTATCTCTTAAAGCTTTGGATGTGGATTCCTAAGGCCCCCTTTAGTATTGCTAATGTTATAGTTTTCAACTACTAACTTCTATTACACAGAAAGTTATCACACTTTTTCTTTGATGCAATCCTTTAAAATCAGATTAATTTAAGACTCACTTTTAGGACTCTCTGTTTCAGAATTATTCCATATAACATCTTACTTCTTCACTGCTTCCTTGAGCTTCCTTCATTTTGTCTTAAAGTTTACCTTTGTCTACCTCTAGAATAGGTAGAAGTAAATCACTACAGTGACAACACATCAAAGAAAAGCAGCTATTCTCTAGGATAGCATTGGGAGAAATGAAGTAATTCTGTGGTAAACTATATTTCTGTGAATATAATATACATGTATATTGTAGAGATCTCTTATAATCTTCTGTGAGAAGGAAATGAAATGCACTTGAAGGGCATATGTATGCTTATTTGATAATTTATATATGTATGTATGTATGTATGTATGTACATACGCGAAATACCACTCACACATCATCACAAAATCTCCAGAACCATAAAGCCTACAAACTTGAAATTTGGCATGAATGTTCCTCTTGGCTTCTAGGTGCTCACTAAGAAAGGATTTTTAGTAATGACCATCAAAGCATTAGTATTTCATATATTATTATTAACATACTCTGATGCTAAGGAGTTCTAGTCCCCCACCCCACCTGAAAAGAAATCTGTTCCAAATGCAAAACACAGAAGAGAGGAGTTTCAGTTTCACAGCAGCAACCTGCTTTAGTACAGAACAATTGAGGTAAGCCACGCCCAGGCTCCTTGCTGTCTCCTTCTTGCTCACACAACAAATACTGTTTCAGTTTCCAAACAGCCCTCAACTATCACACACTGACAGGATGCTAGCCAAATGAATACTGATGGATGCTGGTAGGCACAATTTTTTTTCCTTATTTTCCTCCCCATACACACACACACACACAAGATCTCACAATTGCCAAAATGTCTAAAAGTAATAACTTTTCTTTTAATGAAATTTCTTTGTCCATCATATCCCAGAATATCCCAGAAGACCAGGCCTCTGATTTAATCTATCTACTTTGCTATGTGCTACATGTGTTGATATAGTTGATATAGTAAGATTGGACCACCCAGTTCTTATGCTAGGAGATTTGATGGTGACAGTACCGTTTAGTTCAGCTAAGCTTAGCTAAAAAACATTTCAACTAGGAATTTCAACCTTATATGTTATCAAAATTCTCTAAGGAAATGTTTCAAGCAAACAGTCATAAAAAGGAGAATTTTCTTCATACATATGAACTGACTGGAGAATCTGTTTCGACCACTCCACAGGCAATACTGACAATTTCTTTAATATAGATTTGTTACTTGTAAAAAATTGTCATACAATAGTTAATGCTAATAACAAAAGTACACATTTCATCCTATTTTTTGTTCACAAGTTTTCCAGGGGAGAGTAAGTTCCTGCCATGAAAAATATGAAATGGAAGCTAGCTTAAAACTGCTGGATGAGCTGAATTAACTGCTTGTTAACCCAGAGAAATGTATTATACTACTATCCAAAAGGCATCATTTACTAGAATTATACAGGTATTTTGGAAAGGATTGTTAAATAATTTTCATAATTCAAGAGATTAGATTCTCCTACAAAATTTCAGGATCATAAATTTAGGATTGCTTGAAAAATTTAACAACCTCTGGGTTACAATATGATCCCTATAGAGAGCCAGAGATGTTATGCCTAATGATGGGTATCTCTGCTAGCTAAACTACTTACTTGCATTGATGACACAGGATTTTTTCCAGAGATCTAGAGACTGATCCTCTTCTAAAAAGGGGAAATAAACAAGTAACCCAAATTATCGATCAGTTAGTCTTCTGGATAGTCTTGCCAAATGTGAGATCAAGATGTTGTTACATAAATTGGAAGATTGGAAAGATGCTGATATAATAAATAACCAATAACCACTTGATTTAGAAAGGCTCAAATCATCCTTGATTGCTGCAGGTTCTATTTTCTCTCATTAAGGCATAAGCACCATTCTAAAAAAGTTGTACACAGTACGTGTGTATTTCACTACTCCTTTTACTTATAAATAATAAGCAAGCTATGCGAAAACTATCAATGTAGAAAAGTCCCTACTATATTTAGTGTAGCAATTATATTTTAATAGAGATACAAAGGGGGAAAGTTATAGCAATGGTCTTTTCATATGAAGTTTCATGTCAAACATTAGCACTTCCTACTGTCTCCAGATATATAATAAGTTTTTGCTTATTGAAAAGGGGAAGTGTTGTACTCTAGGGCCTCTTCACAACATTAACCAAAGCACCGATACTTGATTAATACTTGATTCTATGAATCTTATTCATTCATTCCACTTGACACTAACAGAGAAAACTGAACTTCTGTGTATGATGGGTGTGTGAATGCAGCTATAAGTGTGAATCTGGCCATATTTTCCACAAAAGAGCTACTTTTTTGGGGGGAAGCACATTACTATGTTTAACAATGGAACAATCTTACAGAAAAGGATAAAAAAAACAAAAGACTGACACATTTTGTGAAACATTGTTTTAATCCCAATTTGTCATCATATATTTTTACAACCTAAAATAAAGTAGGTATGGAGGATTTTTAAAAAGGTATGGAATGCATTGCTCAAATACATTTCCAGGGGCATCATCCTTGTTAAACTGATTCCAAATACAGATCAGGATCTATGTCCTTACTATTAGGCTGTACAAGTACAATGTTTGGTATCATTCCTTCTTAAAACTGAGGGTGGGGGGAATCATGTAGAAATTAAGGGTATGGGGGAAGAGAAAGTACTAACTGAAGCCATTTGAAGAATATGCAATATAATACAGTAAATACATACTTTGTTGGATTTCTATACTGGCATTCCTCCAGAAGCTCAAGGCAATTGGATTGCACTCCTTCTCAATGAACTGCTTAAACTTGTCTTTGATATCAGGTAACATATAATGAACCACCTCAAACTTATACATCTTTAACCCGGGCCTATAAAATCTGAAGAAAGAAGAAAAGGCCAACCAGATTGCAACTGTTTTTGTCTGTTTGCTTGTAATACTCCAGTCATCAGAAATCAGAGAATCAGCTTAATAAATACACTCAGCAGCTAGCAGATGCCCAACTAAAGATGACAAAACATTTTAAAAAATCTAAGAAAGAGAATAACACAGTATTGCCTGAGGAACTGTCAGCTTCATCCTTTTTGAGATGGCATATCGTTTTGAAAGACGATCGGAAACGGTAGCTTGCTTTTTGATCACTAACAGAAGAATATTACATTAAAATGAGGGGAATGAGAACAGAAAGAAATGAATTGCTGGAGAGCAGACAAGATGACAATCTCAGGAAACAAACTCAAGCAAAATCAATCTAGATATACGCTGTGCATTTTAAGCAGAGAGAGAGACATTTTTGCTGAAAATGGTGATGGGCTTGATTAATTATGTCTATACAATGTGGAGAAAACAAATGGCACACACAGCTTATTGCCCTGCACGATACAAAAAGAATCCCACTAACCTTTCTAAAGAAAATGCCTACATGCTTTGGCAGCATTTTTAAAAACTGATCAGGGTTGAAAAACTGCCAAAGGCTGGGCCATGGCTCGAACGCAACCCTCTCAGTTCAACCAGCCTTTCTAAACAGACTCCAGAGCTTTCCCATTGCCATTTCAATCTTTGCCTTGTGTGGGAAGAAGAGGTGGCGGGGAAAGACAGATATCGCAAGCTCATACTTACATTGCTTCCGATGGCTCCCGAATCAGGCTATTTGTCTGTGCCTGCTGCAGAGACTGCGACCCTCCCATTCTCAGGGCGCCCTTGTGTTGGAGTTCCCAGCAAGTGTAGCCAGCCTCTGTGTAAATCCAGCACCAAAAAGCCCAGAGAGATTGGGATGGTGAATGCTGCAAATACTGCAGTGCAGATGAAAACAGCTGCTTGCATCGAGGGGCAACAATCCAGAGACTTTAACAGCAGCTTCTCTCCTCTGAACTGTTGCCAGGTTCCTTCCACAATCTCCCCACTCGCGCCTCCCCCTCCCTTTCTTTCCCTTTACTCAAATGAAAAATTGATTTCGAATAAATAAAATGTCCCGGCTATTGTCGCTATTGTGTCAGGCTACGTAACAGCCTGGGAGAATTGAAGCTAAGTCCCGGGTAAGTGCCTTGCAAGGTCTGTTGGCTACTCCAAGTGGATTTGGGGGAGGGAAAAAAAGGAAAAAAAAAATTAAGACCCTCCCTTTAAGCACACATTGTCAGCTACTGTGCATCCCTAAGAATCTCCAGGCAGGATCATTACATTGTGTTGACTCAGCTGATTTGAAATGCAAATAGATTTGCATGCCACATCTTGCATGTGCTCTTTATTTGGGGGGCAAGCACCACATCTACTTTAGAGCAGCAAACAATGCAGACTAAAGTCTAGGATTTTTAAAAATTCACATTGCTTTTCCCTCCCTTTTCTTCAAACAAAAGACCCCATCCCTTTCACAGAAATGGAATCTTCCACTGGAGAAGTAGGGGGAATGTCATGGAAGAGCTAAGATAAATAAGGCAACAGGACCCTGCTCTATATAGATATCTTAGTAAATGTATTTCCTTAAAGGCAAGATGAAGGCAGCACAAAGCAGGATGAAGAAAAGGCAGCGACAAAGACATTTGTGGGGGGTAAATTCTGCCAATGTACCAATTAGTGCATTAGCTGAACAGTCAAGTGGCTGTGATAGGTGAGGGTATTAAGAAAATAGCTTCACTTCCTGAAGAATGAGATTCTTTGGTTATTGTTCCTATGTGTAACTGAACATTTTTATTATAGGTCACAGATCCACCAACCACAGCAAATATGCACAAACTACACAGGTAGCTCTCAATTTACAACAACTGGGGCCAAGCTAGTCTGATATTAAGTGACTTTATTATTATTTGCACCCAAATTTAACAAGCTCTTTTGTTTTGATTGTTAAGCACATCACTGAAATGAATTGTTAATTCAAATGATTGTTAAGGGGAATCACACAGTCGTTAAGCTAATCTGGCTTCCCCCATTGACTTATTGGAAACTGCTGTAAATACATCTCAGTTGCCAAATACCCAAATTTTGATTCTGTGGTTTTGGATGTGCTATGACAGTTGTGAGTGCAAGAACCAGTCAGTCATAAGTCACTTTTTTCAGGGCTGTTGTAACTTTGAATAGTAGTTAAACAAATGTGTATAAGTTGATGGAACTGTCTTTGCGGCTGGGAATAGAAAATGCAGCTCTATGAGTTTGTCTAAAGGCCCTATAAATGCAATTGATTTTCTGACACTTCAAGGTAGCAAAGATTAGGAACACTGTGCAGTGGCTGTTCTACAATGCAAGTCAAGGATAGTGGATCTAGGAAGAATTCCTGAGGACCATTAGGTCCAACCATGTGTTATCAAGACTGGTTTAGATTTCTCAGTCCAAAGGAGGAGTTAGTTACACTCAGTAGTTTTGCAATAGAACCACTGATATCAACTAGGGCATGGGTGCCAAACTCAGACAACATGTTGTCATCACGTGATTTATTGCAACTTTCGCCCTTCGCTAAACCAGGGGTGGGCATGGCCAATGCATGGGCTATGAGTTTGACATCCCTGAACCAGGGCTTCAGATCCTTTCCAATTGTCAAAACAGAATTCTTAACTTTTTAAAAAATTAAAAGTAGAAGTTTGGCTTTCAACTATCTCATTTTCCTCTGTTGCTTCTTTAGGATGCTTCTGGGAATTCCCATTCTTGGGAATGAAACCAGAAAGGACAAGGCAGGGCAGAAGGAAATCAGAGCTCAGTCATCTGTTAGCCATCCAATTCTCTCACAAACTGAAACTGGAAATTTAGTTGTTAGAAACTTGGATCAGAGTGGTGAAAGAAGAGACCTGAAGGCTCATGAGATTTTGTTATATTTATAACGATATAAGGCATTTCAAAGATTCCCAAATCATAGCAGAATTAATGTAAACAAATCTGCCAGTATTGATTTCATAGCAGCTACACAAATATTATCCACCATCTCATAGTCATACATCTATTCAACATCTACAGGCGAAACTCAAAAAATTAGAATATTGTGCAAAAATTCATTTATTTCAGTAATGCAACTTAAAAGGTGAAACTAATATATGAGATAGACTCATTACATGCAAAGCAAGATAGTTCAAGCCGTGATTTGCCATAATTGCAATGATTATGGCTTACAGCTCATGAAAACCTCAAATCCACAATCTCAGAAAATTAGAATATTGTGAAAAGGTTCAATATTCTAGGCTCAAAGTGTCCCACTATAATCAGCTAATTAAGCACACCTGCAAAGGGTTCCTTTAAATGGTCTCTCAGTCTGGTTCAGTAGGAATCACAATCATGGGAAAGACTGCTGACCTGACAGTTGTGCAGAAAACAATCAGTGACACCTTCCATAGGGAGGAAAAGCCTCAAAAGGTAATTGCAAAAGAAGTTGGATGTTCTCAAAATGCTGTATCAAAGCACATTAATGGAAAGTTATGTGGAAGGGAAAAGTGTGGAAGAAAAAGGTGCATAAGCAGCAGGGATGACCGCAGCCTGGAGATGATTGTCAGCAAAAGGCCATTCAAAAGTGTTAGGGACTTTCACAAGGAGTGGACTGAGGCATCAAGTGCCACCACACACAGACAGATCCTGGACATGGGCTTCAAAAATGTCGTATTCCTCTTGTCAAGTCGCTCCTGAACAACAAACAACATCAGAAGCGTCTTACTGGGCTAAAGAAAAACAGACCTGGTCTGTTGCTCAGTGGTCCAAAGTCCTCTTTTCTGATGAGAGCAATTTTTGCATCTCATTTGGAAACCAAGGACGCAGAGTTTGGAGGAAGAATGGAGAGGCACACATTGCAAGATGCTTGAAGTCCAGTGTGAAGTTTCCATAGTCTGTGTTGATTTGGGGAGCCATGTCATCTGCTGGTGTTGGTCCACTGTGCTTCATTAAGTCCAGGGTCAACGCAGCCGTCTACCAGGAGATTTTGGAACACTTCATGCTTCCTTCCGCAGACGAGCTTTATGGGGATGCTGACTTCATTTTCCAGCAGGACTTGGCACCTGCTCACACTGCCAAAAGCACCAAAACCTGGTTCAATGACTGTGGGATTACTGTGCTTGATTGGCCAGCAAACTTGCCTGACCTGTACCCCATAGAGAATCTATGGGGCATTGCCAAGAGAAAGATGAGAGACAGGAGACCAAATAATGCAAAAGAGCTGAAGGCCGCTATTGAAGCATCCTGGTCTTCCATAACACCTCAGCAGTGCCACAGGCTGATAGCTTCCATGCCACGCCGCATTGAGGCAGTAATTGCTGAAAAAGGGGCCCAAACCAAGTACTGAGTACATATGCATGCTTATACTTTTCAGAGGTCCGATATTGTTCTATGTACAATCCTTGTTTTATTGATTGCATGTAATATTCTAATTTTCTGAGATTGTGGATTTGGGGTTTTCATGATCTATGAGCCATAATCATCGCAATTATGACACATCACGGCTTGAACTATCTTGCTTTGCATGTAATGAGTTTATCTCATATATTCGTTTCACCTTTTAAGTTGCATTACTGAAATAAATGAACTTTTGCACGATATTCTAATTTTTCGAGTTTCACCTGTACATGAAACTAATGAGTGAGGTCACTTGCTGATTTGGGATTCATATTTTTCAATGTCAGCTGATGAAGTCATTTAAATTCTGTCCCAGATCCTGAAAGTGGTGTGGACCTGGATGCTTTTTTTTTCTGGGATATTTATGACCTATAAAGTCTATATGGCATATGCTCTCGATATATAAGGAGCTGCCTAGCTCCTGAGGTGCCTGCCTGTTTAATAAGCACATCTATATACTACTAAAACTCATGATATTTAACTGGGCAAAATGCTGCATCATAGGGAAACAATTTTTGAATTAAGGTATCTCAAATGGGCTAACAAATTTGTCCAAAGGGAGTTTTCTTATACTCCCTGCCAGATTCCCATGAGAAAACTCATTGCGGAAGCCATCCGGAAGTCAGAAATTGCTTCTGATCCCATTGTTATTTTGCTGACTCTTTCTCTGTTTAGGTAAGGAAATAATGTGAAATGATGACCAAGTAGGGCACATGTTGCCTAGCATCAGCTAAAAGTACACATAAAAAGAACTATGTGTAGATATTCAGATAGGATTGTTCATCTTTTTATGGTTTAAGGCAAATGGGCCAGTGTCACAAAGCAAATATACCCATGAAAGATGTTTTTGTTTAAACACTATGGGTAAGTAGCTGAAATATTTAAATTAATAAAGCACTGTTTCAGGAAAGACTGTTCAATCTTGAGTTATGTTCCTTATTTCATGGAAGACAAATGTAACATAATAGGTACATGAATCAGACTGCATTAATAGTCTCCTAAGGACCTGAATATAATTCCATAAAATTGCTAAGAAAATAGATGATGTCTTGTCAAACTCCTCTTAGAATGTGCAATTGACAATCTACTTCTGTTTCACTAAAGACATATCTCAATTTATGTACAATCAACCAAATCACAAGTGCAAAAGGAACACCAAATGTCAACTCAGATTTTATAATTTACATTTGTTGATAAACCAATCATAAAACTTTACCTTCAAAATGCAGACAAATTCAGCAGATTCAATACAGTCTTATTTCACAGCCAAATATTCACCTTTATAAATGACATCACATAATACTAGAAGGTAGGATGTATAAAATAATTCCTTTTTCATCTCTGTTATAAAAGCTTGGAAATGTGTAAATTTAGTTCAGAAACTAGACAAATTGGACATTGTTTAGATACAAGGAATAATAAGGAAATCCGATTCTCATCTATTTCGATGTTCAATAATGTTCTGCATTCAAAATCCAAATTATATCTTTTTAAAAAGCCTCTGGGTTATAAACATAAAAGACATCTCTTTATAAGGACACTACCACATTTCACCAGAGCCTCTGTTTCTTCACTGATTCAGAGACGTGTCTATCCATCAACAATCTTTTGCTAATATCAAGATAATTCA
Source organism: Pseudonaja textilis (assembly GCF_049901715.1). Classification (NCBI taxonomy): domain Eukaryota; kingdom Metazoa; phylum Chordata; class Lepidosauria; order Squamata; family Elapidae; genus Pseudonaja; species Pseudonaja textilis. The sequence continues at coordinate 36,888,702 of NC_141993.1, forward strand.
CTAAGCAACAACTTTTGTTATATCCAACCATGATCAATGGTTTGGACACTATTAATATTTAATGACAAACTCTCTTTCTATAGAGAAAATGTTTACTTTAAACCTTTTATCTTTAATACCAAATAACAATGGTGAATGTTTTCATTGTAACAAAATTTTAACTATTTGAACACAGTGATCATGTATCTATCAAAATAAAATTAGATGAAACCAATGGCAGGCCTAATCCTAACTCAAATCTATATGTTTTAAAGCAAACATATCTCATCCCTGTTTTAAAAAAAAGGATACCTTCAAATTAAAAAGGACTATGTTATTGAGATCTACAGAATGGGATTATAGGAAAGTACTAGAAACCTATCCTTTCTTTCCATAGTTATACTCAATAGGGATGTTAAAATATATCTCTATCTATCATGCCTCCAGATGGGGATTGCTAGATCAACTAATTAAAAAACATTCTTATGTAATGTCTTTGTTGGCATTTCCCATGAATCTTTTTCCAGGAAAAGATGTTTCCTTTTTCAGACACAAGTTTACAGTTTGGAACTTATAATTAACATGTTTATTTAATGATGAACAAGATATTTGTACAACATGAAATGATTTCCACTGAAGGACATCATGGCTTTTTTATTTCATGGCAAGAAAAAAGATATGACAAGATATATGCCTAATGCTGGCTGCATCTATCTATATGCATTATCTGTGCTTAAGTAAAGGTAGTCCTGAACTTACAAATACAATTGAGCCAAAATTTAAGTTACTAAGTGAGGTAGTTGTTGTGAATTTTGCCCCACTTTATGACCTTGCTTACTAAAGTTGTTAAGTGAATCACTCTAATTGTTAAGTTAGTAACAAGGTTGCTAAATGAATCTGGCTTCCCTATTGACTTTTCTTGTCAGAAGGTCACAAAAGGTGATTACATGACACTGCAACTGTCATAAATATGAGTCAGTTGCCAATCATCTGAATTTTAATCGCGTGACCCTGGGGGTACTGCAATGATTCTAAGTGTGAAAAAAGTCATAAATCACTTTTTTCTGTTTCATTGTAAGTTCAAACAGTCACAAAATGGTTACTAAATGAATTGTTATAAGCTGAGGATTACCTGTACATAGGTTCTAGAGCCATTCTTAACTTAAAGATGAGTTGGAGGTTTGCATACACCTTAAGAAAACAATGATTACATTGGAAGAAACAGAGAAATTTCTATCTGTAGTACTATTTTTAATTCTGAGATGATACTCTTCAAGGGAAGGATTCTATGTGAGCGATCAGAACAATGATAAATTAATTTCCATTTCTGGACTTACTGATTTTATTTTTAGGGTCAACAGTGAATTCTTATTTCACATTCTACATGTAATGAGGCACTTAAAGTCACATAACCAAAGCAGACTCCTTGCACCATAAACCATATACACTGGGAGGCTATTAGAGACGAGCTATCTCTGCCATACTAATCTAAGCTGCACTGTCTCTTGCTATTCTGGGATGCATTCCTGCCTCCTGGGAATCTGAACAACATTCCATCAGAGAACTGGAAAAAATAAGAAAATACATAGAGCTGCAAATAGAACAACCATGGCAAAAGTAACTAGACACAGTACTAATAGTGATGGGTGCCTTTGCAATCTCAAAACATCTGGAACACCATTTGAACATCATCGACATTGATAAAATCACCATCCGTGTCAATTGAAAAGGCAGTTTTACTTGGAACAGCTTACATCCTAAGGTGATTTCTTTAATACCAACAACATCATCATCTCTCTACCCCACTTTCTTGGGAAAAATTCAATAGGTGTATAAAAATGCCAAATCCAGTCTAAACATATAGTTATTTGAACAACAACAATAATAATGATATCCAACCCATAGAACTTGGCGGCACTTTTTGTTTATCTATGGTTAAATACACATCACAAATAATGCTAAATCAGAATTTAACGACTCATCATTAAAAATGGCTTCTTTTAACACTGAGCAGTCATGGGTGACTTTATACATCATGCCAAATTAAAAAGAAGTAAATTTCATAATAGTTTAGCACAATGTGCAAACCAGGCCATACTCATCTAGACACAACTGTGCAATTCACAACATAAAGCTCAGACCTCCAAAATATCAATTTAAAAGGGCTCATGTGATCAGGCTGAAATAGTTTCCTGACACCCATTGTTGATACACTTAAAATAGATGAATTTCCTTCTTACAATTCTTTCTACCTATGTTCTTTGAATCAACTTTGATTATTAGAACCCAAGGGCACATGAAAAAACCCAAAAACAAAGCACAACTATCACAAAGTCAGAAAGAGTTATTTACACTGTAGTAAAAAATAAAGCTGGGATTTAATTATTCAATAAATGTAATTCTTTATTTATGGAGTGGTATCTACAGACAAGTAAATCAAGCTCTCAGGAAAAAATTGTCTAATCAATGCAGTGTGATTCACATTTTATATTTAAATATTCTTCAACCTGGTCATCCCCAGAGCTATGCATCAACTCCCAGTTCTCCCAACAATTGCAGTAATGGTTTGGGAAATTAGGGCTTAAAGTTAATACATCTGAGGTGTTTCCAGGTTGAAGAAAGCCATTAAAAGCATTTTAAATAAAAAAAGTGTCCTGAACAGACACAAAGCAATCTAATATGCATCACTATACAAATAAATGTTAGACGAAATAGCTTCTTCTAATTCACCTTTTAAGTACATTGCTTAAAATGTAACAAAGAACTGTGATAAGGGTCTTCTTTGTAGAATATAAATGGTTTGGAAAAGGTTACCCTTTTCACATAGGAAACTTTCTGAGCTCTAAATGTAAAACATATAGCTGGTATGTAATTCATATTGCTTATTTGGCATACATTCACATTTTTCTTGGAACTCTAAAACATTTTTCAGGACAAGCTTGATCACAATGGCAAACAGTCATTAAATAATAATGTATTTGCTTTTCCCGAGAATGTACAAGAATAAGTGTTATTGGATACTTTTGCCCTACAGAAAAGGCCCACTAGGAATATTGAAATTCTTGCCTATTTTCTCTCATGCACATAGAAGAATTTTGTTATTATTGCTAGAAATTTAGCTCAAGGAAGAGTATGAAACATAACCTTTTTTTATTCAATGGTGTACTTTATTTGATTGTCAACTGATGCATGTTTGTTTTCTACTGAAACCTAGATCACCTTGCTTTGTAATACATATATTTCACAGAGGGTAAAAGAACCAAGGGCCAGCTGGTTCATATACCTATTAATACAGCTGACAATGTATCCCTTGTACAAAAATCCTACAGAAATATCTTAGTTCTCCATGCATTTATGCAGGTGGATCCAGACAAATTTGGGAGACAAGCTGCTTAAAAAGGCTGAAAAATTCTATCTTGCTTGCAAAGAAATGAAAGTTAAGCCTCTTTGGCATAAGCCTTAATTGACCAGCAACTGAAAGTAGCAAAGATAGTGTAAAAATGCCTCAAGGGACTTCATGAATTTGAAAAAAATATGTAGATGCCATTTGCTGGTACATTGAAATATTTCTTACTTTTGGGTGATTTATTTCTCATATTGTTCTACTCCTCAAATCAACGAACATTAAAAAGGATGGGACTTTCTTGATTATTAAAAAGCCTCACTAACTGGAAGGACTAGGTGGATCCTGGAAATGGCAATGATGCCCGACAGCTATACAACAGCTCTAGTAGCACTTGAGAACGGAGTTTTTATTTTAATGTAAAAAAGAATGGCTAGTGATCCTACAATGGATTATGCAGCTTTTCGCTGCTAAAGGCTCTATCACTGGCTATATCATCAGAGGATGTGTCTATGTGGTGCCCAGTCATCAAATATATTGCTGTTGTTTTATTTGATTGTCAACTGTATGCCCCTTGTTAGGCTTAATTATTTAAAAACTCTACTTGAAAAAACAGCCTACTGGGGTTTGAATCATAGACTGTTCTATTTCCTCCTGGGCTCTAAGATGTTAGCAAAACTGATAGGTTTACAGACAAGGCAGTTCAACTAAGAATCTATTATACTTAACAAATCAGAACATTGTGTAAAGACAAAGAACACTGATTATTTGTATTCCACACATATGTATATTATTATTGTATTTGTTTCATCTACTTAAACTTGGAAAGAGATTTTGTATTTTACCTTTATTGCTAAAGGCTTGATAGTTAGTGAATAGCCCAAAGTCTATGAAGTGTTTAAGGGAAGTATCTGAAGGAAAGTACTATAGATGAAGAAGACTGGTAGGGGACTTATTTTATTTATTGCAGACAAGCCGTGGTAGAATTGGATGACAGATGGGAGAAGATCTAAAGTTTTACTTGTCAAAGGGTCTCATCAACTAGATCAAAGCCATCTGATTGAACCAGATAAATGGGGAATCTTGCCATTAATATCTATAAGCCCTTCCTTAATTGTAGAACTAGAAAGAGGAGGCAGAGGCAGGATTAGAACAAACTACACATATGCCAAAATTATATAATAATTTGCACCTTAAAAATGCTCACTGTGCTTTTGAAGCCCTGTCTTATCAGCAAAAGGAGAATAGTTTTGCATTGATATGAACAGCAATCAGAAGCTACAAATCATATTTGCAAGATTTAGTTGGAAATGAAACTTATTTTGCTATTAGTTTGAATAAAATGCACCAAAAAAATAGAACGATGCTTTTGCATTATTTCAATCAAATCCTTTGAATCCTTAAGTATATCAAATAACATACTTAAAACATTTATTTTGTATCATTGTTCTCATCGGTTGTTCATTAATATTTGCCTTGTTGAGACTTTTCCAACATTGCATCCCTTCCAATGTGATGAGGCTATATTCTGGTAATTAAAATCCCAATGAACATAAAGAATATCACATTGAAAAGCTCATCTTAACATTTTTAAATTTTCTTTTAAGAAGCATTAATGCTGTTGTTACCAGTACTGCACAAATTTAGTCTGAAACAAATTCTTCTGAATTTTATTAGAAGCCTCTACAAACTTGAAACTTTGATAATCCATCAATTGATAAAGGGTTTTTTTCGGTCTCAATATCATCTGGGTTTTTTTGAACATGCAAATACAGGTAGCAATAGCAAATCATGATTTTAAAATACAATATTTCATAACACAATAAGTCAATACAGAGAATTTCTTTAAAGCCAAGGATGGAACTATCTTCAAAAACATAGATATTAAATTCTACTACTTGCTCACTCTAAGCTTGAATGCTTTGAATCATAAAGAACAAAATAACACTGAACACTCAGAACAAAACAAACGGGATGACAAAACAAACTCAGTTTACGTTTTTTCTAACCAATTCTCATTAAAACCCTATGCTGGCAATCAATTACAGAATTCCCGTAATGATGTAATGTGTTTTACTGCTCATGCGCAACATTAGGCGAAATGTCAAGAAAAAACTACTGATGTGCTGGTTTTTTGGTGATGCATTTGCAGGAACATGTTTCCTGTAGTATGCCTCACATAAGTAGTCTTCTTACCTCTCCTATCCTGCACTTTTATTTGCTGATGTGGAAGGAAAGACAACATATCACTTGTCGTACAACTTCCTCTTCTGTTAACTGATGCATATTAAATGAATATATTTCTTCAGGATTCAGATAATGCTTAAGATAGTTGCCCTGAACTGCTAACTTGAACAATTGGGTGGAAGAAAACATGGTCCCCTGGGAAGGTGTGGCTCAATTAGCTCAATTCCATACCATGACCTTTTCATGAGCAAGAATATAAATGTATAAAGCTACATACAGCAGCTGCTCATATTTTTTTTTGCCCCTGATACCTATGTGAGTCTCATTTCACTGGGGAGGGATTACATGTGAAGTAAAGGGCAACCATCAGATTGAAAATTAGATATTTCAACAGAAGATGGTTCATAGCAGGATTTAATAATTACATGGTTAATAAACTCGGTTAAGACTTTCATTCAAATGAATTGAATGATCACTTCTATATCTAATGAGCTACAATGCAAAGAATATATGCTGATCATATCTGTTCTTCAATCTGCCTTTGCTAAGAGATTTGAAGAGATTGGAAATTCTCTGAGATGAACTCAGATTTCAGATAATCTACAGTTCTATGAAAAAGCATTAATCATTTTTCAGATTTTTGGGAAAGTTTGCAGTCTTTTTCCAAAGGTGGAACATATATACACACACAAAATGCCCAAAAGATGGCAAAACCTCTTTCTTAAAATTATATATTATATTGTGGGCATATTCTCAGTAAATAAAAATGTTTTAGTTTCCCAAGTTATTACTTTTAATATATGTATCAGCATATTAGCACAAATATATGCAATATTTTTCTGTGCATATTAAAAGGACATATTTTGCTTTTAATACAAAATCTTGATTTAGTTTTAGAATGTGGCTAAATAATACATTCTCCATATTACAGCAAACCAGCATTATAAAATCAATACCGAACAACAATAGTTGTACATTCAAATCAGATATCATAAATTATGTATGTAATGTATGGACTACAAATGAGATGGTCCTATGACCTTCAGCTGTTTTTTAAAATTATTCTTATCGTTAAAAGTAAATAGTGAATGTGACAATACACTATAGTATCTCCCAATTTTGGGATGTAAAACAGTAGTATGTTGCCCTGAAAAGCAATCTTCAGAATAGAGAATCTAGTTGAAACAGAACAATATAAAACTGGGTTAAGGGTGGGTTCATGGCATTCTGCCAAAATAAGCACAAACTGACTAGTATTGAATTTTTATAATGCTATGTGGGGGAACAGCTGGCAATCTAATCTACTCTTGATCTCACTAAAAACCATGATGTGAAACCTTGATTAACTAGAGCCATAAAGGGAAGAGGAAGGTTAGTGTTCACGGGTCATTTGTTGACGTCAATGACATATGGGCTTGTACGCTAAGAGGAGTATTATAGCAAAGAGCATAAATTAATGAATGAAATCTTTTTAAAAATAGATACGGTGTGCACTTGTGAAACTGAGAGAAAGAGAAAGGATGGAATAAATCTGAATGAATATGATCTGATCTTGTTGAGTTGACTTGGTGAAAACAATCATGGAAGTTTAAAATTGAATGAAAAGATCTGTCAAAAAGTATAAGCACTAAATTTGGGGGCTCATCAAGTATTCCTAGCTCACAGATTAGTCATAGTTGTATGTTACTGTGGAATGGGGCTAATGAAAGTAGAAGCGATGTGTCAGGCCTATTCTAGTTTGGGCATTTAGGAAAGAGATTTGACTCCATTTGTAGCAAAGGGTATACTTTTACTAAAGCCAAATGGTTACAATGTAAGCAAAGCCAGATATGAATATTCCAAAGTAAATCCAGTGCTTTTCCCTTCTCCTGAGCCCTTTCCTTTGGTCCTTCCATAAATGCCAAATTATATTCAAACTAGGGGTTTTGGTAACAGTCCTAAAATTTGGTGTCTTTTGGTTGGTGTTTGCATTCCATTCTCATGCTTATGTCCTTGGATCTGCCAGTCTCTGTTCCAGGCTGGCACCTCTGGTTCCTCTCACTCTGTCATCCCCCCTCTCTATATCTCTTTACTCCTTCCTCCCCCCCTTCTGATAGCATATGACAGGATGAGTTTTGGGGGATGAATGTAATGTGGAAATGGTTATTATTCTTTTATCTGACATGGATAGATAAATTGATGGAAATGAGATGAGAGGATACCGGAAGAATGATTAGGCTCTTCAGAGACCAAAGATTGTTGAATATTTACTTTGAAGTTTATTTCAAATACATAGTTTAAATGTAAATCTGTTCATGTCTCCATCAGCATTTTTTACTTACTGTTTGTAATCAAATGTTGAGAAAATTGTTGAAGAATATTAGAGACTATGACGGTGAGACAGACATTATTTGGTAGTATCAAGAATGGATCATGGAAAAATAGATATGAAAGAAAAGGGAAAAAAATCAAAGAAAAAAGAGCAGACATAGAATGATCAGAGTAAGGGAACATAGGCATCCTATATGAAAAAAAAGATCTCCCTATAAGATGACTAAAAATATAGAAAAATTATGTGGAAACCATTTGGATGAAAAGAATTATGTTATAGAGTGCCACAAAAATATGTGGGTTATGCTAATGACATATTATTGGGTAGAATGATAAAATAAAAGAGCCGATGTATCAGAAAAAATTGCTTCCAAGAATGTGGATGAATTATAGTATTTACTGTGTTTAGACAGAAAAAGCTAACTGTAAATCTTCAAGAGCTTAATGGAAATTAAATATTAAAATAAATGTTGTTTCAAGATTTATATAAATTCTTAGAGGATTTGTATAATAATTTGTGAAACCACAACAGATGCTGAGAAAATGTTTAAAGGGTCATCAGATATATTTGGAATATATTGAGGAAAAATGAAATTTTCAAGTAAATTTTCATTAGAAAATTTTATAGAATAATTCAGTTGTTAAGATTTTAGTAAATCTTTTTATGGATTCATTGGTAAATTATTTTATACCAACTTATTACTAACCTGTTGGATATAATGGTTGAGCTCCTCAAAAAGACAGATGAGAATTTTAAGTAGAAAAGGCAGAGTATTAATTTTTGTTTAGATACAGAAGGATGGCATCAAAAAAGAAAAATATGAATGATCTTCAGGTAAACCAGAGATAGTTTACACATTTGACATTTTATATTTTGCTTTTAATCTTTTTTTTTCTTAACTACATTTATTTACTTCAAAAATTCATCCACCATCCAGTCAATAGATTTTAGACAGCTTACAATATAAGAAAACCATTAAAAAACACCATATTTTCTCAAACCTCATGCATCATGCCACTCTACCTACCCCAAAAGATGCCTCTAATTTACTGACATCTTTGATCTCAAGACTTACTAAAAGAGAGCCATTTTCACTTCTTACAATTCTTCACTTTTTATAATACTACAGTACTTTCTCCAACAGCATGATGTATGTTTGTATTCAAAGAAAAAATCCACAGTGATTTTATATCAAAATGCAAACCATCTGCTTGATCTGAATACACACAGGGTGGAAAACATTTTTTCCCCATCAAGTTTGGCAGGAAAAGGAAGACAGTGTATTTGTGAAATTATCAAAATGTACCTTCAATTTCAGCCACTTGGTTTGTTAATTTGTAACATAAGCTGATTAGTGTATGAATTAAACTAAATAAAATATGTTGTTGCCATGCCATACATCACTTATAAAATAGTGATATCCTAAAAAAAGGGATCACATGGAGCTAAAATTTTCTTCTGTCCAATGGAATCAACATACCTCTTGGTTTCAGATATGGGTTTTCCTGTCTCTTGGTCAGACTGCTTTATCTCAGTAGAGAATTCAGGAACCAATGTTCCTAAGTCAAGAAGAGATGCAATTGTGCTATCAGTCCGCTGGCTATCACAAAGCTGGGAAGTACTGCAAAATAATGGACATTTATTAAAAAAACTAATATTAGTAAAGCACAAGAACTGCACATATGTTTTACACTGTAGTCAGAGACTAGATTAACTGCACATTTATCTCATGCTTGGCTCCTAGTGGGAAATCTAGTCTTAGCCCACTTGAAATTAAACAGATGTATAGACTTGACCCAGAAATTTCAGAAGAGCTCAATGTATGAGATCATTTTTAAAAACCCAAATAGGAATCCAACTGTTTGACAATTGCATTCTAAGCTTCTATTGCATAGAGTAAATCAAATTTACAATAAAGTACAGTTAAAAAATAGACACATAAATTAATGCTCATAATTAGCAACACACATACCCACACAAATATTCAGCATTACTAAGACATATAAAAATAACAGAACGTTGAAACAGCAGAAATCCAACATCAAAAGGTATCCAATACATTTTTGAAAGATGTTTGAGTGAAGAAGATAGGGCTTTGCTTAATCTGACCAAGAAAAGAATAAGGGCTGTGTCATTAGTACCTGCCAAACAAATACCCATTATGAATCTGTAAGAAAACCAATTATCTAAAAGTGATTTTTAAGCCTGGCAGAATGATATGAAAACCATTAGATATGGATTTGGGGGATCATTTAAAAACTAGTGCTAGCATATTGCATTGAGCTCAGAAATAAACTGATGACCAAACGAAATAGTGCATTAATATCTAAGCCATTCTAACCATTCTTGTCTTAAACATCTGGTGACTGCATGTTGTATCAAGAGGATCTGAGGGATCATTAACGTTATACAGCATTCCACTCAGGATATCATTAATGTAACAGTAATGAAACTTCATCGAATCTTCATCAAATAGTTGAACAGGTAAAGCTTATAAAGGATGCTTCTAATACCAATTGGACATGCAAAGGCATCATAACATTTGGAATCTCTTCTAACTGCATATTTCTTTATTCAGTAGAGATGTTTCATCATCTAAGGGTTCCTGTACACCACAACCTAAATCACAGGACTTTGAATCAATAACACCTACTTTTTCTATGCATCGTCCAGACCACAATAGCATTCACACACAGTGTAAAAACACGGGCAGGACACTCTATGGATGACAATTTGAGAACTTCCCCAAGGACTAAATGATTACAGCAGGCAGAAACCGTGTAATATACCTATGTAGAACCTGAATTTTTTAATGAAGTTTTCCTCTGAAAAGATTGCCACTTCCACAATCTTTCCTAAAAGTAAACTCTAGCATCAGTTTAGCAATGTTTTTCACTAGCTGAATTCTAATTCTAGCACTATCCTCAACATTTCAGTATTCCAAGAATTTTAATTAATATATTTGGAGAAAATGGTCTTTGGCAGTAATAATATGGATCATTTTAGGACAAGTCATTTTGGAGAGTGTTTGCCAGACATATCAATAGGAATAATCTCAACCATCAGCTGACATTAGAAGGCAAAAGTGTTCCAGGAAGATAATCATGAGCCTTCTACACTTTATTTTTATTTATTTTGTCAAAAGCTTACAATACAATAGAAATAAGAATAAACATAGTTTAAATGTAAGAAATAGGAACTAATAATTGGGGACAATAGGACAGGAACGGTAGGCACGATTGTGCGCTTATGCACACCCCTTACAGACCTCTTAGGAATGGGGTGAGGTCAATAGAGGTTACTTTGAGGGCAAAGGAGTGGGGGTTTGAGCAGGTGACAACAGAATCAGGTAGTGAGTTCCAGATATTGACCACTCTGTTGCTAAAATCGTATTTCGTGCAATCAAGTTTGGAATGGTTTACATTAAGTTTATATCTGTTGTGTGCTCTTGTGTTGTTGTGGTTAAAGCTGAAATATTCATTAACTGGTAAGACGCTGTAACATGATTTTATGTACTATGCTTAAGTCCAAACTTAGCCGGCGTAGTTCAAGGTTGTCTAAGCCTTGTCAAGTCTGGTGGTGTAGACTGTTGCGAACAGAGGAATGTAGTACTCTTCTGGTAAAATACTTCTGGACTCGCTCAATTGTATTTATGTCTGATATACAGTGCAGATTCCAGACAGCAGAGCTGAATTCAAGCATTGGTCTAGCATTTGCAAAGATTAGAACCTTTCAGCAACCCAAACAAAGATAACTCTTTTTCCACCAAAAATATTGAATTAGAGGGATGTTATAAAAGATCATATGAAGATACTGATGCCTGAAATATTGACTTAAATTGCTTGATTTCAGCTATATTTTTTAGGAAATTACAAGTTTTCAGATTACAGTATATTGGTGAACTTGGAGTACCACATTAAACATTGTCTGTAACCAAGCTTGCATATTCAGCATACAGTTCTAAAATATGAAAATAGGCTGTACAATAATTACTGAGCAGATGAATGAACAGAGGAAAATATGTGTAAGTTTGTTATAGGAGTGCCCTCTATTGATCAGAGATAAAATAACTCCTTGATAATACAGCAGCGGTCCCTCTTTGAGGGAGATGTTCAGAAATTTGGAAAATAAAATAAAATACATTGACTACTGGGATACTTACAAAAAGCTGAATGGGGATGGGATGAATGAACACACAAGCCATCATTCATAATCTCCCACTGTTGTTAAAGCAAGCACTTTTGAGTGGAAATATGCTAAGTAGGATATTAATGCTTCAGGATCTATTGTAGCAGTAAAAAAGAACTGCAATAGGTTAAAGACTAAATATAGAGTTTCCTGGATATGTTTAGGCAAACTTCTCTCTACTTTTAATTATACATCGGTTAGGAATTTGAATCAGAAAAGAGGTCGCAAAATAGAACTTGGTTTGTCAGTATAGAAGGTATATGCTCTGGAATAAGTATACACTTCATAATTTTCATAGCATTTACAGCAATACCAAGCACTACACCGGTACATAATTAGCACATTATATATTAGTTCAATGTAAGAATAAAATGTGTGATTTTTTTTCCTCTATTAATTCAACATCTTATACCACTAAGCCTATGCAAATTCTCTAAATCAATGTTTCTCAACCCCAGCAACTTAAGATGTATGGACAGGCACGCTGGCTGCAGAATTCTAGGATCTGAAGGCCACACATCTTCAAATTGCCATGGTTAGAGACATTTTCCTACACTAGTCCATTAGTAAAAGTCTGTTTAGTTTCAGTATGCTGAATCTTAGATCTGTAACTGTATATTCAGAGCCTTCTTTACGAAGGAAGTTCACCGAAACCATGCAAAGTAGGTTGTGTTATTGCAGCAACACAGAAGTCTTACTCATGTAAGAACATTGACTTCCTAAATATAGGTCTGCCTCTGGATTTATAGCTAAATTTCTCCTATCTTTCAAAGATCAGAATAAATTGGACCAGTCTTTCCACAGCCTTAAAACTCAGGGACATCTGTTCACTATCGTATTTAAGTTCTATCCATTCTAAGAACATTTAGATTGTTAACAAACGATGATAAAATATTTTGCACAGAATAACCGAATAAGGAGTTTTGTATCTTAGTCCTAATCTTTTGAATTAGCCACAGTGGTTTAGATTCATGTAACATGCTAAATTAAGACTGCAATGAATGAAAACACATAAAACTTCAAGTAAGTCAAACAAGCCACAGTTTGTCTTAGCCCAATGCATAAATCAGATCTACATGTTCAAAACACAGAGAGTATTCTAGAGTCTTTTGAAGATGTACTGGTTCTGGTCATGAATTATCCATAGAGTTTAATCTAGAGCAGGCCTGTCAAACTGGCGGCCTGCAGGCTGGATACAGCCTGCCCAACCCAGGCCCAGCCCAGATCCACAAAGGCAATCATGATACATCACGATATGAATGGGTTTGGACCCTTGGTCTGGTGGTTAAGGCACCAGACTAGAAAGGAAACCATGAGTTCAAGTCCTTCCTTAGTCATGAAAGCCATCTGGGTGAACTTGGCCCAGTCACTCTCTCTCAACCCAACTTATCTCACAGGATTGTTATTGTGGAAAAAATAGGAGGAGGATTAGATATATTTCCCCCTTGAGTTATTTGTAAAAAATAATAAAGGCAGGATAAAAAATTTAATAAATAAATAAATAAATGGAAATAGTTTGGAGGTAACAGGAAACTGTGCTCTTGGCACAAGGCATAATAAACCTCAGGCTCACATATTCCCTTTTCTGCATATTCTACTTTTGCTATACTAAAGATTTAAAAAAAAATAACCCTTCCCTCTTTCAGCCATAAACTAGCCACAGTTCTACAGCATCCAAACTGGGAAATCTAAGTCACTCAATATCAAAGTTTATGAGCTTCAATTCTTCATCAGAATTTAAGCTAAAAGGGTTTGAACGTATCAGTAAACAGTGGCTAGCTAAATAAAAAATGGCAGTTTTCCCTCATCCTTCTTATATAAAAGAAGGGAAATGATGAATTAGAAATTTGCCAAACAAGCTTTTTTTTTTCTTAAAAGGCCACAGCCTCTGAAATAGAGATCTACCTAGAGCAAACATATTTGGATCCCATTCAACAAACTAAAACAACAGTACAGTTGTTGCTTAGTGATCTCAAATTCTTTTTCTATTTCTGACATTTGCTGAACTTGTGTAGTCACAAGAGCATTTGTTCCCAGGACTTTCTCTTGTTCCATGCCAAGACTTAGAGGCTGTTTCTGAAATCAGGACCAATAATGTATATGGTCATCTATAACAATGTATAAAATTATTCCCGTTACTATTTGGTTTCCCTTGAGCTCTTTGCCTCTTTCTCAGTTAAATTTTCCATCAACTTATATGGTAATAACATGTAACGTAATGTAAACAGCCATATGCAGACAGTGAAATAGTAGCCTCAGGCAAAATAAATGGTCTAAAATTAAATGTAAGGGGAAGCATTCCCAGAGAACTAAGACAAAAAAAAAATATCAGCATCAGAAAAACCAAGCATGAAACCCACATCATATTCCCTATAAATAAGATTTTAGTGTGATATTCTTATTTGTTTTCCAAAGTAAATGTATTATAATTTCCAGAGCATACAGATAGATAGGCACGTCTGTGGGAAAAATAATAAAGTGTGTTCAGAAAAATATAACGTTAATAAATGTATGGCAATTAGATTTTTTGTCAGTTAGATATAGATCATAAAGATTTTGAAACAATGTCAAGAAAGCTACACTTTTCATTTCATTTCCAATACATTAAAGAAACAAAATAAAAATTTAATCATATATGCCAGATAGGTAGGTAGGTAAGCAAATACAGACAGACAGACAAACTCTAAGAACAGGCAAGAATCTGGATACGATTCTTAAATTACCTTACTCAACAGAACATGGACTCTATACATGTTCATGTATATGAAGCTGGACATCTGCCAAGCAGCTGTTTGATACCGAAATACAAAGAGGAGACAACTACATCTAACTAGGCCCCTCTAACAGCTGGGCTAGCTGATATCAAGCTTCCTTTCTTCTTTTCTTTTCTCTTTCTCTATTGTTTTTTTTAAAACATTTTTGGCTTTTGCATGAAGCTAAAGAATTTAAAATAAGACCACACCCTGCTTCTATGGCTGCATAATCCTTATGTAATGGTTAGGTTGTTAGTCTTTAAGATAGCATCTTCTTAATTGCATCAAACAGCAAACTCTATGAAACATTACTGGATCTATACTTTTCTTTTTTATTTAGTTCAAATTGTTCTATAAGTCTGTATGCATTTCAAGTCCCCTCCACAAAACGAGATCCAAGAGCATTCATAACAACAACAAAACTGTTTTAACATCTGGTTCTGATATTATGAGTGCACTCTCACACAATACTTAAGCAGACAACTTATAGGAAAAATATTACAAATTAAATGAACTAATTTCTCAACTTCTACTTAGAAAAGCGTCTTGAATATATCAGGGTTTTGCTACATTCCACCATATAAAGCATTTCAATGTATCCTGTGGGAAAATGCCATCACCAAGATTTATTCCCAAAAGAAAAATAATAAGTTTTACATATGCTGAAATGAATTAAAATTAATACTTAATTCACACTGGGTGGTTCCAGATTAGGCAGAGACAAATACGCTGAGCCTGAGAGACCACGTTTTCTGCTTCTTACTATGGTTGCCCATCCACTAATGTTAATGGAGCTTATTTCAGTGAGAAAGTGTGGTTTTCACTGAAACTAATCAAAGTAAAAGCAAGCATCCTTAAACCATCCTTCTTAACCTGTTGTTTCCTAATGTTCTGGAATTGTTCCTCTCTCTTGCAGACACTTAACTCAACCATCTGGAGAACACCAGGTTAGTCAAGGCTATATTAAGCCATCATTTACAACAAGGGAAAGGAAAAAAAACGATCACCTTACACTGCAGTAACGCATAACTGTATGTTAAAAAGTTTATGAACTGATTTAAGTGCTGGCCATATTCATTTTGCCTCAGTCACCTGCCTAAGTGTCCCAAAGCAAGAAACCAGTTAATTAGAAGGCACAATAATTCTTTAACAATTGCTCTCAGACTCAAATAGAGCATGGCAAACAAATAACTGGATGCTGAAATGACACCATTTATTGTCCGGATATTCCTTTTCACTATTTCAGGTCTGGTATTTCTCTCCCCACTGCTTACTCTGTTCAAATCCATAAGATTTACTATAGCATAGAAAGACCATTTTAACAGAATGGAAGCAGCATTCCTTTCATGCTTACATTTATTCTATGGATTACCAAATACGATTAAAGTAAGGCTAACATAAACCTGGCATTGAAAACACCTGAAAAGTGACTGCTATAATTATTTTCAAAAGCATGCTTTAAAAAATACGTTGGGAACTTGCGGGCATATTTATTTTGTATTCAGATAATTATCAACAGCCCAACCCCAACACAAGTATCATAGGCAACGCCTGGAATTCTGATGAATTTGTAGTGGTTAAGGTACCAGGCTAAAAACCAGGAGATGAGTTGTGTTCTAGTCTTGCTTTAGGTACAAAACTGGTGAGATGACTTTCAGTCAATCCCTCTCTCTCAACCTTAAGGAGGAGTCAACGCAATCTATTTTTGAAAACTTGCCAAGAAACCTTCATGGGTTTGTCCAGAGGTGCCAGGAATCAAGACTAGCTCAAAGGCACGACTCTCTCTCTCTCTCTCTCTCTCTCTCTCTCTCTCTCTCACACACACACACACACAGTCATTGACCTTTTCTCAAATCAAAGGTCATATACACATTTTTTTCTCTCCAACTACTGAACTGAGAGTGATTGGTGTATAGTAACCAAGTAAGTTAGCATGGTTTGCATGAAGATTACTTGAAGATACATTTCAACCTGGCTTTCCCCAGGCATAACCCAACAGTTTAACAACTATGCCATATCTGTTTTAAGGGGAGGTGCAGATATAGCTTCCTGGCCTCATCTTGGTCCTGTGAATGTCAGCTTCCCTACCAAGGCAGAGCACTCCAAGTTGTAAACCCCTTGCTGAGGACTTTTCTAGATTCTCATACAGAACTCAGCTACTTTACATATTTTATAGCAAATGAAACTACTATTCCCAACAACTAATTTTTCACAGCAGAGCAAGAAATTCAGACCATGGTAGACGAATATCTAAACTTCTGGCCTATTGTCCTTGACTTACAACAGTTCATTTAGTGTTACAACAAAGTTACAACAGCACTGAAAAAAATGACTTATGATGATTTTTCACACTAATGACCATTGCAGCATCCCCATAGTCATTATAATCAAAAGTTGGGCTCTTGGCAATCGACTCTTATTTATGATGGTTGCATAAATGTGATCACCTTTTGTGACCTTCTGCCAAGCAAAGTCAATGGGAAAACCAGATTCATTTAACAGCCGTGTTACTAACTTAACAACTGCAGTAATTCACTTAACAACTGAGGCAAGAAAGACTGTAAAATGAGGCAAAATTCATTTAACGTGTTTCACTTAGCATCAGAAATTTTGGGTTCAATTGTGGTCGTAAGTCAAGGACTACCTGTTCTGTTAATTTCCCAAAGCATACAGTTATACTGTATATAACTTTAACTGTGTCAAATAATGGAATGTCTGCCAGAGCCTTTGAAATCCTGCAGCTTTCATTTTTTCTTCATTCATCTATTTTGCATAAGTCCTGCAATCATCAGGATATTTTGTAAATCATCAGAGGGGGGACTGAACTTAGGGGAATGTAATCTTATTTATAAAAAAGACAAATTGATATTTCATGTTATGTGCTTCACAAAAAATCTGGGCACTAATTACAAGATAAGTAATTAATATAAGCATGTTAGGGACATGTTGGGAGTGAATTTCAGTTAACAAACAGGACCAAAAATCATTGGGGTATATGTCTCGGCAGATACAGTATGGTTAGATTTGCTGAAAGTTGGGTAACATATTCAAACTATAGGACAAACAGTTAAATGAAGTCTTTTCTTGCTCATTTATAAATTGGGCATATTGAGCAAATGCCAGATTAAGTTCTTTCTGTGAGGAAAAGGTGCCAGTATCAATAATATTAACAACTGCAGTAGGGGCCAGTTTGTGAGACTTAAGAAGAAGTTCAAATGTACATTTAATTTTCACTGCAATGGAGCACCTGTGTTTTCTGATCTGCATTGCCACAAAAAACAGTGGCCTACTTCCTATTATAGCATTTGTATATGGGCCAGCTGGTCTGCAAGTTCTATATTTGTACTAAAAGCAGAAGAAAATATTAAATTAAATTCTAAAAAAGAAATGGGGGGGGGGGAAGATGGCTTTTAATGGCATGTGCATTATTCAGTTGTGAAAACACAATTGACATTTTGTAACCTTCTGTGCTCTGCTTGTACATTGTATCCTTCTACGCTCTGCTTATAAAAATAAATAAATACCAGAAATAGTTTTCCCAAAAAGAGAAATACTTTGGATATGCATTATTTCAAGCTTGGACTGGAGGCTAAAACATATAAAGAACGGTTCCTGGAATTGGGTATATCTAGATTAATGAAAAGAATGACTCGGGGTGACATTATAGGAGAGTTCCAATCTCTCAGGGGCCATCACGAAGAAGAGAGGAGGGTCAATCCAAAGCACCTGAGGGCAGGACAAGAAGCAATGGATGGAAACTAATCAAGGAGAGAAGCAACCTAGGACTAAGGAAAAATCTCCTCCCAGTTAGAACAATTAATCAGCGGAACAGCTTGCCTCCAGAAGTTGTGAATGCTCCAACACTGGAAGTTTTTAAGAAGAGTTTGGACAACCATTTATCTTGAATGATATAAGGTTTCCTGCCTAAGCAGAGGGTTGGACTTGAAGACCTCCAAGGTCCCTTCCAGCTGTGCTGTGCTGGGTTGTGCTATTATCCTGATATGGAGTTAATTTCTGTTACTTTGAAGTTTGTCCCATACATTTAGAGATAAATGCAATTTAGTTTATATGATTATTCTTGATAAAGTAACAGAATAAGCATAGGTAATCCTTAAATTCCTGACCCTCTCCTTACTTTGGGGCATGCAGAAAAGATGCTGTGATAAACAGCATTAATGCTAGTGGACTCTAGTTGTTGATGCTCAGCCATCTGTGAAGAGTCCCATCTTCTACCAACCTCAGAAGAGCACTTGAAGAAGCTTAATTGTGATTTTCAGGAAAGGCTTTCCAACAGTCCTTTCAGAAGTCACTGCTAAAATTGATAGTAAAAGGGAGTTCCCAAGAAGACAACGTTTCTCATTCTGAAAATACTTCCTTATTATAGAAATGTTGATCTATTTAAGTAAAGATGCTCTTGAGTTGTCTACAACTCCTAGTTAATTCATACAGTAAACACATTTTTGCAATTTTCTTTAATGTTCAAGAAGTGGTTATCATTGGCTTTTTCCAAGTTGCTTGACTTCCTATTCTAGTCAACAGCCTTAGCATTCCTTGGTGACCATATCTATCCAATAAATAATTAATCTTGCAAGTCTAGACAATGTTGGCCAGGTGCTGCTACTGAGGTTATTATTTTCCCAATGTATGCACATTCAGATGAAATATCACATATCGCAATCCAAACAGAATGTATATAAGAGTGGGATGGTATTCAAATTTTGTAACAACTGGTTCTGTGGGCATGGCTAGGTGGGCATGGCTAGGTGGGTGTGGCTGTGTGACTGAGTGGGCATGGCTTGGGGGGTTTCTTGCAGCATCCCCCCCCCCCATTTTGGGCCTTCTGGGCCTCGGGGAAGCCTTCTGGGGGCCATTTTTGCTCCCAGAAGTCTTCCCTGGGGCCCAGGAAGGAAAAAACGGACTCTAGGGGGACATGCAGCACCCCACACTCCATTTTGGGTTCTCCTGCCTTCAGGGAAGCCTCCTGGGGGGGGGAGGATTGCTTCCCTGGGGCTCAGGAAGGAAAAAAATGGAGTATGGGGGGGACACAGCACCCACCTGCACTCCATTTTGGGGCCTCAGGGAAGTCTCCTGGGAGGGCGTTTTTGCTCCCAGAAGTCTTCTCTGGGGATCAGGAAGGAAAAGACTGAGGAGGGGTACGCAGCACAGGTGCACTATTTTCCGGTTCCCCGAACTGCGCAGAATCATAACAACTGGTTCTATAGAACTGGTCTGAACAAGTAGAAGCCCAACCCTGGAGTAGATATATATTCAAATGACTATTACACAAGCAACACAATACTCTGTTATCAATGAAGAAAGAAGATTCCTCTGAAGCAAGAGTATGAGAAAAAAAGGTCCAGTTAATTTCTATTGAGATATTGATTTTAAAATGAAATCAGTATATTGGTCTTTTAATATACACATCCATAGGTAGACATTTTTTTTCAAACTAATACTTATTCAGTACATATCAGAAATGCAAGTCAGCTTTTATGGACAAGCAATAAAATACAACCATAGAAAAGACTGATAATGTAAGGGGAAGAAGCCTGGAATTTATTATCAAAGCAGTTACAAATCAGAAATTGCTGAAGCATCTTTGGAAAGCTTTGATGTAGAATTAGAGAACACAGTAAGGAAAAGCCAATGGAAATGCATGTGCTCCATCTTGAGTTCACTTCATGTGAAAATGTACCTGATCTGATACCTTGTCCAAGGCTATGGCAACTACTAATTAATATTTCCAAATGAATATTCTGCATTTCATTATATTCATTTGCAGAATGAAACTAGTGGTTCTTAAGTTATCAACTTTTCCTATTGTCTCTAGTATATTTTAAAATGGGTCGGAAAAGCATTACATAACCACTCAGCCGTACCAGCTGGTAACAGAGCTTTTAAAATATCCATCTGCAAATACAGAATTGCTCAGACTAATGAATGATGAATTAGTATAAGTAGGGAATTGACCCACTCCAGGTTTCCTTTCCTTCCAGCACTCGCCTGGGAGTTCTTAGTTCCACAAATCTATTGTCAGGATAAGCATTACCACTGGGCAAAATGGCTTTCACTAAAACATAATGCTAACTAAAATAGTAAGTGCATATGACTGCAACTTTATTGACTGTTTATAATAAGGTAAAAATCTGTTCAATTCCTAGAAACCATCAAGTTTGTATTCAATGAGTGAAAATTGTTGCTATTGCTTACTTGGCTCTCTTCCTTCTCTCTCATAGATACATAGATAAGACAATTCTTAACAGCCAATTCTTAATTGCCTTTGTCAAGATTTAGCACGTTCAGTGGAGAAACTACTGATTTTTTTATGTGTCTGAAAGCCATAGTCCCATCCAATATGGAAACATGATATGAGATTATGGCCCCAGGGATCTATGAGCAGATGGTGCACATATACAATATGACAATACATTTGTGCACTGTGATTTTGCTACTATACTGAAAAGCATTATGTGTGGTAGACTCTTACCAGGCTGTTAAGCTATAAAGCCAAGGATCCAATCTATTAGAATTATTTCAAACATTTCCAAGATTAAATTACTTCCTCTGACAGTTTATTGAATACACTAGCAGCCCTGTTCTCTAAATATTACTGTCTTTCCTACAAATCACTCAACAATAAACTATGCTGAAGTTGAAGTGACACAAAAAGGTTTCAAAATACTGCTTCAGAAGCATTTTACTTATTTCAAAACTAAAACATCTCCATAAGAGATTATCCCAATTTTTGCTTAAATCTTCTACTTCAGACTTTAAAACAAACAAAAATCTACAAACCTGAATTTTTCTACAGCCACCCAAATTGTCTCTCACACACTCAGAAATAAAAAGTGTCATTGTATATAGCTCTTCATCTTTTCAAGAAATACTGGATAAAGTAGATGTGTGTGTCTACTGGTAAAAACACATCTCCAAAGTTTTAATATTTCATTTTGTTAAAATTGTAGTATGTCATTTAACAGTTTTTTAGGAAAGAACTAAGGAAGCAAACTACTTCACAAGGATTACCAGACATTTCTGCAAAGCTCTTTGAAGTTAATAAAACTACATAATTATTTCCCCACCCTCCCATCCAAATGTATCTGATTTTCAGAGACTGCCTGAACAAGTACCTGCAATTTTATTGGGAAGATTTTTCCGAAGTGCTTTGTTATTGCTTCCTTCCTAGGGCAACAACTGGCTTACAGTTCTAACGTAGTATTAGAACTCAGAGCCTCCCAGTTTAGATCCTGATGCTTTAAACACTATGCAGAAGAAATTTATCAGAAATTTCTTTTTAAAAAAATACCAATCTTCCTCATAATATTTATTCTGGAGAATGTTCAGAATTTTCCTATGGAGTAAAATATTCTACAAAACAATAAAGGATCAAACATTTAGGAAAAAAGCAAAATAAACCGGAAATGATCAATTAAAATCAAACAACCCTGAAACATAATAAAAATAAAACATGGTAATTCAAAAACCCAGCTGCACCCAATGACAAACAAGAAGTAAAGGGACCGTCGATAAAATGAAGGAACACAACATAATTGATGGGTTTGAATCTGTCTTAATTTGACAAATTCTGCTTCGTGCACGATGGTCCATAGCAATTCAGGACATTATAGAAGTACTGTGCTAAGACAACTCTTATCACAGCTGCCTTAACTTTGTGTCACTTAAATAAAGACATTGAATCAATTAGCATATTGAATATATTCTTGTTCACACAGGTCTTAAAACTACAGTTATATCTTATCCTACCTTGTTGTGGTCAGCAAAGTAACATCACGAGTAGCATCACAGAGGACTGTGGTCAGTGATTTTTTGAAAGAATCCACATCAGGCTCCAAATTAACAGAAACATCAGGAACAGAAGAACTGGGCAGAAATAAATGGAAATATATTAGAATATATTTTCTGAAAAATGTGTTTTTAGGATATAGTATAAAAAGATGACAAACATTGCTGTCAAGGATTAGTACTAGTAATTACTTCAGCTTGATCACTAGGTATTTCTTTTTCAATATATTTTTTATTGTTAGCTTTCTAAAAGCTTCTCTAAAAGCTCTTCTATGGGGTAGCCAGAGGTGATTTCACAACAAGGTATATGTCTTTTGTAGAAGGGTTTGAAGAAAGAAGAAAGTTTTCTAAATCGACCAGGCTAAGCAGATCTACAAATATAATTGAAAAGAGAGAAAAATCCTAAATAAAATAATAAACCCAGAATAAATATTTAATTTTAGCTTTCTTGAAATGCCAAGTACTGGAGGGATGGCATATAACATTGCTAGATTAAGCCAATGTCAACGTAATCACAGCAGTCCAGCTTACAAGAAAGTAATTGTTAGGATAGACCATGCAAACATAGCTTTATTGAGAATTTTTAAAATATGCTTTATTGTACCAACCATAAAGGCCTAATTATATTAAAAGCCTAGTTCACATTTGAACAACTAGTGAAAATTACAACCACATCATGATCTATCATGCCACATAGTTCACACTTGAATCATAATCTGTTAATAAAAAATAGACAGCACCACATCTCCCATTTCAAGATGACCAATAATATATCTGAGTCTGAAGTGATCATAGTCTAAAACATACAAAACAGATTAATAATCTATTTTTAAAACTTGAAATCTGACAGTAAATATTTTAAAATATTTTGCATATAAAACATTTAAAAATTAAATGTCTCTTAGATTCACATTTTACTTCTCCACCAAAGAGGTTACACATACATTTCTTCATGAATGATCTCATTTGCTATCTGGAAGTAGCCTGGTTAGTTCAAGTTAAGAGTTTTCTGAAAACAGAATCTATCTTTTCTTATTTTTCTGTTCGCCAGAAACATTGGGAAGTCTATCAGTGCTTTTCAACACGGTTGACATTTTCTGACTCCAATATATTCTAAATTGATTTGATAGACTGAAATTGGGAAGCCAATACATTTAAGGAAATAATAATGGGGACATAGGGACTCATGTGGTTAGGATGCTGAGTCAGAAGATCACTGAGAGGTGACAGTTTGGCAGTTCAAAAACCCATTTGTGAGCCTCGTGACAGAATGAGCTCCCATTGATTGTTCCAGTTCCTGACCACCTAGCAGTTTGAAAGCATGCAAACACAGGTAGATAAATAGGTACCACATTGGTGGGAAAATACCAGGGACATAAGCAATGATGATGTCACCAGCTAATCCTTTCAATTAAGAAGCACCTTAGTAGGTGCTTCTGACACAAATGTAGTAGTAATAGCAAATAATAATAAACTCATCAAACTTGATTTGATTTAAATACTTCAGTGAAACACATTTATTTTAAACCCTTGACAAACAGATTATTATTTGCTCACAGAGAGACAGAATGTACTAAACAAATAGAATTTTTGGAGGTTACTATCACTGTTAGAAGGTTGTAGCATATATTGAAAATTGAAAAATGGAGAACTATGTGTTGATATTAATATGTATAATAACATTAGATCACATAAATCTGATTAATGTGGTAATTTTCATTTGTATCAATATTACTCTTGTATCAAAATGGATGACACTCAGATCCCACACAGTCCATGAAATTATATTGATGTATGTTTAAAAATTAAAAAAAAAACTTTACAAAAAAATTTTGGAGGAAAAAAATTATAAAGCAATACTTGATCAATGTTAATCTATGACTACATGAATACCAAGGAAGACTTGGTAAAAGAAATGTCTTTCCAATTATGCTTAAGACTCATGAGACTGAAATAATCAGAAAAAATGTCTCAGTTTAATGAATAGCTGCTTAAAGAAGTTGAAATATGCACAGTATATTCAACAGATCAGTTGGTTCAACCTCTAAATCACTCGTGGCATAATCAACAGCAAATATCTGAGTCAACGTGGGATGATAACATACACAAAGCAATCTAAGGTAACTTTAAGCTTTTGAGGATACAATGAAAAATAAGCTATATACCCAAGAGGCTTCTAAATGCTATGGATTGAAGTTTGAATTTACACTATATTCATAAGATTATGGATAGAGGCAGAAATATGCTTGCAACACACAACACTCTTCCACATCTGCCATATTAACCAGAAGTAATTTTTTTTGTCTACATACCATATTGACTTAAAATAATTATTAACACAAGATGGCTCATTCCATATTTCCTGATGTTGAAGTCAGGCAATATATTTCAGCATTTTAAACTATCCATTATTCAGTAGTTAAATAGATTTTGAGTATGCTGCTTCACTCAGTTCATAGTGTATTGAACATTAAAGAATCTACAGTGAGGCAAATAGAGGAAATGCCCTTGTGGCTATGTATAGATTCTTGTCTTTTGCACCATGCTATTTTCCACAATGTATAGCACATTATATAGCTTCATGTTTTAGACTTCCATAATTTCCTAACAAACTGGGAAATGGTTATACCCTTATTTTTTGTGGTACATCATAGACTCAGAAGACAAATAGTCCTCTGAATCACTATTTAAAGAATGTCCTAATTAGATACTTTGGGCAATTATTTTTTCTTCATGCAAATTCTTCCCACGATTATTCTTGATCTAACTCAGTGAGATAATGTATTTTATAGAAGCTTGCTTTTATGCCTTGCTGCATTGAAGAGAGTCTCCAGGGATGTATTATGCTCCTGCCATAAAATATTATGTTGGACATATTTTGCCTTGATCAATCAAACTTTTCACTGTAATGAAATCCACACCAAGTGAAGTGATGGACCACAATCACCCTACCAGCTAGAAGTGGCACACCTCAGTGCTTCACCAAGGCACTTTACTCCTTTTTTGTTGATCTGCAAAGATCTGTGCAGTCCTATGATTGATGATATAATGAAGTAAAATTCAAAGGTTCAATAAAAAGCAAGGCATGGACTGGCAGGAAATGGTTATGTAATGCTCATATCTTCCTTTTGTAAATGTGCATCACTTGTTTAAATACAGCTTTTTCCAAATGACTTAAGTCAGCGTGATCTAATATATTTCACTAAGAGCCATATTGGTCTAAAATAAATGCTAATATTTATTATTTAGTATTTTTAGTTTAGAATAAAAACAACCCTGGAGCTTAGGAATTCTGCTTAAAGCCACCATGATGAAGGTTACACATGAATGTTATAATTAAACAAAGTTATATTCAACCTCTGTTTACATTTCTGTTTATTTAGACAACAAAACATTTCCAGAAGTTCTAATGAGCTACCCAGGCTTAGATTAAGACAATGTACAATGTACTATTAGCTAAGAATACATTTAAGCAGCAGTAGCACAGATGGCATGAAATTTTGGTTTAGTTAGGGATTTGCTGCAGCCCACAAACAGTTGTCTTATTCACTCATATCTCCAGCATCTAAGGCTTAAAAAAAAATATCAGCAAAGGCAAGGAGCATAAAGATTAAATTTAGAAGATCAGAGCAAACTACAGGGGTTGTAATGATAGTAGTGAGGAGAACACTCGCCCAAGTAATACAGTGAGCATATGGTCAGGGTTGTAAAAATAGTCCCCTTATAAAAAAACCTCAATTTTCACCAAGTTCTCTTCCTTAACTTTGTTCTTTTTTAAACAAAATTTTGATATTTTTGATTTTGAAAATGCAAGACACAATTTATATCTCTATATACTAAATACAGTAACTAAAACAACATTGAGATGGCGGAGGTAAAGTACTCAAAAAAACTTTGGGTTCATTGAAACAATAGTGTTCAAACAAAGGAGAATTGGGACCCTGTCATAATCTATAACTGAACTACCCTGAAACATCTGCTAAGAGTCTAAACCAAGAACAGACTAAACTACATATAATTTTTCTTCAGTACATTACTGACAGCAAAAACAGGATGGTGTTTGATGAAGCTGTTTGGGTGTTGAATTTTTATTTGCCAGACAACAAGCTTGCTTCTTTTTTTCTTTTTAAAGACCCCCTGGACATATTTTCATTTTTACTGTGAACTTTTTTTTTGGATATTTTATTGATTTCTGTCCTCATAAACAAAATGTTTTTGAATGTCCTGTAGATCAGTGTTCTCAACCTTTTGCTCATGCTGGAGCCCCTTTAAATATGTTTTGTGGCCATGGACCATGACCACAGACTCCCAAGACTTAACTTGGGATTTAAGATCATAACAGATCTTAAATGTTAAGATTTAGATAACAGAATTTCTTTGAATCTTTGTGGACCCCCAGTGATAACATCGCGACCCCCTTAGAGGTCTGCGGAGAGAACCACTACTGTAAATTCCTGGTGAAATAATCAATTGTTTCAAACCCTTGAACTTAATACACTGAAACATATATGCAGACACAGAGAAACTGCAATTAAAAGAAGAAACTTGTCATTCTTGTTCTACTGTTCCTTGCATTGTAATATTTTATAAATACTTGAACTTGATTCTAGAATTTATAGTTCCAAGAATTCTTAGAAGATTAAGAAAAAATGTTGAAGTGGCATGTAGGACATATAGTATAAGGTCAAGTCGTTGGATACAAAGTATTTTAAAAACTTGACCTTATATGTCTTACATGTACAATAGATCAAAACAATGGCTGCTTTAATCTCTGTCTTAAACATTTTTTACAAAGAGCAGTTCACTACTACAAGATAATTAGGCCCATTATTGAATAGGATTTACATATTTTCTTTTCTTCAATGAGAAGTGCCTCAGTCAGTGATACTGAGCAAGCTTTTCTAAAAGACAGTTTATAATTCCCCTTTCCCCCCCTAAAAACAATCTCAGTCATATGGAAATGTTAATCATGTTCTATGATCTATTCTCAGCCAACAAATAATAATATGTGTAGACTCTGTTGTTTAATCTAGCATGACTAAAAAACAGAGAACACAAGTCCCTCTATTGCAGAAAATCTGCCTCACAGATACATGTAGGTTCAGACAAGGAAAATGGTTATCAAAAAGTAATTTGGAGTAAAAATGACATTTAAGTCATTTTCATATATATTTTATTCAACTTTACCTTAGCACATGGTATGAACTTTGACATATAACTTGGAAATCATGTTTTTTCATATTATGAGAATGCTTTAGAAAATTTGTATGTACTTTAATATGATGTGTGAACTCAGCTATTGATTAGTTTTTGGACATGAATTAGTTGCTAGATTATGTTATACTGCATGATAAGAACAAGACAACGTAATTCTGATTTGAAATATATCTGTTTTAAATTAATTAAAGTATTCTTCAACCACAGTTTGTTGGTATGGGAAAAATAATAAAACATTGCTAAAGAAAAAGAAGCAAATATTTATAAGTTTCTATTCCTCTTAATATATGCTAGAAGAAAAGCCTGAGAAAGAATATGTAGTTAATTCTTATCAGTTTATACACTTTTATTAAAAATATGCAGGTATCTTAACTTCACTTTAAAGCCCCTGTAATAGACACAGAGTATGTACAATTTATTTTTTTTAAAAAAACTATCTTGTATAATCAAGAATTTTCAAATGTGTTCAATTTCAATTCCCATGCTGATTTATGGAAAATGAAAGTTAATATTATGCATTTGGAGAACAAGATGTTGGAAAAAACATATCTCTTTTTTTCAGACTTAGCAGTTAGAAAACTAATAAGCAATCTATCCCAATGCTAAAAACTTTTAGCATAGCCTAGTGTAGCAGATGAAATAATTGAGTGCACACTTCAAAGATTAGATAGATAATTTTTGAAGAAAATAGCTTACAAAAACATGTATAGTCTATATATAAAAAAATAGGAAAATTAGTACATTTATCCTCTATGGGTGCAGCACACAGATCAAGTCATAGACTATTGCATAAACAGTGTTCATGTTACGTTCATTCAGAACATAATATCAAAAACAATTCTTCCAATCAATAGTTAATTTCATATAACTTGCTAGGGCAAAATCAAATAATCAATATGTACATGTCCAATATCTGAGTTCAATCTATTAATCCAGATTGTTTTTCTCCCTCAAGGAGAGAAAAGTGAGGGTTTTTTTCATTTTTAAATTTACCCTATTGTTATTTTAATACCTGAGGTTTCTCTATAACTACAGCAAACATATTGTTCTCAACAATGGATTGCTATTTTTAATATATTAGTTAATAGTAATGATAAGTTAATATAAAAGCAAAGCACCACCCTAGTAAGACTGATTATTGAACACAATCTTACAGGAACATGGTGTACTATTCACCTGTGAAAGAATGACTATCTAGGAAGAGAAAAGAGATAATGAACACAATTCAGAAAAGAAAAAAGGTAATATATTTCTAAGAAATTAGAAAAGGTTAGAAAGGAACTCAAAATAACCCCACCTTGATTTTATTTGGCACAACAGTGGGAAATTCCAAACTTTCAACATTTGCTTAGCCTACACTACAATAACAAAGAGTATTCCTGGAATCATCCTGCTTCTCTTTCTTAAACTAGCCTATCCTGAAGGGATGACATCACCAATCCCCACCATGCAGCTAAGTGGTGTGTGTGTGTGTGTGTGTGTGTGTGTGTGTGCGTGTGTGTGTGTGTGTGTGTGTGTGTGTGGATTCACTAAGAGAACAGTCTGTCACTTACTGTATCTGCAGATGAAAATGGAATTTCATGACAGCTCTTTGGAATCTTGGCAGCCTACGCAAGAGTCTTGCCAGGTGATGAGATTATGCAGAAAACTATCTGGGGGCTGCAACTCCATCCCTCCTATACCTATTCCATGCATGCATCTTTTTCATTCAGTGGATGACAACAGGAAAAAAAAATCCCGTGTAAATGTAAGAGAGACATATGGTTACAGAATAACGCCCATATGTTGGAGCTTACACAGCCTATGCAGACCAACCTTTCTTGATGGTGGGGGGGAGATATTTGAATTATTGGTGAGATTAGCCTGAAACAGCCTTATTTAATCCATGGGGTTTTTTGGAAGGTTAAGATAAGGTTATAATTCCCAGCTAGTATTTCTACAGTTCTGGAGAACCTGGCTGAGATACATGAGAGCTTTCTTACACTTCTCAACTCGGAGAAAGAAATACACCAAAACCATGAGGAATGTTCACAAATGTTGTTTTGATTTGAACCTATAATTTACTATAACTGAAAACTTCATCTAGTATACCTATTTCACTTTTAACGTCTTCAATAAATTCAGCATTTCACATCAGTATTACAAATGTTTACACTGTTTAACCTTGTTCCCCAGAACCAAAAGAAAAAGAAAAAAAGGGGGGAAAGGGGTAGGATGAAGGTGGAAAACAAGAGTACTGCGCTGAAACTGAATCAACAAATCAGACCAGCCCGCATTTAACAGAAGTAGACAATGGCAACAGCCAGACAACACATTCAAAATAATTGAAAGTAAGGTCAGCTTGGTATTTTAATTACAGTTGGTTCAAAACTCCCTGTTGGAGTTTTTGGTTAAATTCCCACAGAACACTGGGTGCCCTTTTTCACTTCATCTCAAATCTCACAGGATGTCTGAAAGACAAATATACAGGGATCTCCTTTGGAATTATCAGGAAGTTCAAATAAATTTGATCACCCCAAACAATCCAAACCCATGGTGTCACAACAAGAGAGCAGGTGCACACAAGCAACTGAATAAGACTTATTAGTACATTTTCATCTGCAGGCTCAAATCTTCAACATTTACATGAAATACATGAAATGTAAATGTTCAGTAATACAAAGATGGCTCTATGATCTCAATAGAGAAATTGCCTTACAGCCAGTTTACGCTGAAGTTAGTCCTACTGAGTTCAATAAAAGTTTCCAAATATGCACAGAATTACAGCACCAATGATATGTAAGCATGAAAATCAACACTGCAGAATATCACACAATTTTGAATATACTTATATAAAAATCAGCCAGGTTAAGACTATAGCGACCCTATATACAACAACTCTATCAATAAATGGAATGCAATTATACCTATGAATAATACAACATATATCATAAACCAAATGGTACCCTTCCATTTTAAAGGCAAAGCTTTTTTAACTTCTATTTTACTTCTATTTATAGGAGAAACTGTAAAAAAATTTAAGAACCTCTAACATGTTTTTTTTATTTTTAAAGTTTCAAAGTGTGAAAAAAATAACAGGATGAAATCTGGATTTTTTACTCCTTGGGGTGACAATACAACTACCTGAGAAGTTATGAGCTTATCTCCTCCTAAATAACAATTTATTCTGCAATCACCCTTGCACAATAAACAGCAATCTGATACATGTCAAGAATGTCTGTTTAAAATCAAAGAGTGAAGCACTTGTGTTCCTTGTACCATAAAAGTTCAGCTGCCAATTCATAGCTTATAAAAGCAAAGCCAGAAGTTTCCCTGTATAATGCCTCTAGGTCTCCATGCAACTGACAAACACATCCAAGAAACAGACTGACAACCGACAAACACATCCAAGAAACAAACTTTCAAGCCATGTGTACTTTTGTCTTCAGTGACCAGAAAATAAAGATACAAATTGCTTTCCTTCAATTTTTTAGCCTTTTCCTCCCTCTCCTTCTTCTTCAAGGGAGCACTTAAGTAAAGTCCCGGTTTAACACATGTAACAGAGAATGAGTCACACAAGGAAGGAGGAAAAATTAGAAGAAGCTACTTAAAGGCCACTTTCGTCACACCATTATTTAAAAAACCCCTCGCTCCTTCCAGCCCCGAAGTCAAACCATTCACAAAGCGAATCACCCGCCAGAGTTAAAAGGAAGGAGGCAAAAACAAAGTTCACTGTTGGATCATCCTCAGCTCCAAAAGGTAAAAATCCAAGAATTTATTTAAATCTTGCCCCTCCAGTGGAATAAATAAACAAGCGCACGGTGACGGACAGAGATCAACATACCCACGCCGCCTTTTTGGCACATCCACCCGAATCCAAAACTTTTTTTTTTTTTAACAAACCGGAGGAAATCAGCCGCCGCCTGGTTGCGGGTTGCGTTGCCTATCTCCTCACCACCACTATCCGGAAAGCTGTTAAGAGTAGACGGCTCAGCCACACAAAAGGCCAGTGGCTATTAAGAAAGGAGCGAAAGAAAAAAGAAAAAAGGAGGTCGTGGTGGAGCCCAACTTAAGAAGCTCCTCCCCGATACTCCCACAGGGAAAGCGGACGTCTAGCAACCGGGCGGCCGGTTCGCCAGGCATCCGAGGCTACTCCCGGGTCGCTGGAATGTCGGCACGCCTCCCGCCCGCCACAGTCTTCCCTTGTGGGTGGGGGGGAAACGCCCGGACAATTACAGACTCGTGGGGGGGACGGGACACCGAAGTCCCGATCCTCTCTCTAGAGTGCCTGCGGTTCCCTGCCTTCTGCCCGCGACAGCAGCGCGTGTGGATGCCAGGAAAAACAAACACGTGGTGCTCGTGGCGCGTTTTAATTCCTTTTTCTCTCTCTTTCGGTCCAAGCAGCCCTTAACGGAGCTGCTTTCCAGGACTTTTGGAGTCATGCTCGACCAACCGCTGTCTTTTGAGTTTTCGGGAACGCTTTCCGCTCTACGCGGCAATAAAGGGCCCAAATTAACTGTGGTTTTTTTTTTTAAAAAAAGATTCCCAAGCCGGACCTTTTCTCACTGAAGTTTTCATTTCAATACTTCCGCCGTATCCGCGGAAAATGAACGCAAAAAGAAAAGGACCACAACACCTTGTTAAATGGTGTGGGGGAAAGGGGGGCTCCAGCGATTCTCTTATGCCCTGAACATATTGGAACCGGTGTTTGAAGTTTTGTTTTGTTTTTAAAATCACTTTTCTAATGCACAGTTCATGGATGCCATGAACTGCTAAGTGTATCATAAAAGTAGACGGAAAAACATCAATGAAATCCTGCAAATGCCTATTCAAAAGCATTAATTCTCTTATGTCCGCCAAAAAGTCTTGTAATTGCCAGGATGCCCAGGCACATTGGGGTAAACAATTTTTTAGCATCTTAAGAGTATCCCTCTGGACTTAAAATATTGACCGTTCAAAGTTACAACAGCATTGAAAAAAGTGACTTATGACCATTCTTCACATTGACGGCCATTGTGGCATCCACATGGTACCTGATCAAAATTCTGCTGCTTGGCAACAGATTCATATTTACAATGGTTGCAGTATCCCGGCATGATAGGATCCCCTTTTGTGTCCTGAGAAGCAAAATCAGTGGGGAACCCAGATTCACTTAACATGTTGCTAACTTCACAACTGCAGGGATTCACTTAAATAACTGGCAAGAAAAGTTGTAAAATGGGGCAAAACTCATATAACAAATGTCTCACTTGAAAAGACAAATTTGTGGCTTTAATTGTGATCATAAGTTGAGGACTCCTGTAGCGGCCCAATTGGTGATCTGGGGCTGTCTTTTTTAAAAAAAAAAAATAGTTGCTATTTTCAGCAACTATTTAATTGTTCTGTAAAAATATATACAGACCTTGGTTATTGTACACATACCGTGTTTCTCACAAAATAAGGCCGGGCCTTATGTTGTTGTTTTTTGAGCCCCGAAAAAACGGCTAGGACGTCTTTCGGGGGTGAATTAATTTCTCCCTCCCCCCACGCACCAGCGCTGTCTCCAATAACAGCGACAGCAGTGGCGGGAACCGTGGAAGTTATGGAGGTGGCTCCCTCACCCAAGAAGCGGCTGAAACGCTTCCACGATTCCCGCTGCTGCCACTGTTATTGGAGACGGTGCTGGCAAGAGAGGGACAGCTGCAGCTTGGCCTGGGTGCAGGAATGGGCTGCGCACTGGGACTTTTGCAAACTTGCAGAGCCCGAGGCTGGAGCACCAAGGATAGAGCAGCAGAGACACTCTCTCGGCTCTTCTCATGCCCACCCAGGATTAAACCTCAGGATTAAACCAAAATACAGCACGCGGCACTCCCAGGTACCTCAAAATGTTTTTTTCCTGTTGTTACGGGGATGGGGGGGAAGCGGGAGCGACTCAGATGCTGTTGTTTGGAGACGGCGCTGGCGAGAGAGGCACCAGAACCGGTGGGAACCATGGAAGCTACGGAGGCCTGAGAAGCGGCTGAAACACTGCCGGACATCCACGCCAACACTGTCCACTGCTGACCCCGGTAAGGGAGGGGTAAGGGAGCCCTCTGTACTCCACCATGATTGGCTGTTAGGAGCGGCTGATGGTGAGGTGTAACTGCCCGTGGGCCACTCCTAATTCCCCCCTCACCTCCCCCCCAGTTTCTCATGTTTTAAACTAGCCTAAATTTGGGGGGAGGGGCTTAATTTCATTTTATGCCTAAAAAACATGCTGGGTTTTCCTATTGGGGGGAGGCGTATTGTTGGAGAAAATGGTACTGAGTATGTTTGCATATTGTTCATTCCTCTCCATTAGATGAATTGGCCTGTGTGAATTTTGTTTATCCGCACATCATGAGGCCATTTGCCAAGTTATAGAAGCCTAGCTGAGATGGATGAACATAGGGCACACCAAACAATGGAGCTCAGATTTTCACTTAGTTCCAAACCGACCTGGGCCAGTCATTGCTTCTTTTTCCAACCCACCTCTGAATCATATCATGAGGATACAACACGTGTCACCACTATCAGAAGAAAAACTTGTGTGCATGAAAACATCAATTTCTAAGGAAACAATCATAAAAAAAGTATATATCTCCTAACATGATCGTCTTAAGCATATCTTTTAATTTAGCAACAGCTGGCTGAGTTCACAAACCATGATTTGCACATCACAGCGAAACAGAAGCAATCTAAAACCATCTCTATCTATTAGACTGGACGGAATATGTGCCTACTTCTTAAAAAAGCTATCCACTGCCATAGCAGAACCTCTAAGCATAATCTTTGAAAAATCTTTCAGGACCAGCTCCTTACCTAACCTATGGTCACAAGCCACAGTCATCCCCATCTTCAAAAAGGGAGACCCCAGCCTAGTTGAAAATTACAGACTAATCTCCTTATGCTGTGTCACCTGTAAAGTCATGGAATCAATTATTAACCAATCCATTATCCTCCACTTAGAAACAAACAACCTACTCTCCAATAAACAATTTGGTTTCAGAAAAAAACTATCTTGTAATCTGCAACTCTTACACTGCAAAAACATATGGATTACACAACTCGATCAGGGCAAAACAATAGACACAATCTACATAGACTTCTGTAAAGCCTTTGATTCAGTGGTACACGACAAACTACTCCTAAAACTAAAATCTTATGGTATCTCTGGACAACTGCATAATTGGATAGAAGCATTCCTGTTAAACAGACAAATGGTCAAAATTAGGAGTGTCCTATCAAATTCTGTACCTGTCAATAGTGGTGTCCCCCAAGGCAGTGTTCTAGGACCAACTCTCTTCATACTCTACATAAATGACCTCTGTGATCATATTAAGAGCAACTTCAAATCTCAACAAATAAATTCTGTCTTACATATTGGCAAAAAAAATCAGAAAATAAAATACAAGCTGAATAGTCAAGACCTTGTTGATGATCCAAGCTCTGTAAAGGACCTTGGAATACTCATATCTAATGTTCTAAGTGCTAGAGCCCACTGTAACTACATAGCCAAAAAGGCATTAAGAGTTAACCTAATCCTATGCAGCTTTTTCTTTGGTAATATCACACTACTAACTAGAGCATACAAAACATTTGCTAGACCAATACTTGAATCCATTCAGTCTGGAACCCACATTATGTATCTGATATTAGCGCAGTTGAGAAAGTCCAGAAATATTTCACAAGAAGAGTTCTCCACTCCTTATGCCACCAGACTTGAAATTTTAGACCTAGAAAACCTTGAATTACGCTGTCTTTGGTCTGATCTAAGTATGGTATATAAAATCATACATTGCAATGACTTACCTGTCAATTAATACTTCAGCTTCAGCCATAACAACACAAGAGCACACAATAGATACAAACTCAAGGTTAACCGCACCAAACTTGATTGCAGGAAATACGACTTCAGCAACAGAGTGGTCAATGTCTGGAATACTCTACCTGACTCTGGTTTCTTCCCCAAACCCCAAAAGCGTTAACCTTAGACTGTCTACTATTGACCTCACCCATTTCCTAAGAGGTCTGATGGGGGCGTGCATAAGCGCACCAACATACCTACCTTCTCTGTCCTATTGTTTCTTTTATTTTTCTTATATGTACCCATTTCATGTATTCATAACTATGTATACCTTATACCTATTATCTTGTAAGCGATTGACAAATCAAATAAATAAATAAAGTAACCTACCATGCAGCTCAACATAATATAAACCAAGTAAATAAGATCATACAAAGTCTTAGTTCAGTCTTCGGCAGTTAGTTGTAATATCCCATGATCTAGCATAGAAAAAAAATCCAGTGGGTACAATTTTGTTTTTCACCAGGATGGGTAAAGATTTGTAGGCAAGCTAGGCAGAGGTGGTATTCAGCAGGTTCTGACCAGTTCTGGAGAATGGGTAGCAGAAATTTTGAGTAGTTTGGAGAACCAGAAAATACCCCCTCTGACTTCCCCTGCCACACCCACCAAGCCATACCCACAGAACTGTTAGTTAAAAAAAATGAATTCCACCACTGAAGTTAGGCCATTATTAGGTAAAAGTAAGAATTTTGAGCTATGTGCCTTTAAAGTTTTGTTTATCAATGCCTGCAATTTGTTGTCTGGAGCCAGAATATGATAAACTTTGAAGAGCTAATCAAAAGGGAACACGCATGCCTGCCAGATGTTACAGAATGCTCTAAAAAGGATTTAAGCAAAGGAAAAAAATGTTCATAAGGACTGAAGTAATGCTGTTTTCTGCATAAATTTTTTCTTGTCAGGAGCTATGTAAAAGAAGTAGAACAATGAAATGGAACAAAGGACAACATTGTAAATTTGTCCTTGTTCTCCAAATGCTTTCATCAGAATTTAAAAAAATGACTCTGATTTGAGAAAAGATCTGTTGATTACCAAATTCAATATACCACCTTATGCTAACTTTTTAAAATGAAGAGCAATTTTTCTTTTTGAAATGTCTGTCATAATATTACCCTCCAAAGGGACAAAGTTCGATAGAAAATCTGAATTTGAATGGAATAAATTCTTAGCGGTCTGTTTTGCTCCAGGTAAAATCTGTTCTGAATCAATGTGCCCATAGTGTCAAACCAAATAAAGCACACAACCTTCCTATACTACAAAACAATGTTATTTGTAAACAGTAACATTGTTCTTCCCTAACCTAACCTAACTTAACCTAACCTAACCCCGAATCGTGTGTATTTGTGTATGTGTATGTGTATATACACATACATGTGTATACAGTATATGTGTGTGTGTGGTGTATACTGTATATATGTATGTGTGTGTGTGTACACACACACACACACACACACATAATGACACAATTTAGACTAAATTCAATGGGATAAATTCCATAAACAGCATACAAAAGATTATAGCCCAACTACATATTTTATCTTACAGTATAAATATTGTAGCCCATATTATCCTTGCTTATTCATGTTTTATATCTACTATCAAATTTGATATTGTAAGGTAGTTATGACACACACATTTTTCATTTGCTATAAAGCAACGATGTACATTGTTGCTACAAGGAATAATGAGAATAGAATAAAGCAGGGGTGTCAAACTCGTGGTGTCACGGTGGCATCATATGATGTAGTGGGACTTTCCCCCCTTCGCTAAACGGGTGGGGCCAGCACCTGATGCATCCGGCCTGTGGGCCATGAATTTGATACACCCCTGTAAGGCAGAATTCAATTTTGTTCCTCCCAGGTTTACATTTCATTTCAAATTGGTTTTATTGTTTTGATCTATATTTTAAAAAATAAATAAAACTGAGCAATATCCAAATTTAAAAATGCAGTGAAAGTGGGAAGTCTCAAAATGGCTCATGACCAGGTTTAGTCGGTCTGTTGATGTGGTTGGATTAGAATATCATCTACATGTGGATGAGATAAAGGCTTTTTACCACAAAACTCTTAGTTTTTAGTAAGGCACACTGCTGCTATCTAAAGCATTTGGAAAGTTAATCTCATGATGACAGCAGTAAATTGATGATTTTCCTCCAAAGCCTCTCATACACACTCCTTCTGTTTTATGTTATTGTCCAAGTGAAAACTAGTTTGGACTTTTATCATCAACCATGAAGTAATTATGAAGTAGGTTCGGTTATTAAGTAATCTTTGACTGGCTTGGTAGACTTAGCATATCAGATACAGATAGTCTCTCAGAAACTGGCTTACATATCCTAGAGATAAATCCTCAACAAGAAAGGAACTTTTAAA
This sequence comes from Pseudonaja textilis, assembly GCF_049901715.1. Classification (NCBI taxonomy): domain Eukaryota; kingdom Metazoa; phylum Chordata; class Lepidosauria; order Squamata; family Elapidae; genus Pseudonaja; species Pseudonaja textilis. The sequence continues at coordinate 36,926,695 of NC_141993.1, forward strand.
AAAGAGCAAAACAAGACCAGTTAGCATCAGCCAATCAGGAACTGATGCTCCAATTATTCTCTCTACAACCACCTCTGAGCAGGTAAGTGCTGAAGCAATGGTAATAAGTAACTTGCTTTAATTAGCTAGTAACTCTGGACATAATTTCTAGAAATTTGACTTCAATTATTTTCAAAATAATTTCTCATTGAAACTTCTTCCATATGCAAAATTGCACAGTTCAGTAATTAATTCCCTTTGTGTTTCAGGATTGCTATCACATTGCTAAAAAAAAATTATCTAGACTTTGAGCAGGAAATTCTGTTGAATTTATCTATTTTTTTAGGCCTGGGATGAAGGAAGTAACTCTTGATGGAAGGGCTTAAAAATTCCCCAGCTGAACAGACTATAGTATTGGGGAGCTGAGCTGAGCTATTTAGTTATATTGGTTTAGTATTGAGAAGTTCAGCTGTGTAGAGAGGAAGGGGTCCTTCAGAAATATAAGTGATTTCAGAATTTTTGTCCAGACAGCAAACATACTTTTTTTGTTAACATTTGATAAGTTTTCTTGCTTGGAATAAAGTGTGACATGGCCTACTTTTCATCCTGACATAATCCTGCCTATGCCTCTTGTATTCCTCCTTAAAAATGGGAAAGTTTCCCTTGAACTGAGCTTGATTCTGGATAATACACCAGAATGTGGTTTTTATCACTACAACATGGAAATGGTTTGACAATGTTACTTTCTTAGATATTTTCAATTTCCCCCAAGTCCTGAGATTCTAATGGCACCCATCCATTTATTAGGCAGGGTTAGTCTTAATTTTTCTGAGACTAATGAAGGCCTGTCAGGACCTGTAACTTACTGTTAACTTACTCGCAACTAGTCATGTCCAGTTTGGATAAAATCACACCTGAAAATCAGTGGTAGTTATAATTAATCTTTTATATTAATAAATATTTGTTTGTAATAACAGCTGTTAGATTTATTAATCTATCTTGCTAATACTTTCAGAAACAAATGTAGCTTTCCACGCATACTTTGGAAGCTATTCTTAGCCATGGCATTTCTAGCAAGAGTAAATGTTTCACATTCTTATCACAAAAATGAATTCCTCATACCTTGTATAACGATTAACTGTTTGAAACTTGAATAATATTTTACTGATAGTCTGGCATAACACGTGTATAGAAGGGAAATAATTTAATTGAAGGCATCATACCAATATTTCTTGTGTCAGCTGGATTACTACATGATGAAGTTATAAAATGAGTACTCTCGATTGGCTTGATGTTTGTGGAAGAGATCATGCTTCATATAATTACAAAGGAGTAACAACTAGAAACTCCGTGTTAAAATGAAGAATGTCTACATCAGGCTTGTCCAACCCGTGACCCATGGGCCGCATGCGGCCCAGGTCGCCTCGTAATGCGGCCCAGGTCGCCTCGTAATGCGGCCCAGTGCCCACCCCAAACTTCGTGCCAGAGCCAGCGAGGAGGAGGAGGAGAGGCAGGCGCGAGGCAGGGTGAGGTGAGCGCCATGCCAAGCAGCAACAGAAAAGGCCAGAGTGTCACCTCCTGCTGTTGCCGCCGCAGCCGCCGCCGCTGCTTCTGCCGCCGCCACCGCTGCTTCTGCCTTCCAGTCCTGCCACATCCAGCCGGGTCATTTGCAAGAGAGGTAGGCGCTGGGCGGGCGAGCTTTCTTCCCCCCCTCCCCCACACCCCGCAAAATTTGGCCGGAAAATAAACCGTGATAAACCGTGATAAAAAAAAACATGATAAAAAATAAATAATTTTTAATAATTAATTATTTTATTTTATATGCGGCCCAAACCAAATTTTCATCTTCTAATGTGGCCCAGGGAAGGTGAAAGGTTGGACACCCCTGGTCTACATGCAAGAAGAGACAAAATAGTATGTTATGCACTGACGTAAGTCCCATTGAGCAGGGACACATAGAACTGAAGGGTTAATTGTATCAAAGTCCCATTTCCATAAATTTCCATAAAATGATTCTGTGGTTTCTTCCCCAAACCCCAAAAACTTTAACCTTAGACTGTTTACTATTGACCTCACCCCTTTCCTAAGAGGTCTGTAGGGGGCATGCATAAGCGTACCGACTTGCCTACTGTCCCTGTCCTATTGTTTCTTTTTATTTTTCTTATATGTATCCATTTTATGTATTCATAGCTATATTTATACTTATACCTGTTATCTTATAATTGCTTGACAAATAAATAACTAAAATAAAAATAATGAGGTTCTACTTTTGTTGATATTAACATCAATATCTTCAAAAACAAGATGCGTTGAAATTTTCAGTTGTATATAGTATCCAAGCACACACTGAGGATTCAGTACAAATCATCACATGTATATAAAAATTCACATAAAAAATCATAAAAGTGAAATTCACTTCAAAAACATGACAACAGCAAATGTCATGTTATACCACACCTGGCCAAAGTTTATCAAAAGAACTTTCTCACATATCTCATACTTGTTATTGTTTGAAGAAACATGTGTGAAAGTGTTCAAAGGAAAAAACAACAACCAAGATGTGTTCACCTACAATTAGCTTTAGATACGCCATCAAAAAAAAACCACCTAATAAAAAACAGATTAAAACATGACTGGACAGCAAAGCAAAAAGCTGAAATAATTATTTGAGAATGATTGCTTCTTTTTTACTACCTGCCTAGGCAACTAAAAAAATAATAAAAAATAACATAGAAAATTTCTATCTTGTTGCTATACATTGGATACAAAAAGTCTATACCACTTTTTTTAAAAAAAAATTTTCCCCCTTAATATATTTCAGTTTGTTTTTCAGTTGAATTATATGTGTTATATTAAAGGTGGAAAAAATTCTGATGTGATGTATCTTGATCTCATTTTTTTTACTTCTCAAAACCAGGCATTTTAACAGGGTTGTATAGACTTTTTTATACCCACTGTAAATTCAGATACAAGCAGCACAAGAACTATTATTCCATAACTCTCTGATATTATTTATTTTCTATCTAAAGAAGATATGTAGAATACCAAGTGACATTTTTTGTAAGTATGATGTCACAACATTTTTATTTTTCTTATATGTATCCATTTCATGTATTCATAACTATGTTTATACTTATACCTGTTACCTTATAATCGCTTGACAAATAAATAAATAAAAATAAAACATCGGGCTTCTATGTCCATGGTATATCCCAAGTTCACCGAGTAAGCATGTACAAAATTACAATTTCTGACAAATAACTACATCTTTACAGAGGCATCAAAGGAAATAAAAGAAATTAAAAGGATTATTCACATTGTTTTAAAGCTGTGAAAATATCTCACATTCACATCCAAAGAGATTTAAAATATGAATTGATTCACAGATTACTGAATCGCAGTACCCCACAGCTATTGGTTATTCCTCTTCCTTTCACTACGGTGCATCAGCTTGCCTCACTACTAACAGAATAACAGAGTTAGAAGGGACTTTGGAGGTCTTCTAGTCCAACCTCCTGCTCAGGCAGGAACCTTCTACCATTTCAGACAAATGTTGTCCAATTTCTTTCTATTTGATTTTAAAAAGCTTTAGAAATCCTTTCATAAATGTTGAGGATCCTTGTAAGGCTCACCCAGGAACATGTTTTATAATCTACGATTCCAATAGATACAAATAATTTTTCTCATCATAGCTGTGGTAAAATCAATCCTTATCTGTGAGGAGACATCCCAGTTCTCAAAAAGTAAAAAAGAATATTACTGTCTACTTACATGTATTGGGACACGTGCAGTTGTATGCTGGAAATAGTTCAGTCGCTGGAACTCTTGTAACTCTATCCCTTTTAATAAACCTTGCTAAGAGATTCTGTGAATCGTGCTTGGAAAAGAAATTAGTTCTGGTTTTATGCTGAAACCACTAATAACATTAGGTTGTGTTTATTTTATTTGTTTATTTTAAATATATTCCCCCTCCCGCTATCTTACATGCAAGACTATAATCCTCACAAAACAACAATAAAACAAAAATTCCTGGCATCCAAAAAAAGGCAACTGCCCCCATACATCCATATTCAGTTGTACTGGATTCCAGCCTCACTACCCCAACTCTTGAAGGAAAAGTCAGCTCTTCAAGGCCTTCCAAAAATCAAGAGAACAGGGGCTGCCAGATCTCAGGAAACATACATTACATGGGGTAGGGACTGCTGTGGAGAAAGCACATTTCCTCGAAAATGGTAGCATTTAAAGGAAGGGATCTAGAGTGTATCTACTTGATCAGATTTGATGGAATGGGCATATACTTTTTGGGAGAAGCAGTTTTGCAAATAACTTGGCCCCATGACATTTAGCTTTAAAAGTGTTAACCAGAATCTTGAATTGCTCTTATTAAAAAAACCTGGAAGCCAGTGCAGTTTGCACATCAGCATTGTAATACAGGCAAACTGTGGAACACTCAGCATTAGTGAGAGTGAGAGCAATCAACCAGTGAAACAGCTTGCCTTTGGGGTTGTGGGAACTTCACCATGGGAAGCTTTCAAGAAGAGACTGGAATGCCATATGTTGGCAATGGTGTAGGCAGGGATGCCAAACTCATGTCGTCACGGCTGTGTCATGTGACATATTGGGACTTTTTTCCCCTTTGCTAAACTGGGCATGGGCATGGGCATGGCCAGGACATGACGCATCTGGTCCACAGGATGGGAATTTGACAGCCTTGGTGTAGGGTCTCCTGCTAGAGCAGCGGGGGGAGTTGGACTAATGACCTACAAGGTCCTTTCCAACTCTGTTAATCTGTTACCTGTTAACTAGGTGCACTTCTGAATTTCTTAACCAGTTGAAATTTATGGATGGCCTTCAAAAGCAATGCCATTATACTAGTCCAACCAAAAAGTAAGCAGAGTGTGAATATGAATGAGTGTAAACTTGTCCTCCTGATTCAGGAATGGAACTCATTGTAGAATACCTTATGCCACCAGACTTGAAATTCTAGAACTAGAAAACATTGAATTACGTCGTCTTTGGTCTGATTTAAGCATGGTATATAAAATCATACATTGCAATGTCCTACCTGTCAATGAATACTTCAGCTTCAACCATAACAACACAAGAGCACACAACAGATACAAACTCAAAGTTAACCGCACCAAGCTTGATTGCAGGAAATATGACTTCAGCAACAGAGTGATCAATGTCTGGAATACTCTACCCGACTGTAGTTTCTTCCCCAAACCCCAAAAAGTTTAACCTTAGACTGTTTACTATTGACCTCACCCCTTTCCTAAGAGGTCTCTAGGGGGCGTGCATAAGCGCACCAACGTGCCTACTGTCCCTGTCCTATTGTTTCTTTTATTTTTCTTATATGTACCTATTTCATGTATTCATAACTATGTATACACTTATACTTATTATCTTGTAAACAATTGACAAATCAAATCAAATCAATCAATCAATCAATGGATGTACTTGGCACATAAGGGAAATCTGAGCGAAGACCCTCCCAGCCACAGCTACTACCTACTGCTTCAGCAAAAGCTGCAAATCCACAAGAACTCTAAATTATGTGCCAGCTTTGTTTTGGGGAAATGCTATCTTGACTGTAGTCAAAGATACTCAGTTTTTCCTGCATAGCTCTCATAGGACTTAAAATTGGATCATTAGAACTAATACAGTCTTACACAATTTGCAGTTCTACAATCTCCAAATGAAATAAAACAGAGTAACTTGCCTATATATGCCTTTTTCAACATTGCAACTGTGATACAGCTTGCAATTCAAAAAATTAATTATAGGTCAGGGAAAAGAAATAAGGAAAACTATGTCCCAAGGCTATATATTAAGAGAATGTGCTCAACTGTTGTTGAAAACCAGGTGTCGTAAAAGGTTTTTTTAAAAAATACAACTACAACCTGATATAGAATTAAGTTGAAATAAATTTAAAATAAGCAAACTGAAATTGAATTCAATAGCGAGGTGGAAATAAAGAGGTGAAAAATCCAAAAAAGTCTACATATCGTATACCTTTGCAACAATGCTGTCTCTATGATGTTCTCTATGAGGTGCAAAAGCATGCGATAGGAAAGTTTAATATATATTCATTTTCTTCCTCCTTTAATTATTACAGTCATATAATAAGCAAGTCTATACACATTCTGTTAATCGTCTTGGAAAACCCCAAGTTCTGGAATTTGTTTTTCACATTATTCCATGTATGCAAGATGTATTTATCTGCAGGCATGCTGCTAAATAAAGTTTACACTTCTGTAAAAGACAGCAGCTGCTGCCACTTGGGATAAATACTCAGACAGGAGAAACAGGTGATAAGAAATTCTTCTAGCTTATGCATATATGAAGCAATGGAGTTATAAACAGTTGCTCAAGACAATGCCTTGTTTGCCACAGGTACAACATTATATTATGCTTTATCTTTTTAAAACATAGGCACAATCTATCCCAAATCCTTTGAGCAGATATAAAATTGATGGCATTATTCATAATATAGTGAAGCAATCAGAGGTAGCAGAAGACTACACACTTCTATGAACTGAACACCTTCTAAAGATAATCAGATGCATCAAAACACATAATTTCTCTTAAATGGCATCTGGGCAAACTCTGACTTGACTGCTGATTGATTTACAGACTTGATTGATGTAAGTTTGCTTTTTGCTGGCTATCTGATATAGATCAGATCTGAAAAATGCTTGTTTTACCTATAAGAAATGCTTGCTTAAGGACGCATTTGTTTTTTGTGCCAATCTCGAAGTCCACATGATGTTTGCTTGATATTTAGGGCCAGTATAAAAACTTGTGGAACATTTCATTTGGGGTTGCTTGCTTTGAGAGCGATTCTCAAGATTCTTATTCTGCACAGAATCCTAGGGCTAGAAGAGACCTTAGATATCTTCTAGCCAAGGTGTCAAACTGGCAGCCCAGGGGCCAGATGCATCATATGCAGGCCTCACTCACCCAGCATCACAAATAGAAAAAGAATCACAAAATGTGAATCACAGCAAGTTTGACACCCGTGTTCTAGTCCAATTCCCTGCTCAGGGCAGGACTGCTGTACCATTCTGGACAATTTGTCATCAAATCTTGTCTTGAAAAACTCTAGTGATGGAGCACCCACAAGTCTGGGAGGAAAGTTGTTCTTATTACCTTTGGTTATGATTGATGGGCCTGCCAAAATTCCTGGAACATCACAGAGAATTAAGTTATATATTGATCACCAATTTTTAGATTAATAGTGATGGTCTAAAAGGATATATCCTAGCTCCTCTTATAAAGAAGTACAGTGGAACTTTGGGTCGTGAACACTTTTGTTTGTGACCAAATTGGGTTCCGACCAAAAAATCTATGATTTTTGAATTGGGTCAAGATTCAAAAATCAGGTGGTGAACAAACCCGGCCGTGGCAGATTCCCTTTCCACACCGATTTCCCTTTCGTGCATGCACAGTCCATGCATATTTTTGTCTGTGCACGCAGTCAGTTGTGCTTCTGGTCACGATCAAATCAGGTTGTGACTGTAGTCCTGGAGAACCGGTAACAGAAATTTAGAGTAGTTTGGAGTACCGGCAAATACCACCTCTGACTGGAGATTTTACAGTATCCTTCCCCTGCCATGCCTACCAAGCCACGCCCACAGTACCGGTAGTAAAAAAAATTGAATCCCACCACTGACACACATCCTCAAAAATGATAACTTGGACTCTTATTTCATCTACCCTTACACTAAAATGATTAGAAAAGATTAATTTTTAAGTAATAAATCTAGATTTCATGTCTATCTGGGAAGAGTAGGACCAAGGGTTTTTTTCCTGTCAAGAATATTATGTCTTCAATAGCTGCTGTTTATATGTGAGGCAAACTTATTACATCTTGTAGCCTGAAAAACTTTACCAAGTCTTTTTGTATGCCAGTTAAACTAACCCAGCAGACAAAAATCCTAACAATTAAAGGTAGGGAAATACAGTATAATACAAATTTTAAAAAGCAGATGTAACAATATGACAGTAAAGGTGTGTTCTTTATGGAACTAAAAAAATTTCAAGCATAGTTGGAGAATAATTATTTAACAAGATTAAAAAGTTGGAGGCATTGGTGATCCATATACAGCATTCTCTTTAGCCTTCTAATATCAATACTTTTATTAATATTACTTATTTATTAGCTTAATGTCACACATATAGTATATTCATGTCAATTACTTTAATCTACAATAAGGTCCATGGTCAGCATCTACAGATGTATTGCCTCTATATGATCCCAATGTAATACTTTAATATTTCCAATCTAACATGAATATTAAAATATTATATTCTAAATTCATTCTGAACATATTTAATTCAGTTAGAAAGAACTGAAAAAATACATCTGTCAAAATGTATTGTATCAGAACTGCTTACACATGTAAACAGTACATCCTAAATCTGTGGTTTGAGATAGGTGAATTCTCATCCTCATTTACTTTCTAAGCAATGCTTATTCAATGTATATTATTTACATATTTCATTTTGAACTCATTTTTCTGCTTTTTTCCCAATATTATGACATCTTTTTGCCTGATTTGTATTGCAATTTTATATTCGACACTAGATCACAGCCCTAAAAGTTTATACAAATTAATATTTCACTTAAAAGTTACATTATATTCTGCTGGAAATAGTTTGTCCCGAGACAAATAAGATCTATTTCATATGCTAAATAAATACCTAACTAACATACAGTCTTAATGATTTACCAGACCCAATGCTTAGTACAAATACTAGTTCCCTGGCACAGTGTTGGTCAATGATGGATACAATAAAGCAGTTTCCTTCCATGTTATTATTTTGCAATTTTAGTATTAAAAATCTATCAATGATGAAATAGGTTTGTAATGTTATGTTTTCCTGGAGTACACTTAGCTGTGTTTTTCCTAACTATAATTTATCAATTAAATCACAGTTGGCTGGACTTGCACCACATATATTGCCATAAAGTGGTTTGTTTTATTTGGGCTAAGAATGCTGTGCAAATGTAAATGTTCAGTATTCAGGTCTTTTTCGTAAAGAAATTATTTAAAGAGACTCCCCCTGAAGATCCCCAATTGCTAACCATCGGGAGCAATTAATGTTTTTCTTTAAACCTAGGCTGAAGTTCCTTGGCAGCTATTCTGGAGTGCCCCTTTCACGTACAGCAAGGAGAGACTGAATGGTTATGACAAGCTAATGACAGGATTAGTTAATGCAGATAGAAGCCTGTGGGCTCAAATATGATAATAATTCATAGCAAACATTTCCCCAGTTTCAAGATTAAGATCAGGAAAACTCTTAAAACACTTAAAATATACTTCAAATAATAAAACATTTGCTAAATCTTAAAAAAAAACATTTGCTAAATCTATTGTGTCCATGCAACAAACTAAGATGTAAAGTAGCCATATTTAGGCTACTTAGAATGAGTCATTGGTTATACATAGTTTTAGGGTTAGATATTAATTTACCATTTTTTTCTTTTATTTGATCCATGATCCTTTGAATTTGGGAAGAAGAAATGAAATAATGACTAGATTCATGAATAATATAAGGTTAAAAGGGAGTTTGCTGAAAGAACCAAACCAAAATATGGCTACTTTACATCTTAGTTTGTTGCATGGACACAATAGGCAATGCTTAGGTTAAAAATTGGGGAAAAAATATGTGGATATAAACACTAGAGAACAGATCTGTAGTATGCTTAATTTGTTCCTCAGCTGTGAAGTAATAACAATTTTTCAAAACTGATTTGCCATTGCCTTTTTCCTAGAGATGGGAGATAGTAATTGACCCAAGCTCATCCAACTGGCTTTGTGCCCAATGTATAACTAAAACACATGGTCTCTTGAGTTTCTAGCCTGTTGCCTTAATCATTCCACAAAAGTGGTTGTATAGAGAAGCTTAATGTCTGGAAAGTGTATGTTGAACTTTAGCCAAAAATCCCTGACACTTGTACAACTTTCAGGCTGTAAAAAGTGGCATTATTTCCTTAAAATACAGTATGTTCATTATTTTCGGGTGAAGAATTAAGGAGCTCTTCCTAAGTAGGAATATATTAATATATTATTGTCCCTGCTGCAAGATAAAACACTCTAAACAAAGTTGAATTTAATTTTAAAAATTGCTTGACCATCCTCCCTAATTGCTATCTTGCTTGAACATCAATACACTGAATTCTTTTTACAGTTAATTTTAAATTAAATACCTTTCTGGGGGTAATTCTTCCATTGCCATGTTTTCAAGCAAACAAGGAAAGCTTTGCTCCAATTCAGAATCTGAAGTAGTTGATATTATTTCCTGGATATCCTGAAAACTTTCAGGTTCTTCTTTGGCTTGATTTAAAGAAGCCATTTGCACATCTCTACATACAGTTTTTTCCATCCCTTGAAGGGTTTCTGAATGCCTTTTTACATCAGGCCTTTGAATGTCTATGCCGGCTTGCAAAACTGCTTCACAATTGGTAATTAGCATGCTTGTAGTATCTGCTTTAGGAATATCAGTAGAAAAACCTGGTCCTTCTGGTGTGCTCAAATTGATGTCATTTGCTTTTTCTACACTTGAACTATCTTGAACACTGTTGGATCCCAATTTGGACTCATCTGGTGAGTGATCAAGACTTACTTCATTTTTAAAATAAGTAATTAGCTTATGTTCTGCTGTGTCCTGTCTCTTCTCTTCCTCTATGGATTTTTGCAGCCAGTTATTGCTTTCTATGTCATCCAGCATGGTAATAGCTTTGTTCTGTAATGTATATTCATTGGAAAAATTAGGATTTTCACCAACCAATATCCTGGGCTGATCTGTTTGTTCTTTATGACCCTCCAAATCACCTGTAGGAAATGGCAATGTTAAATTCTTGGCTCGATCTGTATTGCCATCATTTCTCTTGTCTGTGTTTTTATTTCTATCATACATTAACTGTTCTTTAGGTTCATCTGTTTCAAAGTTACACGGACCAATTAAGTTATCTTCCTTTACTTCAGCAGCAGTGGCTGTGGCATCAAAATCTGGAACAACTTCTGTAGAGGCAGGAATTATTAAAGACTCTTCATTTTTAGAAGATGGAAGATTGTCCATTTCTTGGTTTCCAGAACTTCTAGATGGAAACTCTACTTTTTCTGTGCAAACTTGGTTCTCTGAAGTATCACTGCTTAAAAAGCAAATGTGATCATTAACCTCTGCATTTATTTCATGACTGCATAAGCCATCCACCTTAACTAACTTGGGGAAAGTTGCAGGAGAGTTTTTGTTTAAGCAATACTTGTCGATAGGACTCTTTTCTGAAAAGGCACTTGGCAAATCATATTCCTGACTATTTGCCAGCATTCCTGTCTGTTCTTGTTCCTGTGCTATTTTCTCTTCAGTGGCTTTGTTACAGACTTCAGTCTCCAAAGGAAATGTGCTTTTGTTTGTTTTCCAGTCATTCTCTTGATCTCCATCTGCACTGCTTTTTTCAACTTCTTCCAGACCTTGCTTAACCTTTGTTTCTTTATCCTCTGGACTAACCTTCTCACTTGGACTCTGTTCAGTGGCAAGGTTAGGCAAGTTGGCAGGCATGACATTTGGTACTACCTGTTCAAATATTTTGCTAATATGTTTCCTGAAATCGAAAAAGCCAATGCCGAATGCCCTAGAAGATGAAATTTCTGGTTCTTTTTCAGATATTGCTGTAGGCTGCCTGGGAACATTTCCTTCCATCTTGGGAAGGTTGAATTTCTCTATCAAATCACCTTTGCTTTCTTCTTCAATCTTACCATGCTTGTTATCTTCACAACTTATATTTGTTGCAGCATCCTCCTTACAATTTGCTTGCTTATCAAGCGTTGAAAGTTCCAAAAGCTTCCTTTCTAAACTTGAATGGCTGAGTGGAGATTCTGTTGAACTGTTAAGCTGCTGGGCTTTGAAATGTGCATCACTTTTATCCCCTTTTAGCTTAATTGCCGAGATCTCATCCTGCAGCTTCTTGAAATTAAAGGGTGACAAATTTCTTTCCGATTGCTTGATCTCAGAAACATCTTGCAAGGTTAGAACATGCTCTTCTGAAAGGAGCTCTTGGCCTGGCATGTAAGATTCTTTTCCTGGGACAGCTTCTGAAGGAATATCATCTAAATTCATTACTCCTAGTTTCCTTTGATGGGTTGTGCTGTTCTCTACAAAAACATCATTTAAGTTGATGGCTGTAGCAGGCGGAGTCTGCAGCCTGGGAGTTGTGTCAAAGATATCTTGACATGCCACAGTTTCCGGCTCACTTTTTTGAAATTCACCTTTAGGGCTATGATGCATAAAATCTGTAGGTTGGTAATTTACTTGGCCGGGCCCATCATGTAGAAATGCCAATGTTGAAAGAGGTGTTGCTTCTGCTTGAGAGCTAACAGATAGAATGTCAGTCTTTTCAACAGGACATGTTTTATGCCAAGCATCACTCAAAGGAATTTCTGGGCTATTAGGTAATTCGGGAGCATGTCCATTCATTCCTCTGTTTTCAGAAGGCAGGAAAGTTACGTCCCGTTTGCAAGTTACTTGCTCTTCGTTCCAAATAGTTTCATTTACTAAACTCAGGCGTTCTACCTCTGTATGTAAACTTTGTCCATCCAAGTCTGCTTCTTTGTTTGGTAAATTAACATCAGTCCCATTGTCCTTAGAATGTTCACCTACACAGGTTAAATTCCCCTGCACGGTGTGTGCCTGTTCAGTCCTGACACTAGCAGTTTTCTGCGTCACTGGAATAAACTCTGTAACGTCCATATTGCTTGTGCATTTGCTGTTTGAAAGTTCATCTAAGCCACCCAACTGTTTAATTATAATAGAGTTTTCAGCAAATGCCCCACTCTGCCTTGCTCCTTCACAAACCCCATCTGAAAATGGAGAATTAGAAACATCTTGCTTTAAGTTGTTTAAGGCTTCTTTGCTAAGACAACTTTCTTCCCCCAGTAGGTTTATTACATTTGGCAGGTTGTTGTTTCGTGAGGCCTTTCCCACAAATTCAGAAATATGTGTTAAAGATGCATCATCATTTGATAGATTCGTTGGTTTTGTCTCTGGCCCACCAAGTACTGTTTGGAGCTTGTGTAGATTGTCTCCAGTTTGTTGTAGTTCACTTTTATCAAGCTCCCCATGGCCACTGAAAAGATTTGATTCCAATGGGTGTACCCTTTCAGGAGATGTCTGGTCAGAGATCTGTCCCTGGAAACTTGCAACTGTTTGAAAACCATTGCGATCCAGATCTTTAGCTTCTGGGTTTGAAACACACTGTTCGCCTTCAGTGCCAAAGGGCTTTGAGCTTTTGTTTGACTGCACTTTGGGAGATGTTATTAAAATGCCCAGCATTGGTTGATTTTCCACAGTGTCTTTAGAATGAGTTTCCAAAAATTCTTTGCAATTAGTGCTCATGAATGGTGAATTGTTTGCCTTTATGCTATTATCGCCTAAGTCTCCAAGCTTTAATGACTGGGGACTGGTTTCTGTTCCAACTGTTGATACTAAAGGGTTGCCAGAATAATCATGTTTTATACTAGGGTCATTTTCTTCAGTTGCTTGTACCAGCTGCACTTGCTGTGTGAAGTCCAATTTGATATGGGTTTCTTGTGCCAAAGTTGTGTCAGTTTCTTTTCTTTTTGTCTCTGTTTTGCATTTCTCCTGCCTTGCTTCATTACTGTCATTCTTCCCCACAGCACTGCCTTGTTCAGCAGTAGTCACAGGTACAGAGTTTGGGTCACTGCCAGCTGTTGAGGCACCTCTTTTACTTTCAGAGTGGGATTCATGCTCTGGTATGTTTATTTTCTCAGTTGCAACGCATTCAGCACTTCTAGCCTGTTCATTTAAGTTGTGGAACTCAAGTTCCATTTTAGACACTGCAATTATTTCTGCATTTGAGGCATTAGTCTCTGAATTTATTTCATCCATCAACTCATCTTCCAATCCCGGTTTGGCGTTTTGAACAAATGGCTGTTCCCAGGATTCCTCTTTTTTATTTTGCAGAACATCATTGTCTTCAGGAGGCAGAGACGGTGAACCATCAGCATCCTCTATCTCTTTATTGACTGGAAAGCAGAGCTGAATATCTTCTACGCTGGGATTTAAAAGATCACAAGTCTTCAAGCTGTCTTTTCCTTGCAAAAGTAATCGTTCAGATGACTCAGGATTGGGCACTTTTTTTTCATTTATGGCTGTGGTTTTTTGCTCCAAGTTCTCGCTTAATTCTGGTGAATGATCTTTGAGTATATTCAAATTACATTCTGAACTGAGGTTGCTTTCTAGAAATTTGCTACTGATGTTGGTTTCTAAGCCACTTACTTGAGAATTCCAATGATCATACCAGATAGCATCTGGACTTGAATTCATTTCAAAAGTTAGTGGCGTCTCTTGGGGACAGTTTATATCTTCATGTATAACCTGCCTTGAGAATGGCACCTCTTGACATCCATCTTCTTCATTTCTGGAAGACATATGTTCATATTTTTCAGCTATTATAGTTTCTTCTTTATTATACTCAGCAAGGTCACTCACACTCATGAAATGTCTTGTTCTGCTGTCAAGTAACAATAGCTTATCCCCAACAGATTCTTCCTTCACCGTACACATAACATTTTCTGGATCAGCTAAGGCTGTATTTACCCTGCTCATAGATTCAGTTTGTGTGATTTCATTGCTGCTCATCTGGTCTGCTGTGTTCTGAGATGTATTTGCTTTTTGCACTTTGTTTTTATTTTCCGGCAACAAGGATGTATCAGAAGGTTCTATGCTAACTGGTAAATCCACACAATAGGTGTTTGGTTCTGGATTTATAGCTTCTTCTAGCCATTCTTTTTCAGATGAAAAGTCACCGGTTAGTTCTGTCTTGGTTAGTGGTAACAGGTTTGCTGTGTTTGAGGATAAGGTGGATACAATAGGAGGATCCTCAAGCACCTTAGTACTCTTTTCTGGAAATATTTGGAATTGATTGTTCCAAATATTCACTTCACTGTTGCTGTCTTCACTGATGACACCTCGGAACTCAACAAGGCTCTGATCAATAACAGATGTTCCATATTTATTCATGTCCGAATTTTCCTTTATTAGATTATTTGGAATACAGTTTTCTTTTTTCATTACCAGGTTGCCTACACTACCTGTGTTCAGTCCCACTGGTTTTATTAAAGCCTCTTCCTTGTTACTCACTTTTAATTTATTCTCCTGTCTGATTTCTTTAGCGGTATAAGAATCTCTGCCTTTCTCACTCTTAGGCAGCTGAACAACGTGTGTCTTGTCTCCTTCAATCAACGGTTCACTGTGTTGCAATGAGTCTAATTCCCTGGAATTGCTTTCCTCGGTTTCAGGTTCTGATGTCCAAGTAGAATCTAACGAAGGAATATGCTCCAAAGCAGTATTATTTGGATCTTTCTCAGACTCTCTTGCAAAAGTAGTTGCATAACGCTCAGCATCTGTTTTTTCACTAACAAGAGGTACAATTCTGGTGTCTTTATCATTCACAATAGAAGGGTTTGACCTCATGGCTGGCAAGCCTTCAATACTACTTTCAAAACTTAGTGCAGTGCATTCTTCACCATGCTCAGAAAGTGTTGGCATATGTTGCCTTTGATCTTGTCCTCCTTCTTCCGTGGCTCCCAAGGAATCTCCCTCATGCAGGTTGTTCTCCATCACATCTGGATGTGCCACAGCAGCGTTTTCATTGGTTGATTCTTCAGCAGTGATACTATAGAGGCTTTCATTGTTTAGGCTGCCAACAATGGAAACATTTATTCATTTCAATTTGGCAATAAATTGCACATCACAGAAGTTTGAAAGCCATACATGCACATGCACTGAAAAACTATTGGTCTGCTTTCATGAGGCAAGAAGTCAGAGGCATCAATGATATACAAACTCAGCAAGAGAATCATTAGATGCAAATGTATTCTGTAGCATTTATTTATTGATTTGATTTTTATCCTGCCATTGTTACTTTATAAGTAGCTCAAGGAGGTGAACATACATAATATTCCTTTCATCTCCTATACTGTCCACAACAACGGTATTTTGTGCTATTGTATGAGACATTTGAATTTATGCAATTGGCTGTTGGTTCATCTGATGTTCATGATAGACTTAAAATTAATCCTGATTTTGAGTACAGAATATAGAAAATTTGTCAGAGCAGAACTGAATTTTAGATGAAAACCTAGTAATAGAGATTGACCATGGTCTCTGGATTTCAAAACTCTTCCAGTTTAAAATTTAGATCACCATTTCCCAGTCTTGTGCTTCTCAAGTATGAAGCGACTGTAACTGTCAACATTGTCAATGGTAATTCTGGCAATTATATAGCTCCAACAGTCAAAAAATACCATTTGGATGTACCTCAATTAGACTTCTATATTGCAGCTTTCTGTGTGTAATAAGTTACAGTTTAGATCCCAAACCAATTTACTATGGAATAAATGCAATGAGTGTAGCAATACTGAATTCTGAACAAATGTGTAGGATCCTTATCAATTCATGATATGCTTTTTTACCCTGAAGACAAATTAAAATACTAAGTATTTTCATATACTAGAAAGCCTGGCCAAATAACATTCTGATTCTTATTCTACATGTTTTTCTAACTTATTCCAGTGAAACAATCTTAAGCTGGTATCATTTCCTTAATTTGATAGCCATTTTCTGCCTACTATCATGCCTGAGTGGCCTCCTTCTTAAATTGAAACTGACCAGTTGTTTCTTGGTACTTAACATCAATTTTCCCCTCAGTTAGCAGATCTTGCCTGCAAAAATGCAGATGATCATTAGAGGGCAGCAAAGTTCAGGATAACATTTTGCTGCAATCTTGAGGTCTGGATTGTTGCAGCCCAGATCTGGTAGGCCTATACTTGTCAGGTACTTTCATCTTGACTTGCACATAATCTGACCTCTTCATATTTGCTGTATGTCCAACTGTTTTATGAGTGCCAATGTATTTCAGTAGCTGGGAATGCAAACTTTGTACTACCGTAGCACTTTCACTAGAAAAATGGAGAATACTGTATTCTGCCCCGATAACAATTAAGTTCAGATTCAAGAAAGTTACAAGACATGAGATTAAATAGAGATTACCAGCACTGTAATATAACTCGCTAGGAATTTAGTAAAGTTTCTCTTTTTATTACCTTCCTAGACTTCAAAAATAGAAAAAGTCTTCAAGTAGAGTGGTGGCCACAGTACTTGGCTGGGCATATTCCACTCAATTTAGTAGATTTAAAACTTACGGATCTGATCAACGATTTTCTATAAATCAAAACAACTCTATATTTAGTACCTAGTGTGTAATTAGAGTGTACAGTACACCTCAGAACTTCATGTGTTCGGTAAAACCCTCAGAGCCACTGCAAAAATTACCACTAAGTTATAATTATTAATACAAACAAGGGGGAAATAATTTAATTAACATGAAATAGTATTTTTTTATTTTAAAAATATTTACAGTATTAATGAAATTTTAATTTAGCTTCTTTCTGGTAAGATCCATTTCCTTGTTCTGGTTCCACCTAGTTTTTGCAACGTGACTCATGACACGTCATTGAAAGTCAACAGGAGTGTCCTTTCCAAACTCCAAATGAATCCTGAGTCACATGCTGAGACAGGACATTGCTATAATTGGCTATTTAATATGCTGGTGCTACTGCCTTTGATTTCAGTTTACTTTCAAATATTCTTATGCAAACAGGAATCAATTTTAATATCATTTCAAAAAACGTCCTTGCTGTTTTTATTTGAAATATATGCTACTGTCAGCCAGGCATTTCGTTACGTGTACTTTTTACCAATTTTAGATGATTAGAGAGTATGTTTAAATACATTGAGGTGCCTCATGAGAACAAACACAATACAAATTATGCTGCACATAAAGTTTGATTTGCCATGCAAACATGCATTTCCTTTCAAATATAGCACATACCATTATGCCATTGGACCTAATATCATAGCTGGGGTGATGAAAAGAAATTTAGAAATACTTTCAGAATTCCATAAGACTATTAGCTTACTGCAACACTGATAAGGGAAAATATTCATAAGACCTCCAGCAATTGGTTTGCATTGTTCAAATGAATTGAGTACCATTTTTCATACTCAAACTTAAGAAACAATATAGTACTAAGAAGCATCTGAAGAAATAGAAATGTCCACATGATCGGACTTCCAGAGAATCAATGTAGGACTGAAGATTGCCCTATAGAAAGCAGTTACAAGGGCCGAGAAGAAAAGAGCTCCCCAAACTCCTCAGATGAGGGAGAGGACCAGGTATCCTCACCAAGGCACCAAGGCATCTCACAGAAGCTTCGTGCTAAATGACTGTTGAAACTGTCTGGCAGATTTTATAGTGTCTCATATAGTGCAGTTTTAAATGGACACTGGGTTTGCTTAATCACTTCTGAAAATGGTTTATTAACTGCTTTAGGGATATTAAGAACCTTCAGAAGGGCAGATGTCTATGGTGATTCTCAGTCATCCAGGCAATGGTTGTCCCAAAGGTGCTTTTTAAAAAAGCAACTGGACTTTCTGATTTTTCTTTGAAGACATTTTGCTTCTCATCTGAAGAACTTCTTGGATGAGAAGCGAAATGTCTTCAAAGAAAATCCAGAAAGTCCAGTTGCCTCTTGAAAAAGCACCTTTGCTTTAGAAGGGCAAGTTTCATTACGCCATGATCAGTGGTGGTATACTACTGGTTCAGCCTGGTTCTGGCATACTGGTAGCGCCAAAGATTGGTGGAGACCGAACTGGTTCTCTCTGAGGAGCTGTTGGAACAGCTGTTGGGCCCACCCGCCCATCCTGCTTCCTATACTGACCTTTATTCCCTGCATCTGTTTTGCGCAGCACAGCAGATTGCCGCGTGTCAGTTACTGAAGTGACAGGGAGAGTGCAGGATTTCAGGAGGTGAGTTGGAAGCCTCTGCACTTGTGCAAAGTGCGTGTTTGGCGTGCACATGTACGCAAAGTGTGTATGCGTACTCAAAGCGCACCCACTAAGCCACGCTCACCGAACTGGTGGTAAACTATTTTGAAATGCACCACTGGCCATGATGTAATTTTCCTTCAAACCTCAGCAAAAGTTTTATGTAAGGTTAAAAAGTTAAAGATTTCTTAAGCTGAAATAAACTGCAAAATGGTGAAAAACACATTACTTTTGGAAATAGACTAGACTAAATAGAATAGACTAAGGGGCCAGATTGACTGGAAATAAAACTTTGAAGTAATTTTAAGAATACTTCCTATAGGCTGTTTAAAATTCTATTAAGAATACATAAAATTTTGAATGTAAGGAAACTTTCTATAGGAAAGTGTTGTGGATTAGAAAAAATATATGATCAGAGGAAACCCTGAAGCAGAGGTGGTATTCAGCAGGATCTGACTGGTTCTGGAGAACCGGTAGCATAAATAGTAGTTCAGAGAACCGGCAAGTACCATCTCTGACTGTAGATTTTACAGTATCCTTCCCCTGCCACGCCATGCCCACAGGACCAGTAGTAAAAGAAGATTGAATCTCACCACTGCCCTGAAGGCTGGTAACAGGAACAGGGAAAAACTAAAGATTATAAGTGGCAGAGAGATGCAGTAATATAGAATAAAGGAAAGTATTTTAATTTTGGAGGAATTCAAGGGAATTTGGCAACAATATATAACTTTCTCCTAAAATTACATGCTACTATATAATGGGTTTAAAAGACGAAATAGAAGATGATATGGCAAAGATGTTACATGGAACTTATAAATAATGAATGTGTGGAAGAGTGATTTGAACATCATGTTAAAAAGAAAAAAAATATTGGCAAGTAACCTAGTGAATTTGAAGAATATAACAGTGTGATGTTATATTCTTCAGAATAAATATACAGTATGTATGTGTGTGCATATGTGTGTGTATGTGTGTGTGTATTTGTGTATACACATATATACATTTACAGCTGTTGAAAAGCACAGTAACAAGAAGAATATTAGTATGTAGAATATAGTAATTTATTCTAAGGATTTGTTTGTTATCTTTAAAAGAATCTCCTCAGTGTCCTTTCCAAATAAAATACAAGTTGTAATAGTGTCAGATGTTAATAAATAGAAAAAGATGATTACAACAAAAGCCCAATCCATACTGATGTTGTTAATAGCACTTAGACTTATATAGATTTATACACCTCTATGTGGTTTACAGATTCAACATATTGCCACCAATAATCTGGCTCCTCATTTTACTGACCATGGAAGGATGGAAAGCCGAGTCAATCTTGAACTGGTGAGGATCGAACTCTTGGCAGTCAGCAGAATTACTGCACTCTAACCACTGCACCAACTGTATACTTTTGTAAGTCTCTGATTATAATCAGTGAAGCACACTGCCAAATAAATCCTGTCCAAGCTGAAATCTAAGGTTTCAAAAGAGGATAGGCCAGAATAGACCTGCTCATAATTATTTATATTTTATTATCACAATAAATACTCCTAAATGCTTTAGGAGTAACAAATATAATTTGATTTTAAAAGTTTATGACCTATCTGGTCTTCCACACTGCTGTTTGATAAAGATTAGGAGACTTACTGATCAAATCAGATTTTGGTGTGAGGAGAGAATTCAACATGCTAAATTGCATCAGTCACAACATACTTAATATCAAGAGTCCTTTTATATTATATTTCAATCCAGTTCCTCATGTTTATTGAAAGTATGAACATTAAACTAACAAAATTTAGCCAGCTGTAAACATTTCACATTTTGTTAGGTGATGTCATAATATTGGAATATCAATGTATCTCCTTGTAGATAATGTGGAATATTTTACATCATCATTTTGGGATAATTTCTCTAACTGTCATATGAATACCTAGATTAACATGCAGAAAATTTTATCTAGAGGCCCAAAAATATTGGCAAAATTTACACAACTGGATAGAAGAAATGTGTGGAATGAAAATAGAACATAGACCAGAGTTCTTTCTGTTGGGGATCAATATGAGGAAATATGGTAAAGAAAATATATATCTAATAATCCATGTAATAACTGCAGAGAGGCGTATGCACAGAATTGGAAAAGTAAAGATATCCCAAATGAATTTAAAATATTGATGAAAATCATGAGATGCACAGAAATGGATAAACTAACAAAGGATAAACTAATAAGGAGGATTTGGATTATTATAAAACATGGGACAAATTTTATGGTTGGCTAGAGATGAGGAAGATTCATGCAAATAAGGAATGATTATATGTATATTTAATGTATATGGATTAAATTATGTAATATTATTATTTGATTTAGCAAAGTAATGACAAAGATTGATATTAGGAAGACTGTACCAGGTTCAACATTTTTATTTTAATTTCTGTTTGTGTTTGTTTGTTTAATAAAGGAAAATTTTATTTAATTTTTTTTTTTATCTAGGGAGGGTGGGAAACTAGTGATTTTCAAAAGATACTAAATTTACTTCATAGTAGATTTCAGTATTACCTATGCCAATGTGGCATTATATTGAAAGTCACAGCTTCACTACATACTGTATGTGAAGAATATGCATTATATATTTTGAAATATGAAAGAGAATGAAGGTTTTTTTTTAGCGTCTAAGAGATGTTGGTAGTAACTCCAAAATACAAGTAACATAAAACTCAGCCACTGTTATATATGTTATGAAGTTTTACAATTGCTACCCAGCATGAATTTAGACCAAAATGGAAAACCTACAAGGAATCGTAATCTCAACAACAAATACACCAACATTTCTCTTTCTAAACATTTGTGCTCAAACTAGTTATAAGAAGGTGAGGGGGAGATAAGCTCTTCAAATGAAGGGAGAATGTCTTCTTTACATATGTTATCTCTACTTCATGCACTTAACATATGAAGGGGAGTTATTGTGTCTTTAAAAAACTTGGGTTCTTGAAACTCAGGTCATTAGAAGTGGTTTGTAACTTGCTTGCAAAGGAAAATTTTATCATTGTGCAATTTTTATTTATCATTTTACATGAGCAATGTGTCTCAGGAAACATACACATTTATAAAATAAGTGTGTTTTTAAGAACAAGAAATCTTTCACAATGAAAAACTAGCAGGTGTAAGAAAAAATAATTCTGTTCCAATTGCAGTGTTTCCACACTTTGCTTTATGTGGTTTAAAATCATGAGAGTGTGAAAATTCAGGTTTCAGTAAGCTAACAGACTTGTACTGCATTTCCTCATTAATGCATTTTACTTTTCTCATGCCAGTATTTGAACAAAACAATTAAAAACAAAAAGGTAAGAAAACCAAGACTGAGGCTTCAGAAACATGCAGAAGTCAGGCAGCACTCTGTCATTTAGAAAGCCCAAATCTAATAAACAGTCAAAAACAATGTAAAGAAGGCTTAAAAGGCCAGAATGGTTTTTTTTAAATCCATAAACAAGATGCAAATCCAAATTCATAATTACACAAAAACCAAGGACATTTTCTTAAATTAGCTATACCTGCTCAGGAGAGGATTCTGGGTCTTTAACTCTTCATTTATATCAATTCCAGCAAATAGATTATTTGGGATTAGGGATTGATGGGACTCCCTTTCTTCCAAGTTAAACACTCGAGGCCAATTTCCACTGCCAGAAAAAGAAAAGGGGTTGTAGAAAAAGGAACACATCCACAATTCTTAACACCAAATTTAAAATGGAAAAATCAATTTGGCACACAATATTATCAGACATTTGTGATTTAAATCAATGAACTTTTATATCTGCCCATCCTTTTTTTTTAAAAAAAAATAGGCCTTTGGTCTCTTCCCACAGTGATGAAGATATGGAATGGGAAATCAATCTGTCCAGCTTATCAGACTGGACTTGGGATCTTATGACACTTTGTAGTTTAGTTGTAGTACCACATAAAGCAGGTCATTATTTGATTCTTTCTTCATTCAAAATAATGTGTCCTGTTCCTTAATTCCAAAGTGCTACTTTGGATAAGATAGCTTTGGTCATCATATGCATGTACTGAAATGATATTAATAGGATTCTATTACGTTCTTGTATTGCCCATGGATATATAAAAGGAGTTGAGTAATAAGTGACGTTTAATTTGTAATGTTAGTTGAGTTACTGGAGTAGATTCCCCAGGCAACAACTTCCTGGAAACTTTAAATGTGATATGCCTTCCAATTACTTACTTCACTAACAAAGAAAAAACATATTCTGCCTACCTTGTATCTTCTGCAGTTAATGAGAAACTATCATCTGGCAGTGGTAATGAAACTGCAGAATCTGATGGTAATGTGTCCAAGTCATCTTGATTGAATGATTTATCTCTGCTCTTTTTCCTTGACTTTTTAGTTTTTATTTCTCTCTCAGTATTAAGTGGCTCTGTTGATTTTGGAACTGAAGGGCCCTCCTGGGAAAAGAAAACAAAACATGAGTTTTAGTTAAAAAGCAAACAACCAATACTTCTTTTTTAAATAGCAAAATAAAAATTGTATCCTGTAGAAATGTCTTATTTTAATGTTGTTCAAAGACAAATAATGAATAAGCAAATAATCATAAAATAAAGGTCTGGAACTATGGTGTTGTGTGGGGAGAAGAAATATATGACACTCTTAGCTGGCCCCTATCCTTATCTCTTTTTCCAGCCTATTGACCATTTCCTTTTGACCAGGAAATCTATTAGTACAGCAGAGAGGAGAAAAGGCTGTGCTTTTTAAAAAATATACTTCAGAATGAGGGTAACTTGTCAGTAGTACGTACATAACAAGAAATTTATACCATTGTAAAGATTACTTCATATAATACTTCCACTGTCTTTATTGTAATAGATTTGTGATTTTTGTATTTTATTTCAAACTTTCAGGTACATTTTAAAAAAACATGAAACTATGATCTGTCGGTCTCAAAGAAAGCCTTCACCTTCAGTAGGAATTTGTTAGGCCATTGTAATAGTAAACTGAAATATTAAGAATAATATGCATACAAAATATAATGCTTAAACAATATAGTAAGTACAGATACTAATCATATTGGACACAGTGCTTCAACATCTTATTTTGAATTGTGATTCCCATTGGATTATCATTTTCAATTAGACTACCATAGGTTTATGATGTTTCTTCCTAACCATGGACAGTTGAATTAATATACATTCTTGACAGCAGGATATCTGAGGAGCATTTGGTTGGAATTTTCCCCTTTCAATATGGCTTAATATTTTCTAAGGCATAATACACAACAATAATTCTGACTACATGCAATCCAGTTGTGAATGGCAGGTGACAACCCCTAGCCTACCTTCTCTGTGTTTCAAAGCTAAATAAGTTGAGTTTAGTTAGAGATGAAAGACTATTTCAAAGATGTAAGTCAGAGTAGAAAAGTAAAAGCCTTTGTGGAAAAATACAATAGCAATAATCTCTTCTGAATGGTCAAGATAATTACATGGATATTATCATTTAGAGATAAAGACACCCAACTAGAGGATGTGTTTAATCTCCTATATTGTACCTAGTCATTATATGGTTTTCTTTTCTTTCCTTTAGTGTCATATTGTCTATGAATAAAACATTATTGTTTGAGAACCATGGACTATAGGAGGCTTCTAAGTTTATGGCAGACTCAGTAATCTGTAGGAAATTTTTCCTTTTCTCTTATATAACCCTTAAGTATGGAAAACATCCCAACACCTTCCCTGAAAACAGAAGGTTTAATTCACATTTAAGGTTTCAAGGGTAAGATGAATAGGAAGTTTGCTAGTTCATCACTCTTATTCCCACTTTTAAAATCCCAAGGAACCCCAAAATTAGACTGAAAGCAATCATCCTCCCCCATTGCAGAGCCAACAACACAATACTGGACAGCTTCCTTTGCCCCCTGAAAGGATGATAGATTGCCTGCAGCTCCCAAGCCCTAAAATGTTGCCCATCTATAACAAACTAATGTGTTCTGTACTTGTATTTTGATTAGATTGAAATAGTTGATATCATTTTAAAAATCAAAAAGACAGATATGAAATTGCACTAACACATTTTAATTATAAGCCCATTTAGACTTTGGAGTATGAGTGTTTTAAGTTGCAAGAAATCATTCAAGAATGAAAATGCAAGCACAGATGATCTGAAGCTAATATTACATTACTGTCTTAAATGAAGTTTTAGAGAGTGATCTGAAAGAATAGTTTCTTTCATTTATTCTGTATTCTTCAATGATTGTATAGGTGATTACATTATACACAGTTCCCTTCTATTAATGTGCATTGATACAGCACTTTGGGAACATCCAACTTCTTTTGCAATTACCTTTTGAGGCTTTTCTTCCCTATGGAAGGTGTCAATGATGGTTTTCTGCATAACTGTTAGGTCAGCAGTCTTTCCCATGATTGTGCTTCCTACTGAACCAGACTGAGAGACCATTTAAAGGAACCCTTTGCAGGTGTTATGGATGAATTAGCTGATTAGAGTGGGACACTTTGAGTCTAGAATATTGAACCTTTTCATAATATTCTAATTTTCTGAGATTGTAGATTTGGGGTTTTCATCAGCTGTAAACCATAATCATCTCACTTATGACAAATCACCGCTTGAACTATCTTGCTTTGCATGTAATGAGTCAATCTCATATACTAGGTTCACCTTTTAAGTTGCATTACTGAAATAAATGAACTTTTGCACTATATTCTAATTTTTTGAGTTTTACCTGTATACTAATTAAGAATTCTGCTACTAAAGCAATGTAATGAAATCTTTTGTGTTGCAAGAAATTTAACTCACATACATTTTTTAGAGTGGATTAGTAACCAGATAGAGTAGCATTAAATCTGATTTTATTTTCTGCTTAAAGGAAATGCTCTGTTTCTTTCAAAGATAAGTTTGTTTAAGCTGGCATCGCATCTTAGATGGATCTACCTGTGTTGCCCTTTCTAAATATCTCTGAAGCTTAAGCCTTTAAGACTAACACCTATTTTTTGTTTTTCATTGCTATTTTGTGTTCTTAATAAAATTAATATTTTAAGCAAATGTTATGGGGGTAGCCAAATTATACTTTGTAGGTATGATTGTAATCTCATAATATACCTTAGAATATAATATGCTTGGCCCCTCTAGAGTCTAGATTCTACCAGATACTGGGTTAAAAGATAGTATAATGTTCTTCAGATTACAGAAAGGGGAAGTCATATTTTTTCTTTTGGACTTACTATTATGACCCTGGTTGACCCTGATTAAGAAGACTTATGAAGATTGTCGTTTGGGGCAGGCCCAATGGGGTAGGCAAATAGAACTTTTCCATTCAGTACCCAATTTTCATAAATTTATATGAGACACAGAAACAATGCACGTATATACACACAGTACACACACACACACACACACACACACACACACACACACACACACACATATATATATATATATATATATATATATATATATATATATATATATATATATAAAACCAAAGACATACATATATATATTTTCTGAGGTTTTCGCGGATATTTGTATGTGGATCTTTGGTTATTCGGGTTTTCTCCTGCATAAAATTGGAAGTATCTAGGCGATGTTTCGATGAAGTCTCATCACCATCTTAAGGCTTGTGTCTTCAGGCTTCTGTCTTCGGCCTCCGAGAAGCACAAAGCCGAAGACGATGAAGATGATGAATGAGACTTCATCGAAACGTCGCCTAGATACTTCCAATTTTATGCGGGAGAAAACCCGAATAACCAAAAATCCATATATATTCTATATATATATAGAAGCCTTATGATGGCAAATGAGATTCTGCCGAAACGTTGCTACAACTTTAAAAGCACAACTACAATGACGTGGGAAAATACCCAAACAAAGCTGAATGCCATACATGTAAGTACCCGCGAAAACTTAAGAATATATATATATATATATATATATATATATATATATATATATATGGTAGCACTCAAAATTTAGGTATTTTAGTCTAATATGCTGTGAAGACTTACCCCATGTAGCTACTATTATTATTCACTCTAATATATGAACTTAGAAAACTGGGTTGCTTAAGAAAACATGATTATAAAAGAACAACCATAATCTCAAGAGCACGCCTACAAACATTACATTAATCAAAGAGTATATAATGATTCCCAGAATTAATATTTATACTACCATTGTTTTATATCTGCAGTGCAGTAATATTAAATGTATTCTTGTTTTATAATGAAATACATTGCTTTAATGTGCGAACTATCCTTTTGAGAGCAAGAATAAAATAAGCCTGATCGATCAAACAATTGGAAAGAGTGCAGATAAGAGAAACAAAGATGATTAGGGGACTGGAGGCTAAAATACATGAAGAACAATTGCAGGAACTGGGTACGTCTAGTTCAATGAAAAGAAGGACTAGGGAGACACGATAGCAATGTTCCAATAACTCAGGGGCTGCCACAAAGGAGAGGGAGTCAAGTTATTCTCCAAAGCACCTGAGGGCAGGACAAGAAGCAACGGGTGAAACTAATCAAGGAGGGAAGCATCCAGTGGTGGTATTCTACCAGTTCGGCAGAGCCGGTAGCAGCGATGAGCAGCGGAGATCGAACCAGTTCTCTCTGCTGCTCTGCTGTTGGGCCCACCTGCTCGCCTGGGCTCCCATACTCACCTTTATCTGCTGAATTTGAAGTGCAGCTGCTTTGCGTGGCACAGAAGAGTGCCATGCGGCAGCTGCTGAAGTGACCGGGATCGTGCAGGCTTGCAGGAGGAGAGTTAGAGTGCCTCTGTGCCTGAAGAAATGCCTCTGTGCCTGTGCAAATTCACATTTGGCACAAGTGCGCACACAAAGTGTGCATGTGCATAAAGTGCGCCCACCAAGCCACGCCTACTAAACCAGTTGGTAAAAATATTTGAATCCCACCACTGGAAGCAACTTAGAACTAAGGAGAAATTTCCTGACAGATAGAGCAATTAATCAGTGGGACAACTTGCCTCCAGAAGTTGTGAATATTCCAACACTGGAAGTTTTTAAGAAGAGATTGGACAACCATTTGTCTGAAGTGGTGTCGGGTTTTCTGCCTAGGCAGAGAGTTGGACTAGAAGACCTCCAGGTCCCTTCCAACTCTGTTATTCTCTTCTATTCTAATCCAAAAACTCAAAACAAATTTTCCTCAAACAAGTTTTTTTAAAATTAAATAGAAATAACCTCACAGACAAAGAGAACAGGAATCTTACTGATGAAGTCTATTAGTGAATTGGAACAAATTCTGTTAAATAGTATTCAACAGCATAAGCTTTTATCCATCAAATTTCTCCAAAGGTTATGTTTGTAATTCTTACCATGTCATTGTTAAGATGATATCAGTGTATAGGATGACAAACCTTCCCTATTAATCATCAAGGATTTAATTGTCATTTAGAAAAGGGGGATGGGGGAAGAAAAGGTTTTGAACTTAAGTTTTGCCTTTGGAAAGCCTGAAGGATGCGGGGGAGTTTTGGCAATCTTTAATTGGTTCAAGTTAACAGAGGTCCTTTCTCTCTATTCTTTCTCTCACCCATCCCCCAGCAGTCTTCTTCCTGCAGTACTTTCCTCATTATAAACACAGAGCCTTTTAAGGCAGTTGTTGCAACATGATCTAGTTCTGTGTCTTGGCTGGAAGTCAGTTTGGATGAATTACACCAAGTTTCCATTCCTAATAACACTGTGCTAACAGGCAGATGAAGACCTGCAAAAAAAAAAAATTGTAGAAAAACTTTTTTTATTTGGTGCATCTCCCATTGTACTTTTGTGCTATGCCGGTAGAGCAATCTATCTGGCACAGACGTAAACCTTCATCTGTTAAATACATCAGTGTTCTCATTCTGAAGGACTCACTTCCTCCATAAGTGGTTGAAAGTGAATACTGGGAAGTTGACCAAAGGACCATCCCCTGGTGTCAGGAGTCTAATTTCAGAAACAATTGCTAAAGTAGCCAGATACGAAAAACAAGACAGTTGCTAAAATGCTGCTCTGAATAGACCATAATGCTTTGTAGTCAAATAGTCTGTGCCTCTACAGATAAATAGCTATCTAAGTAATAGTCTGGAAACAAAGAGTTATGTGATTGTTGTTTGCAGCAGTATATTTGTAGTTAGAGTAATTCTGAAATTGTTTTAGTCAAGAGTTTGAGTTTCACTAATATTGATTGATTTAAGCTAATGAGGCTTTTTTTTGGCAAGTAAATTTATATAGAGCTTCACTATTAATCTTCCTGCATGAACACAATTTTGGCTTCTGAAACAGTGTATGTTGGAAGCCAGTTTGGTGTAGTGGTTAAGGCATCTACTGTGGGCACAAAGCCAACTGGGTCATTTTGAGCCAGTCATACTCTCTCAACTCTAGGAAAGAAGCAATGGCAAACAATTTCTCAAATTCATGCCAGGAAAAGTCAAGGACTTGTCCTGGCAATTGCCAAGAGTCAACACTAATTTGAAGACACTAAAGAAAAACAACAAAAAACCCACAGAATACATGGACTCTATTTGATAATTGTATTTATGGATTATTTGTTTTTATTGTACTTTTATCAATATTATTTTTTACTGTAAGACCCCAAGAATTCTATTCTTTGGATAGAATAGAATTCAAAGATAGAACTCATAGACAGAATTCAAAGAGTCAGTCAGTCAGTCAGTCAATCAATGTCTGTCTGTTTGTCTCTGCCTTTATCATCTGTCTGTCTATCTATCCTTACATAATGATTATGAAATATATCAGCACATTATAATTTAACAGAATGTTCTTTATGTAGAAACTCTCAGGGGAATGACAGGGGAGTAATAATGTGGCAGAAGGAATCCAAATGACCAATCTATTGTCATGAAAGGAACTAAGTCCCACTTTAGAAAATTCAGAACCGTAACTTAATTTTCTGCAATATACTACAGTTTTCAATAATATTAAATATTAAGAAAAAGTTGTGTCGCAGAGATTAGAGGTTTTCATTGTGCTTTGTGTTCCTTACCTTGTACCTATGGCAAAACCTATGGCATTGCAATATTTTCTAAACACACCCTTATTTTTTCCAGCCTTTATGTATGTAGGTATGCATGTATGTACAGGATTTAATTATTTATTTGATGTCTATACCTGTCCATATCAACTTGAAGCTGCAGAGTCTATGAAGCAACTTACTAAGCTTCTCACTAAGCTTTATAAAAGAACCAGTCCTGTTCAATAATGCATAACCAATGCTTTGGTGTAATTTGCAGTGTTGATAATAATTTAAGTTCATATTAACCTTGCCATGCTTTGTATTCTTGAAACAATTAACTATATTTTGTGTTCTCCTTCCTCTGAAAGGTTCAGGTCCAATATTTTCACTCCCAACATTACAGAATATAGGAAGCACACATTTTGCTCCTAAGAGAATCCCCAAGCATTACTAATACCTAAAAAGAGTGAAAACATATCAAAGCTTTACAGACTTGGGCAATTCTCAGAAATTTTCAGATTTTATATAAAAAGTTTTGCAGCATTTTGTGTGGTTATATGTGGGTGTGAAAGAAAGATCAGTAAAACTGCACAGTTTTCTTTAATTTCTTCTACATAGTTGACATAGAAAATCCAGCTACAGAATCTGATGGGTGGGGAAAATATACAAAGTTTGGGATGTAGGAGTATGCAAGCTGCAAAGTGAAATGAGTAGGTCAGCAAAACAACGTGAAGAGTTGATGGGACAGAGCAAGAATTCTACAACTCTATTTTTCTAAAGATCTGGTTCCCTATTACCAGATCCAAGTTGACTAATATAGGTAAACTTACAACAGTTCATATAGTGACCATTCAAAGTTACAATAGCACTGAAAAAAATGACATGATGCTTTTCACACTGAACAACCATTGCAACATCCCCATGGTCAGGTGATCAAAATTCAGATGCTTGACAACTGATTCATATTTATGACAGTCACAGTGTCCTGGGGTCATGTGATCAACTTTTGTAACCTTCTGACAAGCAAATTCAAGCCATATGCACTTAACAACCGGGTTACTAACTTAATAACTGAAGTTATTCAACTCAACAGTTGTAAAGCAAGAAAGGTTGCAAAATGGGATAAAACTGCCTTAACAAATGTCTCACTTTGCAACAGAAATTTTGGGCTCAACTGTAATCATAAATTGAGGATCACCTGTATCTTGCTGGCTATATATTATTTAGAATCTTGAAGAGGATTCCAAAATATTTCCAAACCAGTAATCCTTCTCCCCCATCTGTTCAATTTTACTCTACCCTGAACTGCCCAAATCATAGCATGGGACATTTCTAGCATTTTCTGAATTATTTTTCTTTTTCGAGTTCAAAAATTACTGGTGGACATAGTTTGGTGCCATAGATCTCTGCCTTCTACATTAGGAAGTTTTGCACAAACAGAAAAACAATTTGATCTCTCTCTTTTCACTCCACTTACACCAATGGCTTTTGTTTATCCATTGTGAATCTTGTCCTTTAACTTATAACATTTAGTAATTTTAAGAAAATGTTTTCTTCACTCACCTGACTTTCTTGGCTGCTGTTTTCATTACCCATTTCAACAGGAAAATATCAGAGTCAACCTTTGCATTAAGAATACCAGCTGAAAGAAACAAACAGTCATCAGGGATTTTCCAATAGTGAGGGAAAATAGCAACCCAAGAAGAAAATAATCTGCTTTGTGCCTCCCTGACCTCCCTCTCCATAGAAATTTTCCCCAAGCCTAGCAGGTATGTGCTTGAAAAGATAGCTTCACATTACAGATCTAACTTCTGCCAATCATTGTTTTGAAGTTCTTCTTTGCTCAGTCCCATATGGCAGCTGGGAGCAATCATAGACACTTGTAGGCTCATGACTATCCTCAGGATGACAAGTCAAAGCAAAAAAGAAGAAAAATGGGCCCACCCGCCCCCCACACACAACAAAGACTATCATCATATTCGTACAACTTTACTCCATCAGGTCTTTGGGGGAGTAGAGTGAAGTGACATACTTTTGACAACACCACAAAGGGGAAATTGATAAACGTTGGACTTTTAAATGAATAATTTGGCAAGATTTTTTGGGCTTGACCCCTTGCAAGTACGGACTCTAGGCAACACAATATCTTTACCCACCTCTGTTATTACTTAACTTATTTGCTACATCTGTCACTGCCTATATTCAAAGGCTAGATTGGACAAGAAGCTAAGACCAAACTACTCCATTACAATAACAATACACACGAGTTAATTTCTCCTTCGATCCCAAAGTGAGATGTGCTTCTTTCTCCTATTTATGCAATGTAAGATTTTAATTTGATTTTTGTTTATGTATAGGTCAAGGACCTTACATTCTGTCATACTTTTTCATAACAGTTATTTTAGTTCTTCTTTTTGCAAAAAAAAATCTAGCTTATCAAAACCCGAACTCTTGAATTATAGTCTGCAATTTTTCTTGTTCAGTATCAGTTGAAACAGCCAGACACAATAGCTGGAAATTGCTTCTGATAACAAGTTCATGCCAAGTTTTCCAAGTATTGAAGTCTGTAACCAGTGCACAATGTAGATATATATATATATATAAGTTCAATATAGCAGTAAGATTATTCAAGAGTTGGGAGAATGGCCATTGAAATAGTATGAATATGTCTGAAACAGACTCATATTTGAAACACAGATTCAGTCATAATTAAATTTAACATGGAAACCATGCTTGGACTATGATTCCAAATTCCACAGACTTGTTTTCCTTGTCTGCTATTACCTTGAGTAAATTAATAATTTCTATGGCAGCTATGTGTGTACTTGTATAATTGAAACAGGACAGAAGCAGGACACTCTGCAACCTTTTACCTTTCCACTTAATTCAAATAGAATTTTGGAAAATACAAAATTAGGGGGGGCGGGGGTGGGGGGGGAAACAGAGAGATTAATTAAACAAAAAAGCAGGTATCTGCCAGCCATCGATGCTATATTAAGGACCTACTAGACAGTCAAAGCATATCATCGTTTCTGAGTTCTTTGGTCTTCTTGAAGTTATTGGTGAGCGAGAATCAAATATAGAATTAACACTGCCATACTAGCTTGCATATTGATAATACTGCTGCCATTCCTCCTACTTTAAATTTCACTATTAAATATTTAAATATTTAATCCAGAGGGTCTGAATCTGATAGAGAAGAAATTGATGGCACATTACTATAGCTCCTAAGCAATAAAAGTGAGCAACAAAATTGTTCACAGATCAGACAGAAGCCCTAACGTGATATTATTATTATTACCTTTAAAGAGTTAAATCTAGTCCAAAGATAAATTTTAGGGAATCAGGTCAATTATCTCATCAAAAGATATGTGAATCTAGTCTATCTAGTTCATTCAGCAAACCATAATTAAAGAAGCTATGGCTAAATGCAACATATGAACCAGATCATACACATAAACATATATAGGTCTCTTCTGTGCTAAATGATTACTTCATCTTTTATTCCAACCAGATCCAAAATTTCAGCATCTAATTCATTCCCACGTGATATATGAATATGTATGAAGTTGATGATTAAAGTTGATCTCTAAATGTATATTTTACATCATTCACTATGTTGCCATGCTTTAGAATGTTAACAAGAAACCTCCCCACCTTTGCCTGAGGCTGAAATTCAGGGCTTACTGCATCACAGTATAATTTTGTTTATTGAGAACATATTTGACTAACTAGCATTGATCTCACTCCCAAGTAAAGCATGGATACGTTTTCAGCCTGGAAGATATTTGTTTCATTTTAGTTTTGTATAAAGATTAACTAAATGTGACTGTCAAATCTAATTATGTGTGAGAACAGAATATATTGGATGGGAAGAGGTTTTTATTTTCTCTCATCCATTTTATTTTTTTTTGGAATTTTCTCTTTCCACATCTCTGCGGCAGCTCCTTCAACTAAGTGTTTCTTGGGTGAAAGTACAGTTGGTGCTTGTTACTTCTTCAGTCAGGTATTTTAGTGATCTACATCTTCTAGCAGTATCCTATGTAGGTATTGTTGTTTTTCCTTCTGTTCAGTCGGCTCTGATTCTCAGAGATTGTCTTGAAAAGTCTTTGTCAATTTCTTGATAAGTTTTTTTAGAATTTTTTTGCCATTGCCCCTTTCTTTTACTAAGAGAAAATAGAGAAAATAGAGTGAAATTGGCCCAGCATCACCCAGCTGGCCTTATGCCTAAGGCAGGACTAGAACTCACGGTCTTCCAGCTTCTGGTCTGTTGGCTTAACCATTGCATGAAACTGGCTGTCAGTGTACAGTATATGTTACTGCATTATAATGGACAAGCATATAGTATCTCTGGCCTTCAAATATGGTAACAAATAGAGATTGTTGTATTACCTTGTTGCCATTTAACAGATTTTGGTAACCTGGGAGTGGTAAGTATACAACTTATACATCATTAAATTTCTCTTTTATCTAAATAGTTGGGCATTGTCACAATTTAGATTGTTCACGATGGGTGAACAATTTTGCTTTCATGTAAAGAAAAAAACCAGTCTGCTTTCATAGTGTCTAATTTGAGACTGAACCAGTTTTCGTATTCAGTTATATAATGAAAGATGAGGAGAAAGATTTGTACTTGGTTTAATAACTCATGCTTTCAGCCTATTTTTCCTTTTAAATTTATAGACCTTAAATTTGTTAAAATTCTGTGGTTAAACTGTTTGAAATATATTTCTGAACTAGTAATATGCCAAGTTTAGGAAATCACAGTTCATATAATAATCCTTTATACCCTAAATATTAGAGTGATATATAGCTTCATTTCAGGGTTTTTATCTGAAGGCGATTAGGTATCAACTTCATAAATTAGATCACCAATTTAAAATTAAATTATCAATGTGAATGCTCTTCATTTAATTGATGTGTAAAATCAAATCAATCTGGCTCAAATTGACTCAAATTATCAAATTGTATGGAATTAAATTCAGTTTAAATTGAAATAAACTGCATATATCTGCTTAAATTACATTCCAGCTCACTTTAGTTCTTTGTGTAAATTGAAGTATATTTGTGTTTTTACCTCTTAAAATAGAAAAACAGCTAATACCAGATCAATTTGAAAAACTTTGTATGTGCATATAGTATAATCTGGTTAAAATGAGACTGTCGTTTGGTAAATAAACTGTAAAAGGCTGAGTTAATACATTTCTATAATGTAGAGATCATGTTTTACCTCCTATACTTCTCGGTTAAAAAAAGGTAGCTATATCCAAAACAAACATTATTATGGTTGAATCCAGTTAAACCTATGCTGGTATCAGACACACAGTGAAATACTTATTTCTGAATAAACATTTAGGATCTATAGTCAAAATAGAAGTAGAAATAGCTACCATTCATTTCTGACAATATTTTCTCTGTTCAGTTTCTTGTAGTCCATCTTGCAATGTAAAGTCCTTTGGACTTTTTCCACTCATATTCTAACACACTAGAATGAAAATATTGCTGTTCTTTTAATTTACACATACAGCGATCAATTTTAGAATCCCATGCTATGTTTTAGATAGGACACTTTTGAAACATGCTGGTTTTATGTAATGTAAATTACATAAATACATACATATTTACAGATACATATATAAATCTGATCTAATTAAATCATTAGAAAAATTGAACTCATAAGAAATTTTAGCATACCTACATTGGGGTGGGGGAGATATAATCTGGATCCTTTCTGGAATTCAAGCACTTCACTCTTTCCCAATTATAATGCTTCAGCCAGCTCTATCTGTTTCGTTTAGTGCTCTGAATCACATGCATTTACCCTTCATTTAAATGACCCACCTTCAATTAAGCATAACCTGTTGAGCAAAGATGCTGACTCCACCCCAGGTATAGAGACATTCAGTTAACACACTCAATAACTGCTAAATAAAAATAAAAGTGAGAAATATCATTCATATGTTGGAGTTACAGAAAATGAGCCAGGATGTTTGGTTATTATCCTATATTTTCCTAAGAAGTACCACTGAAACTTATGAGCTTTATGGCGAATTTCTTTTAACTACACTGAGATGGTCAAAGGAAGACTCTTCTATGGCCGTAAACACTATATATCTAAGAACTGGGAGCTGTTTCATGAGAAAAGAAGCTTTATTTTACACAAGCCATTATATCTCTTGTTCATTCTACCACAGACAAAAATGAAAGACCAGCTAAAATTTACTTCTCATGCTGCTGCATTCAGAGAATTTACACCCGTGTCTTCTGGATTGCAGTTTGGTACTCATGAGATAAATTCATGCAGATCCAGTAGGCATATGCTTGAAGAACAAGTACAAAAAGAGAAAGAGTTTCAAGAAATCAATCTAACCAGGTCATGTTTCAGCTGTAGGCATTTGTAATGAGTAAACAATAATTTAAAATCTAGTTGGATGACTAGGTCATGCATGGATTTGTTTTTCTTTTAATGAATTCAGCAATTCCTTCAAAAATGATTATCTTTTGTTTTACTTGCTTTTGTCAAACCTTATTTTTTCTGCTGGAAATGACTTTCTGGTGAGTCACAATGGAAAGATGGAATATAAAAGCGAGAAACTCACTCAAATGTGCTGATGCAAAAGGCATGGCACCTGCTTTACTTGGTGACTTAATAGCTATTAATAACATTTAACATCAGCACAAATGAATAAATGGATTCTGGACAAATCTTGCTTGTAGAAACAGCCAGAGCTTTGCAGACTGGGAAGGGAACCCACCTGTCATGGGTATGCATTTATAATCCCTCGGATTATATAACCAAAAGTAAACCGTCTATTGACTGAATTTTGGCAGTGTAATTTTTCAGCTAAAATGAAAAAAAGTATGATAGGAAGACGAAGAGGTTAAAATACTGCCATTCTTATCTTAAAAAATATTACCAGATCCCTCTGCTGTCTATTCAAAAGAAAGAGGCGTTCCAGTGAAACCACCTTCTCTTAGCAATCAAAAGATTTTGCTTCCACTCCATGTTTTACACAAATATATGACTATGATTCTTCAGTGACATGTTTTCTACCTCACTGAAAAGCAAAATGTGTTTGTTTATACTTAATTTAACAATGAGCCTAGTAGCCACTGTGATTTGAAATGTATATTTAGCATTAAATATAAATATAAACAAAATGAATTGCAGTTTAAAATATACATAGCTGTAATGCTATGTAGAATATAGCATTATGCAGATTTTGGTTCAGTATGGTTCAGATTTGGGTACAATATGGTTTTCTTCAATTTAGCAAAGTATGGTTCAGATGATTTGGTTCTCATATGAAAGAGAGAGAACCAATATATATATGTATATATAATGTAATGTATATATAAAACTGTACCAGACATCAACTGTGCCTGAAAAAACCTAACGCAACTTGTTTGATTGATCTGGGGAGTGATATTTTATTTGAAAAAAAAAAAACCACTAGCAAATCACTTGATTTTTGCATGCTCAGGAATATTCTTTCCTTGTCACAGTCTCTGAATCAATCACATGAATCAATTAAACAGATCAAGCTTTTCATTTTGACTTCTTCCTGAAAGAATGTTCCAAACGTTACCAATCAAAAAGCTTTATCTTATCCTTCTTAGGACTTTTTCCTCTGGAAAATGCATGTAGGCAAATTATTATACTTATCTGTGAAAAATATTAAAATTAAGAATGCAAATAAAATGAACATTCACTTATTCATTTGTTTGAGCAATAACTGAAAGAACGATGATCTACAACTGATAGCTTAGAAACATAAGGTAGAACATGTGACCTATGCTGCTTTGCCCAGTGATAAAAAGGAGTAAATATCTAGAAACACAGAAGAAATAATCAGGGCTGCCCTCCCAGATCACCTATGTGATTCAGATGTCACAAATTGCTTAATAGTAGGGCTGACCCTGGATACATTTTAATGCCTTCTTCAATTTTATGAGAACTGCTTATCCATTACTGATTCCCACAGGACTGAGAATTACTTCTAAGGAGACTAGGTTGCATAGACCTACTCAGAATGTTTAGGAAAACAAGGTGATAGATTTCTGGTTGGTATTATTTTAAACCTCGTGCAGATCACAAGTTTAAAATCCTTATGTAAAAAACAAGTATCCCTTATTCCTTGCAGACCACATAATTTTGCTTTTTTCCTATAATAATTTGTTTTTAATTGCTTTGTTTTTCTTCTTATGACAAAAGTGGGAATTGCCAATGTCATGAGCTTATAGTTTTCCAGAAAAAGTTGGAGTTGTCTGCTGTTTCAATTAAATAGTGAACATCAGGATATCTCTATCCTTGCTCCAGAACAAAACTTAAAGTGCATTATTCACTTATTACAGTAATTATAGCTTTCTTTCATACTACAGGTCTCACCAGTTTACATCTCGTCCAGAACATTGGGATGTATAATTTCCAACCATTCTAACCACAAATTGACCATTTTGGCTAGAGGTGATGGAATCTATAATTTAATAATTTGTTTATTTCACTGATTTGAGGAAGTTAAAGGAAGGTTGTCAAACCAGGATTCCAAAACTCTGCATGGCCACTAGACTGAAGCAAAGATCTCTAATATATATATATGGAATATGAGAATTTTATATGGAATCAATGGACATTGCTTGAAACAATAATTTTTTAAAGCATGCCCATTTAAGTTTGAGAAATAAATTGCCTTTTCCTCATCCAAATGAGAATGCAGAGAAATATTCAAAGGTAGTCTACATTTTACTTCCCTGTAACATATGTACATTTTTTTCATTGTATATTTATCTTTCCAGCAGTCTACAACTTCGCTGACTTCCCAGATGTCAATTATTATATATTCAGGGAAAAGTCATGACAGAATGCTTTCCATTGAGAGGGCTATTTTACCCATGCAGAAAGAACAGCCAGAAAGGCTAGAGATCAATGGTGTCCAACTTTGACAATTTTAAGACTTATGGACTTCAACTCCCAAAATTCCCCAGCCAGCATGGCTGGCTGGGGAATTTTGGAAGTTAAACCCCATAGTCTTAAAGTTACCAAGTTGGACATCCTTGCTATAGACAGAAAATTTCCATCATCTCATGCCACCTTATTAATATCAAATAAGTTCAAGACAGCCATCAAAAGAAAGTTGAAAACATCATAAGAATGAGAAGTAAAAACTGAAGAGACAAAATCAGAAGGAATTTAGTTACATCCTTTCCAACTAACCAATTATATGAAAAGCCATAAGCTTTTGTGAGCTTTTGTGCCTGTTCATCAAATTGGCCACTTGGAAAAGATGCTATCAACTCCTTCTGATTTTTATCACCATAGTCTGATACAGTTGTCCTACAGATTCCTGGGAAAGATATGCTCAGGAAATGAGATGACATACTTTGGGACAGTATTGACCGAGGGCCAAATCACATTAGGGCTGTTTTACTATAAGCCACTTTCTGACAAGTATGCAGATGATAATTCCATCCTCCACAGCTGATTCATTCAAATGATTTCTTGACTACATGAACCTGTTCCTGAACAGCTTAATCAGAGGTAATTATGATTGCTGGTGGATGGAGCTTTATAATTTACAGACAGGTGCCAAATCATTTTGGTTTCTCACAAAGGTTAGTTTTCCAAGATGCAATTACCTTGGGAGTGTTGGTAAAGAATCAGAAATCTTTTCAGAAGGAAGAGAAGA